>NC_000082.6:5479074-5847824 GCF_000001635.26 Mus musculus
AGCCATCCAAGTGCAGTGAAGTCAGACCAGAGACAAATGGCCAAATTAGGACTGTCCTTAGTGCACAATGAATATAAACAAGCAGGGAGAGACCTCTGCTCCTCCACCAATTGTTCACACATTAACTCTTAGGACACCTCAGTCCAGCTCAGATCCATAGAAGTTAATGATAAATTAAACCCATTAATCACCCCAGATGGGGCTTCAAGGGGAGGGTAGGCTGTAAGGATGGAAACCAGTCAGCCAGAGGGGACACAACACACTGCCCCAGTCTTTGGATCCCAAGAACATTGTCAACGTGTTGAGGGTTCTACCCCATCTCCTCTGATTTCTGGAGCCCCGGGGTATTTCAGAAGCCTTGATCCTTGGGAAGAAACTAAAACTCTCCCATGAGTTCTGTTTTCATGCCTTCTGTGAATACTTTCTTCCCACCTGCCAAAATTTGGTGTCTGTCTCAAATATTCCATGGACTTCTGCCCTCAGAACTCCTTTGTGTTCCTGCTGGATCTCAGATCCTGTTTCATCCCACATCTGTTATCTTACTGGTCACCTTGCCCTGGGAGTTTGGCTGCCCATGTTTAAACTCCACTCTTTCCTTGGCTATGAACAACCTCATGTGTTTCCTGCCATGATTTGAATGTGAAATGTCCTTCATAGGTTCCACTTGGTCAGACAAGCCTCCCCAACAGGTGTGCCTTCTAGACAATTCCAAATCTAGTTTAGTTGAAGTAAGCATGACCCATATCATCTTCCTAGAGGCCTCGCTGGAAAGGTTTGCCTTGTGACTAATAGATCAGAAGTCTAGGTTCTGAGCTGAGTGCTCTTCACGCGTTATCTATGATTCTTGCCTCTTCTTGGTACGATGTTTACCTCATCAAGACTAAGAAGAATGAGAACCTCAGAGGCTCCTGCCAAATGACACTACCATCTTCATATACTGCAATGTTAGCCACATTGTGTTGACCAAGAGCAAAGTTCAGGTCCTGGCCATTCTGAAGGGAAAGGACTGATCACATAGTGTGATCACATGATGAGCCGATCTCAGACCACCTTAGAATGTGTCATCTGTAATCAGGATATAGTCCAGGGTTGGCTATCCATCTCATATCTGGTAAGATTATGCTCCTTGCAGACAAGTAGACCTGAAAGCAGTTCCTATGGCAACCAGCAGCCTGGGTTTTACAACATCTCTGGCTGCAGAAACTCAGCATCTTGCCTACTAATCTCTAGCCCTTGATGCACTTGACTTGAGGACCTTGTTTGAGTGGGCCTGCTTTCTCTCTGATCACATTTTTGCTCAGCCCCATTGTGCACAAGCTGTTTCCAAGGCTCTGGAAACATGGTGTGAAGCAGGATGAGTCACCTTCCTCTCTCGCAGGCCTTCCAGGCTCAGACTGATTGAAGTTTTGGATGGTGATTGGTGATCAGTCTTTAGTCTGCTAAAGGGCAGATGAAGACACATACACAAAGAGGAGTGGCAGACCTAACAGGCACCTTAGGCGACAAAGTATCCAGTGCCTAGGAATGGATATGGAGGCCAGGGCAAGAGGCTTCTGGTGATGCTCACAGCTTCTGGAGCAAAACTTGAAGCAGAATCTAAATCAAAAGTGGAATCTTTGGTCTGAACACATGGTATCAGAGCACAGTGCTGAAATGAGGTCAAAATGTTGATGTTCAAAAGCCTTTGGATGTCATGTTGTTTCCTCAGAAGAATGGGTCTAAGGTACCTGTGTGTTAAAATTGTCCATGGCAGACGAACAAATACACGCAGCACAGACCTGGCCCTGGACAGGTGCAGCTGAACCTGCTTAACTGTGTGATGAGGACTGGCTACCTAACTTAACTGTGTGATGAGGACTGGCTACCTGACTTAACTGTGTGATGAGGACTGGTTACCTGACTTAACTGTGTGATGAGGACTGGTTACCTGACTTAACTGTGTGATGAGGACTGGCTACCTGACTTAACTGTGTGATGAGGACTGGTTACTTGACTTAACTGTGTGATGAGGACTGGTTACCTGACTTAACTGTGTGATGAGGACTGGTTACCTGACTTAACTGTGTGATGAGGACTGGCTACCTGACTTAACTGTGTGATGAGGACTGGTTACCTGACTTAACTGTGTGATGAGGACTGGTTACCTGACTTAACTGTGTGATGAGGACTGGTTACCTGACTTAACTGTGTGATGAGGACTGGCTACCTGACTTCCCTGTGTCTCAGAGGTGGGGATCTCATTCTTAAAGCCTCAGCAGGGTGGTAGGAGGCAATACAGAAGCTAGTTAAGGCCCAATTTATAGTTAGCATGCAGTTGGTGCCACCACTAGACCTCTGGTCTGTCCCCTGTCACTCTCACCTTGTGCCATTGGCCAAAATGGGCTGCATAGATGAGTCCAGAGGCTAGGGTGAGGATGGGGGCACATTGGAAGAGGCAGAGGATGGGGCTGGCAATCTGACCTTCAGGTAGGTAGCCATGTCATTCTTTTTTTTTTTTTTTTTTTAAAGACTTATTTATTTATTATATGTAAGTACACTGTTGCTGTCTTCAGGCACTCCAGAAGAGGGCACCAGATCTCATTACAGATGGTTGTGAACCACCATGTGGTTGCTGGGATTTGAACTCAGGACCTTTGGAAGAGCAGTCAGTGCTCTTACCCGCTGAGCCATCTTGCCAGCCCAGCCATATCATTCTTATAGGTGGCCAATGAGACACTGGGGTTTGCATGTGGCAGGTGCTCCATTGAATCTCAGCACTGTAGACCCTGGGCCAGGAGGTTTTTGTGATCAGAGATGTCACACAGCATCCTGAGCCACTATATGTTAGAGATTATAGCATCCCTCAGCCATGGCAACCGTGATGCCTTTAGATCCCACTTCAGACTCCCTAGTTAAGAACTATTGATGTGGACACTAGTTACTCTTCTCTGGATCTGAGTCGCCATGTGTCAAGTGAACTAGTCTGTGTGATTGTTAGCTTCCCTTAGCTGAGTTACTTAACTTGTTACCAGAAGAAAAACCCCTTGGGAGGGAGAACAAATTAAAGCATAGGGCATGGAGCTGTGGAGACACTGTGTGCCTGGCTGGCTCTCATGTCCTTCCAAGGAACTAGCGAGTTCCAAAGGACTCAGCCTGAGCCTTTGCCTCCCCAGGACTCTTGGGAAGAATTCATAGTGTTTACCACAGGGAGCAGCAATGGCTACATTTTATATAACGGCCTGTGTAGAACAACAGTGGGTGTCTAAGCATTGGAAACGTGGGTTGGAGCTGCATAGAAGGCTGAGAGGAACCAAGGCCTCCCTGACTCTTGACTGTGTGTACTCCAGAGGAGATTCTGGGGGACTGATCCCTTCTTCCACGGAAACGGCTTCTCTTTGAGTTTTATGTTTTGTTAATCTTTCCTCATTGGATCAAGGGAGGCCATGACAATATATATTGCTTATTCAGCACCAGGCATCATCAGGAACAAGGCCAAACACTATAAGCAGCATCAATTATCTCTTTCCTTCCTTTCTTCCTGCCCCCATCCTGTCTTACACACACACACACACACACACACACACACACACACACACACACACACTGGCTTTGCTAACAAAGTTCCAATTTTACTCCCATTGACTTTATTTTTTCCGTTTGTGTGTGTTGTGCATTGATGTGTATGTGTGTTAGCATGTATGTGGTTTTGAGTGCATGGGTGGCCTGAGGTTAATTTTGGGGATCATCCGCAACCTCTCTTTCTACTTTGTTCACTGGAGCAGGTTCTAGCCAGATGTGGCTAGTCTCTCTGGCCAGCTTGCTTTGCGGATCTCCTCTCTCTGCATTCTGAAGCTAGAATTAGAGTCAGTGCTAACATGGACTTACATGGGTTCTCTATAAGCTACAGTCTCATGTTTTCACAGTGAATACTCTAACCACCGAGCCGTCTCTCTAGCCTTTATCTCCAGAAGTAGCTGAGGACCAGGGAGGTAAAGCAGCCAGCCTGGAACTGCACAACTAAAACACCAAGACAGCAAGCAGGACCTGAAACCCCAGGCTCTAATTCCAGCCTTCAACCTCCCATCCACCTTGTGATGCCTTATCAAGGTGAATCTGTGTCCCCCAGAGTGCCAGACCTGTAGGGTGGGGGACAGAGGAAAACGGAACGGACTCATCCCCCCCCTCCACCTGTGCCAAGCACACCATGAAGAGCATAAAGCACAGGTATTAAGGTTTATGAGGCTATTAATCCGCGGCTTTGGAGGTATTAAAGTTTCATATTGATGATAAACCTCCCCTAATAAAACGTGAGGGAAGGAGGAATAAATCTCCGATTTCAAAGGACCCCAAACCACTTAAACAATTGCAGGGAAGATGGATGTGAGCAGCGGAGATGGGATGATATGTCTTGTCCAGTGGAGGGTACTTTGGCAAAGTGGTTTTTGCTTCTGCTAAGTGGTGGGGATAAAATGATGGATGCGAGCTATTGATTCCATGGGAGTCTGCATGGGGTGAGCACAGCTGGAGGAGGAAGGAGCCCGTGGTGTGGTTGAGAGCTCCTGAATATGCATCAGGAGGAGTGGAGGCAGAAGGCATTTGTGAGGCTGGCTCCACCCAACACGGAGAGGTTCTCTGCTTTCTGGAGTTACTGTCCAAGAACTTGGAAGTTCATTTCTCTGCCTCCTCCTCTTCCCTTCCATCTTCTTTTCCTCTTCCTCCCTTTACTCTTCCTCTTTTCTTCTTTCCCTTCTTTCCCATTTCTTTTTTCTCTTCCACTTCCTTGTTTGCCTCCTTTCTTTCCTTTTACCCTTCCTCCTCTTTTTCATTCTTTTCTTCCTCTTTATTCTTATCTTCTTCTTCTCTTTCCTCTTTCTATCTCTTCTTGCTTGTGGTAGAAAAGCACCCCAGCCTGTGCAGGCTAGCTCACAGCATCCCAGCATGTGCAGGTGAGCTCATAGCATCCCAGCATGTGCAGGCTAGCTCATAGCACCCCAGCCTGTGCAGGCTAGCTCACAGCATTCCAGCCTGTGCAGGCTAGCTCATAGCATCCCAGCATGTGCAGGCTGGCTCACAGCACCCCAGCCTGTGCAGGCTAGCTCACAGCATCCCAGCCTGTGCAGGCTAGCTCACAGCATCCCAGCTTATACAGGCTACCTCACACAGCACCCTAGCCTGTGCAGGCTAGCTCATAGCATCCCAGCATGTGCAGGCTAGCTCACACAGCACCCCAACCTGTGCAGGTGAGCTCACAGCATCCCAGCCTGTGCAGGATAGCTCACAGCATCCTAGCCTGTGCAGGTGAGCTCACAGCATCCCAGCCTGTACAGGCTAACTCACACAGCACCTGAGCCTGTGCAGGTGAGCTCACAGCATCCCAGCCTGTACAGGCTAATTCACACAGCACCCCAGCCTGTGCAGGTGAGCTCACAGCATTCCAGCCTGTACAGGCTAGCTCACACAGCACCCCAGCCTGTGCAGGTGAGCTCACAGCATCCCAGCCTGTACAGGCTAGCTCACACAGCACCCCAGCCTGTGCAGGTGAGCTCACAGCATCCCAGCCTGTGCAGGCTAACTCACACAGCACCCCAGCCTGTGCAGGTGAGCTCACAGCATCCCAGCCTGTGCAGGCTAACTCACACAGCACCCCAGCCTGTGCAGGTGAGCTCATAGCATCCCAGCATGTGCAGGTGAGCTCATAGCATCCCAGCATGTGCAGGCTAGCTCACAGCACCCCAGCCTGTGCAGGTGAGCTCACAGCATCCTAGCCTGTGCAGGTGAGCTCTATGCTGTTGGTTTAAACACAGCCTCAGATGATTATCCTGACCATGTCACTTACAAGCTCTGTGACCTTGGACAATTTTTTTCATCTTCTTAAGCCATATTCAATTTGTTAAAAAAAAATTAAGCATTTATTTTCAGTAGTTTTAGATTTTCAGAGAAGGTGCTAAGATGATCCAGTGAGTTCCCACATCCCTGTTCCCATCCCTCCTCTGGCTAACATCCTCCATTACCAAGGTACATTTGTCAAAGTTAATGGACCCGTTTTGATGCATGGCTATTAATGAAAGCTGGCACTCTATTAGGGTTCCTACCTCACACCACTTCCTGTTGTAGGGTCCTCCCTAAGGTTACACAACACCCAGTCCTCCTGTCCCCCTAGGCCACTCAGACCTGCCTCGTGTGTAGTAACCTTGACCCTGCTGAGGAAGATGGATCTGCATCCTGTAGAATGCTCTCCTGACACCAGATTTTGGGAGGATGCAGAAAGTGGATGTAAACCTCTTTCCCAGCACAGGTAAGGAGCAGCTGACAACATGGCTCCACTCAAGATGTCAACTTTGTCTGGCTAAGGACACGCTTTCCAGGGGTCTCTGCCAGGCTGTCATTTGCATACCTCACTTCATATCTTATTCTGGTGCTGAGGAGGGACTCAGTGTGTAGTGCTTACTTCAAATGTGATATTTTGCATCTCTCTCTTGGTGGAGGAGGGCAGTACATAAATTATTTGGAATACTTCTGCACTGGATATTTCTGTATTCCCACACATTCGTTTATTCAATCATTTATTCACATCAATATGGAGCATAAGTTTTTATGCCCATAGTTACAATCCTATAGTATATTATTTATTTGGTTGCTCAAGTTCTACCAGTTTCATTTGGAACTTATGCTCTTTTTCCCCATGAAATTATTTTTTTATAAGGAATAAATGTGTTAATCAGGGCTGGGAATAGGGTAAGGTGAGTGACTGCTATGAAGTTTAATAGGATGTTAAAAAAAAAATACCACCCCACCATTGCTACTTGAAATAAATAATACATTAAGACAACTTTTAAAAAATCATAAAGAGTAAATCAAATTTTACAATGGATGAAATATCAATATTTATATTGAGGTAGGCTCTGTAATGGCTGTAAATCATTAAACCAGCTGTCTAGTATTTAGTACATAGATAATAGATGGATTCTGTCAATTTATATGGAGCTATCAGTCCATCAGGGACTTTCTTCCTGGTGCTATCAGCTGTTTTTGCTTTGGTGGTAGAGAACAAACATCAAGTTATCCTGTAGATCAGCTGGAGGTCCCACTGGCTCAACTAGGCTCCCTTGGTACCTAGTGCTGGCTAGAAGTTGACTGATCTTGGCTGGCCGCAATGGGAATGGCTGGGGAAAGCCTACACCTGTACTCATCTCTCCTATACTTGTTCTGGATCAGACATTTTGTCCCAGGTGTGTGGACAGTGAGGGAGGTAGAACCTTACAAAGGCGCATGATGACCAGGCACTTCACGATTCCTGCTGTCTTCTCTTGGACACAGCAAGTCACTTAGCCAGGTTTTAGGGAGACGAGGAAGAAGAATCACCTCCTTTGTGAGAGGAACCCCAAGTCATGTGGTAGAGGACTAGGGGTGGAGATGGTAGCTGGGTGTCACTGTGACCAAATATCTGATAACTGCAACATCAGGGAGGAAGGATTTATGTTGGGTCGTGGTTTGAAGAGTACAATCTCTATGGTAGGAGGACAAAGGGTCAATCCACATGGTGGGAGCTTGTGGCTCATTCACACCACAGCTCACCAGGAAGCAGAGAGAGATAGAACTGGAAGTAGGCTATCTCTGTGTAAAGGTACCTTCTGAAACAGCACCGCACTGGCGGAGGACCAAGTGTTCGAATATGTGAGCCCACGGGTGGCAATAGCAGTAAGTGTGGGGCACTTGTGGTGTTAGTCTGCCAGAGCTAGGTACTGTTTTCCAGGCCAAAGGAACACCAGTTCACAGAACAAACTGTGTGTCTGCACCCTGGGGAGCTGATGGCAGAGCAACATTAGTGCCGGTGCAGACAATGATAATGAAGGGGAGGAAGGCTAGCTTTATCCCGTCTCTCGGGGCCTTTGGCTCTTTGAGGACTTGTGGACAAGGAGGGTGTTTTAGCATCTTGGGAAGATTCTGGCCACCGCTGCAGTTTGTCCAGTTCTGTGGTCAAGTCCAGGAAAGAAATTGTGTCTAGGACAGAACCACCGGGGAGGCAGGGGCCATCTGCAGCGGTGCTTTAGTCTTTTTAAAAGGTCCCTAGCACACTGCCTCCTCAGAGTAAACCAACAGCTCTGATTTTGCAGTTTCCCATCGTTTTAATTGAGATATTGGAAGACTTATTTCCTTAATTTTCTTCTAATGAAAAATCCTCACACCCAATCAATTTGGGTCAGTTTGATGCAGTTGCTGCTCTAACTGCAGTTTATCTAAGGGTATTCATGCTAAAAACCAATGTCCAATGCTGAGAGGAGCTAAGGCATGTTCTGCTGCAGAGCAATGCTGGAAAAGTCCTGACTTAGTAAGGAGGAAACTCCCAGCACTTGTCACCTGACTGCTCAGGCACAGGACTGGGACCTTCCACATACGTCCCAGTGAGGTCATCTGTTAATATTTTACTTTCACAGGGGGAGAAACGGATGCACGAGAGTGTAGTGGACTCAGGGATCAGTAGTGTCAGAATGTGACTCCAGGGGCTTTACCCAGATGTTGGCCCTCACTCTTGACTGTTTAAATGGCAGCTGTACTGGCTAGTTTTGTGTTAACTTGACACAGTTGGAGTTATCACAGAGAAAGGAGCTTCAGTTGAGGAAATGCCTCCATGAGATCCAACTGTAAGGCATTTTCTTAATTAGTGATCAAGGGGGAAAGGCCCCTTGTGGGTGGGACCATCTCTGGGCTGGTAGTCTTGGGTTCTATAAGAGAGCAGGCTGAGCAAGCCAGGGGAAGCAAGCCAGTAAAGAACATCCCTCCATGGCTTCTGCTTCATCTCCTGCTTTCTGACCTGCTTGAGTTCCAGTCCTGACATCCTTTGGTGATTAACAGCAATGTGGAAAATGAAGCTGAATAAACCCTTTCCTCCCCAACTTGCTTCTTGGTCATGATGTTTGTGCAGGAATAGAAACCCTGACTAAGACAGCAGCTGATAGGGACTCCCCATCCCAGGAAGCAAAGGTTGATGGTAGATGTATATGTTGCAAAATCAGGCTAATTTGACCTCACTCACTTTTCTTCCTCCATCACTTCCTGTCTCACATAATTTCTTATTATATCCTGTATTTTAGAGACAGATATAGATGAATTTTAATCTAGCAACTTGGCTGCTAGGATAACATCCAAAGGACTTCTATGTCTGTGTGATCTGGCTGGAATGCAGACACGCCCTTTTACACCCCTTTAATCTAAAACAATGGAGGTAAAGTTAGTTTGTAGAAGGAAACACCCCTGTTTGAAAGTGATGTCTAATTGAGTGGCAGACAAAGTGATGAATCAGAGAAAGATCTGACAGAATAGGATACGCCCAACTGTCAAGAGAAGAGAGGTAAGGGAAGCTACCTAAGGGGTAGTGCAGAGAAAGAAAGGAGACAGTTTTACTGGGACAGTTGTACAGAGACAGGTGTCAGAGAGAGAACAAACTAGACACAGGTGAAGACAGAATGAGCCAGAGAATGAAAAGGATCCAGAAGATCAGAACAGATTGCCAAAGTTAGTATGGGGCTGTCTTAATCAGGAGTTCTATTCCTGCACAAACATCATGACCAAGAAGCAAGTTAGGGAGGAAAGGGTTTATTCAGCTTACATTTCCACACTGCTGTTCATCACCAAAGGAAGTCAGGACTGGAACTCAAGCAGGTCAGGGAGCAGGAGCTGATGCAGAAGCCATGGAGGGATGTTCTTTACTGGCTTGCTTCCCCTGGCTTGCTCAGCCTGCTCTCTTATAGAACCCAAGACTACCAGCCCAGAGATGGTCCCACCCACAAGGGGCCTTTCCCCCTTGATCACTAATTGAGAAAATGCCTTAGAGCTGGATCTCATGGAGGAATCTCCCCAACTGAAGCTTTTTTCTCTGTGATAACTCCAGCTGTGTCAAGTTGACACCCAAAACTAACCAGTACAGGGTCCAAGCAGATTAATTCAGTCAGAGGCTGAGAGAAGCTACATTGCAGGTTATTTAATCACACTGTGAACCCTAAGATTGTGTTATTTACTGGAAAAACCTGTTTCTAGTTGTGGTGTGGCTCAGCCTTAGCATACACCTTTAATTCCTCTGGCTGGAATACAGACTTAAGGACACACCTTTAATCCCAAACTATGAAGGTAATGTTAGTTTGTAGAAGGAAGCACCCATGTTTGAAAGTGATGTCTAATTGAGTAGCAGACAAAGTGGTGAATCAGAGAAAGATTTGACAGAACAGAATACACCCAACTCTCAAGAGGAGAGAGAAGGAAGGGAAGCTACTTGAGGGGAAAGTGCAGAGAGGAAGGGAGGGGACAGTTTTAGTGGGACAGTTGCATAGAGACAGGTTGCAGAGAGAGAACAAGCTAGACACAGGTGAAATCAAGGAATCGGAAGGAGGCAGAAGGTTAGAACAAATCTTTGCCAAAGTTAGTATGAGACCAAACAGAATAACTTAGGAGAGAGAGAGAGAGAGAGGGAGGGAGGGAGGGAGGGAGGGAGGAAGGGGAGAGAGAGAGAGAGAGAGAGAGAGAGAGAGAGAGAGAGAGAGAGAAGATTGAATCAGTCAGCTTTGAGAGGAGTTTGAACCATAACAGCTGAGTTGAACCAGTCAAAGCTCAGAAAGAACTAGAAAGGGTGCGCACATTCAGCTGTAAGTCTCAGATGCGTAGATTAGATTATACAGAGGTTTCCAGGACTAGGGCAAGATTAGCAGACTGAGGCAGTAAACCTCAGAGATGACAATTGCATCAAATAAATAAAAGATACTTTTATAGCTGACACCTAATATGGAGTGCCATTTGTGTCCACAGGCTTTTCTACCCATGCCCCAGTTCCTGAATAATGACTTGGGGGCTTATTATTTATGACTAAATGCCTTGTCCATAAGCTAGGCTTATTTATGCTATCTTGTAATTTATTTAACCCATTTATACTATTCTATGCCTGCCGTAAAGCTAGTTACCTCTCCTCAGTTTCATACGTTCAACTTCCTCCAAGTCCAAGTGGAATCTTCACTCCCCTGACTCTTTCCCAGAGTTCCTCTCCCTCTGCCAGATGTTCCACCTTCCAATCCTGTCTCAGCTTCTTGGCCATCAGCTTCTTATTGACTGGTGAGGCTTCCACAGAGTACACAGGAGAGTATCCCTCCAGACAGGGTCTTCTTACAGAGCTTAGCAGGTCTCAAGTCTTTCTCCTCCTGTGTTGGTCTCTGGGGTGCTGAGATTGCAGGGGTGCACACCCCTCTTTTCCATCCCTTTCTCTCTCCCAAGTCACTTCCTGCCTCCCTATACTTCTGTCTCCCAGCACTTCCTGTCTCGAAATTCTTCCTGTCTCCTGGATTCCCTATGTCTCCCATTAAATTTTATCTTTTATTTCTTCCTTGAAATTGGCCGTGGGCAAGTTCCAGTTTTTGAACTATTTAGTAAGCACAATAAAACTAATTTTAGAGTGATAATGAGAATTAAACATGATCGTGTTTAATTTTCATTTCCCTGTGATGGCATTTAATAAATCCTGGTTTACTCCCTGACTTTCCTCTTTTCTGGTTCTTGTTCCCAGAAGCCTCCTGGGTGAATTGGGGCATACAGAAGCATGACAGAGATCAGAAATAGATTTTTAGAGACCTCTAGTGAACACAAGACACAGGAGCTGGCCAAGGAAATAGAGGGATGAGCTCAGGAACACAGAGACAGAATTCGCCCAGGGTCGATGCAGGGGCCTTGAGTGAATGAGGAGAATTTACCCAGGGTCGATGCAGGGGCCTTGAGTGAATGAGGAGAATTCACCCAGGGTCGATGCAGGGGCCTTGAGTGAATGAGGTTACATCTCCCAGCAGGATTGGGACCTAGAGTTGGATTAAAAGGTCAGAGGATAGCTCAGACTATCGTGGGTTTTCCCCAGGATTGCATCCTATCTACTCCCGTATCATAGCTGCTCAGCTACTTCAGTACTGCAGTAGCCTGGCTGTCTCTGTTTTATGCATGCTATCTTAGTTCACTGCTGTGACTAGACACCATGACCAAGGCAATTCTTATAAGGACAACATTTAATTGGGACTAGTTTACAAGTTCAGAGGTCCAGACCATTGTCATCAAAGCAGGAGCATGGCAGTACCCAGGCAGGCATGGTGCAGGAGGAGCTGAGATTTCTGCATCTTTATCTGAAGGCTGATTGGAGAAGACTGGTTCCCATGTGATTAGGAGAATCACACTTATTGCCCACTCCCACAGTGACATACTTCCTCCAACAAGGCCTCACCTACTCCAACAAGGTCACATCTAATATTGCCACTCCCTGGACCAAGCATGTCCAAACCACCATACACACACACACATACATACATACATACATACATACACACACACATACACATATATACATATACATACATACATATACATACACATGCATACATACACATACATGTAACATACATATCTATATATATACACAAACATACATACACATCTATACACGTGTGTTTGTGTAAATCATGAAGTTACCCAGTCATGTACTGAAGGTAGTGAGGGGGAAAAGGGAAGAAAAAGAGAAAGAATTCATTTCTTAGGATCTTTGCTGGTGGACAGCAAGAACTAACTTCCTATTATATATATGCAGGGCTTGTTTGTTATAGCAGCTGTTGCTACTAAATGACCAGTGTACCCCTGTTTCTGCTCCTCTTGTCTCACTGCAGGGCAGAGCAGTGGTTAGTGCAGACCTCGTTTGTATGTGTGTGTGTGTGTGTGTGTGTGTGGTGCCTGATTTGTAAGGGGTGACCCATGTTTATGGGCCTAGGATGCTGGCTTCATGCTTCAGGTAGTGAACTATGCCACTGCGAGGTAGCTATCATCTTAACTGTAAACCTAGGGGCTCCCTAGAAAGCGCCAACAACTGCTGCATTTATGAGCCATTTGATTGGCCTGAATCGCCTGCCAGGGTGTGTAAGTGTTCCCTCAGAGCATCTAATAGTGCCCTCATTGTCATTAAGAGCCACTAATGGGTGCTCAGCTTTTAAACACCAACTTACCATGTGGATTTAGTCATCCTGGAGGATTGCTTGCTAGTTAAATAATACATGATTTTGAAGTGGTTTCCCACAGTTTGTGGGCAGAAGGCGGGACTTCTGGGTCCAACATATCCTGCTGCAGGTGCCCACTGAGCCTCTTTGGTAGAGGTCTACAGAGCTGGTTCTCGTTGCTATTATCCTGAGTGATAGTGTCTGTCTTAGTCAGGGTTTCTATTCCTGCACAAACATCATGACCAAGAAGCAAGTTGGGGAGGAAAGGGTTTATTCGGCTTACACTTCCACACTGCTGTTCATCACTGAAAGAAGTCAGGAATGGAACTCAAGCAGGGCAGGAGGCAGGAGCTGATGCAGAGCCCATGGAGGGATGTTCTTTACTGGCTTGGTTCCCCTAGCTTGCTCAGCCTGCTCTCTTATAGAACCCAAGACTACCAGCCCAGAGATGGTCCCACCCACAAGGGGACCTCCCCCCTTGATCACTAATTGAGAAAATGCCTTACAGCTGGATCAGCATTTCCTCAACTGAAGCTCCTTTCTCTGTGATAACTCCAGCTGTGTCAAGTTAACACAAAACTAGCCAGTACAGTGTCTTTCGGCTTTCTTTTGGGTATGTGGGAATTGCATGTCCCTGGGCCCCACCATCGACAGCAGACCTAAGGGGCTGGCATGGAACATGCATTTATCAGGAAGCACCTCCAAGGGCTCCATACATCTCAGGGGTGCCCGTCACATACATCCCTGGTGGTGTTTATGTGTATGGAGTATGTAGATGTATTTTTAATCTTTTCTCTGTTAATGCACACTGATGAGATGAGAAGACCCATCCTCAAGAAATGAAGAACAGATAGTCAATAAACAGAAAAGTGTGTTCAAGCTCCTTAGCCATTAGGGAAGTGCAAATCAACAGCACACTGAGATCCCATCTCACCCCAGTCAGAATGAGTGTCACAGTGTAAAGGGACAGCAGCAAATGCTGGTGAGGGTGTGGGGAAATGGGAACCCATATGCACACCTGATGGGGATATAAATGGACACTGTCACTATGGAAGTCATCATGGACCCTTAAAGAAGTTCCTCAAGAAACAGAAATGTAACTACCATGTGAGCCAGCTATACCGCTTCCACATCTGTGGGAAGGACTCCATCAACATACCCTAGAGTGTCTACATCTATGGTTACTGGAGCACTGTTCACAACACAAGGTTAAAGAATCAATCTAGGTGTATGCCAGCGTTGGAAGCAACCCCAAAGGACAGAAAAGCTCCAGCATTCAGACTTCCTGGCTGCTGGCTGGGAGTTAAAGTCCTCTGACACCTGAGGTTCTAGGGACTTGTCTAATCTTCCAGGGGCGGCAGCGGTGGTGGGGGTGGGGGTTGTTGGGGGGTGCGTAAGGCGAGCAGTGGGTCGGGAGGAGACAGCAGGAACATTACACTAAGTTCAGGAGGCTGAACTGTAGCCACACCCCCTGGTTTTCCAGCCTCCTCTGTGCAAATGGTGGAACAGTAAATATGTGACCACAAGGGGACATTGGTGCTGTTTCTCACGATCCTCATTCCATTCTTATTTTGGGCAAGAGAAAAGACATTGAATTTAAACTGAATTCCACTTAGTGGTATGAACTTGGAAACCTGTACCCTCACCTGGGGAAAAAGGGACAAGGAACCTTTCTGATGACTTGCTTCTGGTCTCAAGGGAGTTAGGAAGTTAAGGATTAAGTGAGGAAGCCGTGTGTCTGCTGCACAGGCGCATGTAGGGTTTGGATTTGACAGGGGGAAATGATTTTGGATCTGACCGTCTATTTCATCAGCATTTTGCAAAGATCAAAGGATCTGGCCACTCTGGTTGTTTTCTTCCTGCTCTCGGCCGATCAGTCTTCCTGGACAGCAGGCAGCTCTCTTCTCAGAGTGCACAGCAGTTCAGAATGGGGAGAGGTGTGTGTGCGCGCGTGTGTGTGCGTGCGTGTGTGTGTGTGTGTGTGTGTGTGTGTGTGTGAGTGAGTGATAAATGATAAATAGCAAGAGTGCCCCAACAGCAAGGTAAAGGGAGGCCTAGCTGCACATTTTAAGTCCCTCTCACACGGTGTGGTGCTTTGCTGGTGTCAGTGCCGAGCTCTGGCTGTGGACTCCGCCACAGACTGTTCACAGCTCTGGAGAAGGTAGACCACGCCACGCACACATTCATCTTGAAAGAGTGGCGTTCTGCTTCCTTTCATCTTGCCATGATAAAATTCCCGGCTGCTGCCATCACTGTGGGGAAGTCAGGGTAGGGATTGAAGCATCCTTCCATAGTGACAAGCAGAGAGAGGACACGTGTGTCTTTGCTTGCTTGCCCTCAGCTAGCCCTCTCTCTCTCTCTCCACTGTGCTTGGATGCTAATGGGACTTTTATGTGGTTTGGGGATCAAACCATTGTTCTTGGAAGCAAGAACTTTATCCAGGAAGCTCCTAGCCCCCAATTCTGCATTTTAAAGGAACCTCCTGGCTGCCTGCTCTGCATGCTCAGATGAGAAGCCCTAATAAGCATTCTTTTGCAATTAAAAAAAAATCTAAGCAAAGATTTCTCCTTCAGTTAAAGCCACACATAGAGGATCAGGCCTGGCAAGCTCTGTCTTAACTCAGGGCAAGCGAGCGAGCACTGTGCTCTGAGTAGGGCCTGTTTAAAGGTCTGAGCCCCTCTGAGCATTTCCTGACGCCATTCTTTCTTTTTAAATGTATTACCCTGGGCTACATATAGCCATTCCCATGAGAATATATAAATGTATTACCCTGGGCTACATATAGCCATTCCCATGAGAATATATAAATGTAGTTTGAACACATTGAACACCCCCCCCCACTTTGGTTAATTTATTTTGTTCCCCTACAGCTCTGATGCACACAAATCTAAGGCCCATAACTGAGGGAAGACTTGTTGGCTGTCTTTCTGAGGCTGACTTCATTTGCTTAATTTGGCAGTTTCCAGTTGTGTTGGTTTCTTGTACTTTCAGGATACCTAAGCTATGGAACCTACCCAGGTGTCCAGCAGCAGAGAAATGGATAAGGAAAATGTGGTCTGTGTGCATTGTGGATACTTCCCCAGCTATTTCTAGACCTTCTATGAACATCATCCCACAAAACATCCTCCAGAAGGCTGGTGCTACTAGAGACTGTCAGCAGCAGGGGACCTGGAGTCTGTGGAGAGCCTCCTTCTCCCTCCCCTCTCAGCTGCTGCTTGAGTTCCATGGAGTCATCTCTGTTTAATAGGTCAGGGATCAATTTCACTGCACACTGATCCTCTGCCACCCAGACTAGGTAAACAGCAAGCGAGCAGGCTGGAAGTGGATAAAAAGCCCCAGTACTTCCTATTGCGCACAAATGCATTGATTAAGGAGACTCAAAGCTGTCAGCTTGTAATAACCTTGAATTTTGCAATAAGCAGGCTAGCTAGGATGCTTAATGCTTGTCTGGTTTTGTCATGGCTGTCTTACTGTCTGAGATCCTCATTAAGGTAGGGTTCCAGGTTAGGGTCATCCCAGGGAGCCTGGAAGGGGAGGGTTATAAGAGCCACTCCTCAGGATGAAAGGGGCAAGTACCTGGAGGTTTACTGAAGGCATCTCCTCTCACAAGTCACATCAGGGAGCCTGCTGAGTACTAAACATGGAGTGTCCACCATGGGTTCATGTGTTTGGACCCTTGCTCTCCCGTTGGTGGCTCTGTTCTGAAAGGTTGTGGGACCTTTAAGGAGAGGGGGATCCTTGCAGTAGGAGGTGGGTCACTGGGGATCAGGCCCTGGGATTTTATAACCAGGCTCCATATCCTAAGTGCTTCCCGAGTCCTGATTGCAGGTGCAGTGTGGCTGGCCACCTCACATCATGCCTGCCATGGTAGACTGTGGCTCTGCAAGGCAACTAGCTGCAGCAAGTTGTCCTCTGAGCTCCAGTGTGCACTGTGCCACACACTGCCCAGATGGCACATTGTTAAACATGTAATTAAAAACTGAAACAATAACCAAAGCAAATATAAGGCAGGAAGATAAGTTCAAGGTTGTCTTCAGCTACATAGGGAACTTGGTAGCCTTGGCTACATGAGACTCCAAACAGACATTCAAAAAATGGTAGAAACCTAGTACAAGCAGCAGTACTAATTTGCATACATCAAATGGCCACACACACACACACACACACACACACACACACCATAATAAATAACACCTGACCTTGAAAAAGAACTTAAGTTTGACCTGGCCCAGGGGCATTGGAGTGGAGGGCATGCCATCTGTGAGCTACTGTGTTGACTGGAACAGGTGCTGAGATATTCAAATCCTAGGACATTAGGTGTGGATGACTATGAATGGAACGCAGAGGCCTACACATTTCTATGTGTCTAATCTCAGTTGGTCACAGCTCTGTGTTCACCCAGAATTTTTTACAGATGCTATCATGCGTGAGAAAATGCAAAATACATCCTACTCAGATTGTTCTCTGGTGTGTCAGCTGAGGTGGAACAAATTCACATTCTTTGAACAAGCTCCAGTGCAGGGTTGATAGGCAGTGCAGAGGTGCCTTTGGAAGGAGTGCTGTCTGGGGGTCACATCCAGTGGGGTTTCCTATTAAACTGTTGACTTGTGACCATTTTCTGTTCCCCAGATTTTATATAACATAGGTGATGTAATCCAGGCACTGACTGATAATAATTCATAAAATATTATTTTAAAACAATTCTTTAGTGCATGTCTAATTTGCCATTCCTTAAAACAAATACATTTGCATACTAATGAGATGGGTGTGCTTGTTTATTTTACATACATAAGCAAACCTTGACTGGCTATTTGATACTACTGTATGCAGATGATCTTCAACGCCTTTCATTCAGTGTGTATGTGTGTGTGTGTACACACACACACGCACACGCAATTGCTCAAGCACAGGCACACATATGCCCAGCACACATGTGGAGGGCAGTTCTCTCTCTTTACCTTGTGGGTCCTGGGGATCAACCTTGAGCATTTTTTTGGGGGGGTATTCTTTTAATGAATGAATGAACGATTTATTTATTTATTTATTTATTTATTTATTTATTTATTTTTATATGAGGACACTGTAGCTGTCTTCAGACTCACCAGAAGAGGGCATCAAATGCCATTATAGACAGTTGTGAGCCACCATATGGTTGCTGGGAATTGAACTCAGAACCTCTGGAGGAGCAGTCAGTGCCCTTAACTGTGGAGCCCCGATTTTTTGAGACAGGTTTTTTTTTTTGTTTTTTGTTTTTTTGGTTTTTTTTATAGCCCTGGCTGTCCTGGTAACAACTCAGAGATTTGCCTGCCTCTGTCTTCAGAGTTCTGAGATTAAAGCTGTGTGCCATCATTGCCTGGTGGCTGCGAGAATTTTTATGCCGTTTCCCATGTGTCGTCTCCTTCAGTGTCCCTTCTTCAGCATCTCTCAAAGTTTACTGCTATCTTGATTTTGCAATCCTGGCCTCTGAGAACGTAGATTGCATACATCAATAGCTTGAAGCGAGGGAAGCATGGTTAGGTTTGCTTCAGGAATTTTAGAAATTCTACTCAATCCCAAGACAAAATTAACATAATGGTTTTTTTTTTCCTGACAAGCAGCAATTTTTAAAATCAAACATTCAAACATAACCCAGTCCTCAAATAGGCACATTTAATATTTACATGCTGGGGAGGGGTATGAGGAAACTTAGAAGTCTTTGTTTTCCAGAATTAGGACATAGTGTTTCCCTCTGAGCAGAGAGCACTGCATGTGCAGAAACACACTGTAGATTTTATTGCAATGTTATTGAATCTGGGCTGGACATGGGCAGACTGTGGCCTGACAGCACAGTACAAAGTGGGTGTGTGGTGTGTCTAGAACCAAGGCTGAGATGACATCTCTCAATGCCACACTGGTGAACACTGCCAGAAACATGTCAGATTGGCTTGGGTTTGACTTTGAATTCCTTTTGGTTGCTGTGGTGTTCCAAAACACTTTACTGTTGCCTATTATTTTATGACTCTGCACTTTTCGTTATACACCCCATACATGGCTGGGACCTGAAGTTTAAGAAGCTAGTTGGAGGATTGGGAGGGAGCTGTAGGATGTCAGGAATGCCAGACCTACTCCCTGCCCTTTACCTTGTAACTGTTAGCTAACTAGGACTCTTCAAACCCACTCGTCCCTGTTTTTCCTGCTGCTGTTGCTTCAAGGATGGTGCTGGACCTGTGGCTCAGTTTTGGTGGCTATGAGCTGACAGGGGCTCTAAAGTCTACTCCATACCATCAACCATCAACCATCAAAGAAATGATCAGATGAGGACATAGGAAAGTATGATGGCTTCCCTAGAATACAGAGGCTTCGTGGAGACAATTCAAGATGCCATTTCAACCCTGGCAATCAATGGAGTCCCAGGGGTCACAGTCAAATTGTCCAGTGTCCTATTTCAGACCTGTAAGGTTAGAGCAAACAAAGCCGGGGAAGATGATGCTGATTCATCCAATGGGGAAGATGATGCTGATTCATCCAATGGCTTGGGACTTATTGTTGAGCATCTACTGTGTATCTGGTATCGATTTTGAAATAGTAGCAGATGCAGGGATCAAAAGGCCCTGTTCCTGTGGAGTTTGTATTCCATGAGAGAGTTAGACAAATGATTGGTAGGCTGTTTTAACCCATGGGGCATATGCAGGACCAAACCAGCAACAACAATACTCTTGAAGAGTAAAACCTTCTTTATTTTCACAGAGCATCCTTGAAAGAAGGTCAAGGCCCTGAGATGACCTCTTGGTAAAATGATGGCCTCTTAAGAAAGGGGTTAGTGGGTTCTTGTGGCCAATAGTTAGAGATCAGGGACTGGTCACGCCATGGGGAGGGCACAGCAACCTGTGGGTGGCCTGTGCTCAGAAACACAAAGTGTCTCTTGCGCATTAAAGGATGTAGGAGCTTTGTAGAGCCACCCATGGTTCATCCGATTCCTGATCTGCCCATGGATCTTTATCTTGCTTTAAGCTTTCTTTCCGTGCTCTTGCCTCAGTTTCCCCTCTGTCTCCATGAATCCCATGAGGGAGGTTTGGGTCAAGTACACCACTTCTCTACAAACCCAGGCTACAGGCCCACCATAGGTAGGATGTGCTACAAGGACATGTTTATAAAGACTTCAGTATCCACTGAGGTCGCAGGTTACCCTGGATGGATCCGGATACCCCAAAGCTACTGGACTGTCAGCCAGGGATGCAATAGTCAGTAAGAGAGACTAACACAGCCCTGCCTCTCTCTTTTCCCCAAGACAGGGTCTCATGTAGCTTTGGCTGGCCTCAAATTCACTCTGTAGTTGAGGATGACCTTAAATGTATGATCTTCCTGCTTTTACCCTGGTAACCCTGGCATTACTTATTTATACCACCATGCCTGGTTATGTGGTGCTGCGGACTGGACCTGGAGTTTTGTGCATGCTAAGCAAGTGGCCTGCTGACTGGGCTGGATCTCAGCTCCACACAATCCCTTATTGTTACTCCCAAACTGTGATGCCTCTTCTAGTGCAAGTTCCAGTCAGTTTGGGATTTTTAGAACTTCAGCTCAGTGGGAGAATACTTAGTGTCATGCATCACATTCAGTATTTTATCCCAGACTCCCAATACCGTCCACACTGGGACCATGACATAGTGTATGAGGCCTCTCCCAGTACTGTCCACACTGGTCTTCAGCTTTCAGCTCGGTGATAAGTATGGTTCTAGGCCCTGTGGGTTTGGGATTCAACCTCATTTCTGTCTTGCTTGTATTGCCTGTGGATGAGCCATTATATACATATATACATACACATGTACATAATACACAAGTACACATCATATACATGTGCATACACACATAGATAGATGTATACATATTCATATACATCATATACATACAAATACATATGCATATAGATTTTGTTTACATTTTAAGTGTTGTGAAATATAAGGTCCTAACATGCCAGACTGAAATTTAAGTAAGATAATATAGTTAGCTTGGCCTGCAACCAGCAATCAATGAAGGCTGATACCTCTGCCCCTGCCATTTAAGACATCATTTCTAAGGTGACTTAACCTGGTGATGCTAGCACCTGGACAAATAGATATGCTGGCTTATCAAAGCTGTGTGAAGAGCTGTCCTGAGCCACAGGCACCGTTCTGAATGCTTCTTTTGGGCCTGGGCCTATTTTGTCATGGATGTAATGACATAGGACCTGAGCCCAGCCCACCCTGTGTCCAGCATGGTGTTGGGGGAGCCCTTGACACCACATAGGGACCCTTGGCTCACCAGCATTCCTGCTCCCTCCTATTGCTAAGGGCTGTGCATAGTTGAATCCAGCCAATTCCCATGGCATCTAGCCTATGTGGGAAGAGTAGATGGGGTGGAGAAGGGGATGGTACATATTTTATAGACTACTTTAAGACATCATTATTTTTTCAGTCATGGTAATGGGACTGAGGGCCAACTGTATGCTAGGGAAGTGCTCTTTAGTTCTGTCCTTGATACATGCACTTTAAAAAATTTAAAATAAAGAAACCATGCTGTGGATTGACCTCAGATCCTTGCACCTGTAAGCACCCTATTACTGGGACACACCCCTAACCCTCTGTCTACTCTTTGCTTTGAATTAGCATCTCACTAAGTTGAACAGGTTGGCCCTGAACTTGTGATCCTCCTGCTTCAGCCTTCAGAATAGTCGGGGTAGCAGGACTGAAACACCAGGCCAGGCTAATCGATGCAGGCAACATCGTTTGTCACTCTGCTGAAGTGAGTGTAAGGTGAAGATGTGGTGCTTTAGGGCAAGTAGACAGATTGTTTGGAAAGTCCTCTCTCCATGCATCACAATACTTTATACATAAGCTGGAGTTGGCACTGGGCATGGGGACACACACACACATTACGGAACATGTTTCCCTTTGTGGTCTCGAAGGTCTGTGAAGCAATCCCCAGCACACGAATGTAGGCACTGCTTTGCCTAAAAGCACTTCCAGGCCTGCCATCCACAGAGTTATCAAAGGGCTCTCAGCCAGCTATGACAGTCATGGCTGTCCCCTCCCTGTAGCTGTGGAAATTGAGCTGTCAGCCTAGGGAGACAAGGCTCTGCTTTGTTCTGGGGCTCGTGATCCCATAGGAGCACCTTTCTAGGCCATTTGACATTAGTTCAGAGAACAGGAAACTATTTGCCTTTGCTAAAAGTGCGCGCGCGTGCACACACACACACACACACACACACACACACACAAACTTCTTGGTGAATAGGCAATGACAGCCTGTTCTGCAGGCTGGCTGGCTGCATCTGTCAGCAACATGCTTAGTAGGGTAAAGGGGCAATGATTTCCTGAGGTGCTAGCTCTGTGCTCGCTGAAGTTATAAGCACCATGTACTGCACCTCCACCCCCTGCACTGTTTCATGGGACATTAAATGAGGGATTGGAAGTGATCGCCACACAAGCACGAGGACCTCAGTGTGCCCCCCAGAATCCACATAAAGACCAAGACTGTACTTGAAATCCTAATGCTAGGGAGGCAAGAGGTAGATTCCCTGGCCAGACCACTTAGACAACTGGTGATCTCCAGGTTCAGTGAGAGACCTTGACTCAAAAACCAAGATGGTCGGGACTGCTGCTCCTTTATTCGGGGCTGGTAAGATGGCTTAGTAGGATCGGTTATGATGACTTGAGTTCAGTCCCCAGAGTTCACTTGGTAGAACCAGAGAATGGTTTCCTACAGGTCTTCAGAGTTCCACACAGGTGCCGTGGCACTTGGGAATATACACACATACCCACAAGATACATAGATTAAACACATAAAAACTACATAGGCTTGTTGGCTACTAGGAAACAACACTTGAATTTGCCCACTGGCTTCCACATGCATGAGCCCACACATGAACACACAAATGCATGCACCCAGATGCCATAAAGAAGAATTATTTTGTAGCCAAATGTTTTTGAGAAGTCCTGCAGCTGGTATTTCTTCCTTTCCTGTTGATGCACAGCTTATGTGTGCATGTCTACATTTATAATGTTCTTTAAGGCTGCTTGGGGCCTAAAACTCCGCGAGCTTTGTTGAAGCTGGAGCGTCTCCAGAGTGATTTGAATTCTTGAAAAATTGAAGAGTTTTGAGTTCCTTTCCCCTCGTTGGCACGTCAAAATACACAAAGGCGAGAGACAGGAAGATGGAAAAGGCAGATGGGGCTTGTGTGTCATCCTGAAACTTGGAGATGGATCACAAACAAAGAACACTAGGAGCGATGATAAACTGTGAGTTGTGCTGTAGAGGAAGGCTGGGTGACATTGGAGGTACAAGCAGCCATAGAAGTTATGTGCAGACATCCCTGGGCTGGCTGGAGTTGGTCTCTGGGGCCCCAGAAGGAACTGAATTTGCTCTCTCTCCCTCCCCCCACCCCCTTGAGATATAGTCTCACTATATATTTCAGTAAAGCCTGAAATTCATGATCTTCCTACCTCTTCCTTCTGAGTGCTGGGATTCCAGGTGTACGCCCACAAATCCACTTGAAGCATCATTAGTTTGGGGGAGGCTCCTATAGTCAGGGGAACTTATGTCTGGGGTTATCATGTGCAAAGAAAAGTGAGCAGAGAACCCGTCCTTTTGGTAGAGCAAGTAGCACCCCCAATTCCTGTTCTTAGCCTGTTGAATTGTATTCTGTATATACTTTTGCCTGTATTAGATATATTTTAATGGTCATAATAAGCCATGGTTTAGAGATCCTTCCTTTTGTAGTCCAGTGTGATTGTGAACCCTATATCTGGCATGCAGTGCATAGGATAACAAATCCAGAATGGACTTACGTATAAACTTTTAAAACCACAGAAACCAAAGCTACAGCATTACTGCAGGGTAATGAGCCATCTGGGACTGGGTACTGGCCACAGGGTGAGGGAACCAACCTGCATTCTTTCCTGAAGGCTGGCACATCCCCTGCTCTGGAGTCTCCTAACACCTAGGGTCTCAAATCCATCACCTCCCTCCTGAAACAGAAGCCAACTGCCCATGTCTCCTTCATGCCTCTGATCTGATTCACTGGCACACCTTTATGAAGCTGCTCATGGTGCCTATGATCCTCATCCCCAGCAGGTAAATGACAGAGTGACCACGATCCTCCTCTGTCTATCCCCTTCTGTGTAACGACACCTGGGACCCATGTAGACCCTACCCTGTGAGTTCCATGTGGATCTTGTCTCTGCCCATTGATGCTTGGCCATCTCCAACTCCTTCACCAGGCCCATCTCTCAACTTGAGACTTTCTTATCACCATCTAGTTCTGCCTTCGTGCTCTTGTTTATTCTTTCTTCCCGATGACAATGGGAGACATAAACTCGGGATTTTATCCACCTAGTCAGTGGCTTACAGCACACATTCCTTCCCTTCCTCTGCCGGCTTCTATTTACAGTCTTCTTCCTGTACATATCCTTGGCTATCAGCTCCAATGTCTGTGCCTCCAGCATGCTCTTATTTTCAGGCTTGGGATGATTTTCTCCTCGTTTTGTGACGTCACCGTCACCCCGATACCTGCTGTGTCTTATTCCTCTGTAGACCCCCCGCTTCAGCAGGGTGGGAGCATGGCTTCTTGTTCACTTGCACCTTAGGACCGTGAAGTTCAGCACAGCTCAGATTACTGGTGCACATGTAGTAAATATGCATATGCAAAAATGATCTTTTTAACCATTTACCTCTCTGGTCCAGTTTTTACCACAAAATTTTGAGAGTCATCCGTTTTCAGTGTGTTCTTCCTTTGGGGTATGCTTGTATCTGACCTTCAGCTTCTGTGGGTGAGATGCCTTTGAAGGTCACAGACACTTCAACCTTTGTCTTGCCTTTCCTGGAGATTTAACACTGTGGAAAATATCATTTTAATTTGGGGGTTTATAGTTCCCTGGGTTTCTTCTGTGAACATCACTACTTGTGAGGGACTGTAGAACTTGAATATTTTTGAGAAATTTTTGAGACTCCCGTGGACCTCATGTAAAACCCAATAAAAACTTAATTCTACCTACTTCTGGGTCTTTATTTTGATAGCTATTGCCAACAGTTAGGTAAAAAGTGGGGGAAGCTATAGATAGCTTCATTCAAAAGTTCTTTTTGAGTTTTGTTCTTTCAGTGTTGGCAGCTGAGCTAGGGCCTTGTCTGTGCCAGGCAAGGGCTCTACCATTGAGCCACATCTTCAGCTCTCTTTATAGCCTTTAATTTTGAGACAGGCTCTTACTAAGTGGTCTTATAGTAGTGGTCCAAAGTAGCCTTGAACTTGCAATCCTCTTGCCTCCATCTCTCTAGCAGTTAGAATGGTGGGCCTATGCCACCAAACCCCTCTTTAAAAGCCCCTAATTGTATCTCAGACACACCAGGTGACAGAGACAGCTTTGCTTGGGTTTTTGCTGCCTTGTAGCCATTTCTGGAAACAGAAGCAAAATATCCTAACTTAATTAGTTGGGAAGAAAAAGTACAAAGGAAAGCCATTATGTGACTGTCAGGCCCGGCTGGACATCAGGGAAGGGGTGACCATATCTAGCTTTGAATGCATTTCCAATTTTATTTTAATATTAGACCTTTGTAGATTACGTTTACTAAGAATAAGCCTTCATGCTCTTTGCTCCACGGATTATCTGAAGTTCTCTTATCTCAGTGAAGTACCTGGTGTTCTGCACAGGGTCATCTGCTTCCTTCTCTGGGGAACTGGATTTCCACTCACTAATCTACCTTTAGGTAGATTTTAGGAGAAATTACTCAAAGAACCAGGGCTTGGTTTCTTTTGCAACTTCGCTTTAGGGTGATGACCCCAGAATTAATGAGATTTTTTTTTCTTCCTCGGGCATCGTTGTCCATTGAGAAATGGAGTTCACTTGCTGGCAGTGCCTTCTTTTGTGGCCTGTTCCTTCCAGAGTGAATTTAAGCATCCAGCATGTATTGAGGGAATCACTTGCCTTGTACTCTGAAACCCCAGAGGTCACTTCATCTTCATCTCAAAGACAGAGTCTCTCTGGGCTGGCAGCAGCATTAGAGTGACCACTCAGTGTCCAGGACGAAGGGCGATGAGATGGGATAGATTCATTTCTGCTCCGTCCGAGTTGATTTCTGAGGGCGTCATCCACTGTAAAGCAAGGTAAGTGGCAGCCAGTGGGGGTCTGTCAAGCTGGATCTAGAGCTGCCAGCAATTCTAGTCTGAAGCCAGACATCTGCCTATGAGAACCACCTTCCTCCTAGGTTCTGAGACTGCCAGGGTCAGGCCTCAGTGAATGAGCTTAGTGGTCTTGCTGTCTCTTGGTCTCTGGTTATTCATGAGCTCAGGACTTTGATAGTAGATGTGGGTGTCAAGGTTACCAGGAAGCCCCAAGAGTCACTAGAGACATGTCAGGATCAATAGTGAGGGGAGGGAAAGGGAACCAGGAAGATAGATTTGGGAGGGAGGGAGTGTGTGTGTGTGTGTGTGTGTGTGTGTGTGTGTGTGTTGCTGTCTACCTTGTTTTTTGAGACAGTGTCTCTTATTGGATCTTGCAGAATAGGCCAGTGAGCCCCAGGGGTTCCTCTGTCTCTGCCTCTCCAAAACTGGGATTACAAGTTTCTACAGACACACTGAGCTCTCTTTTATTAATGTGGACTCTAGAGATGAGCTCAGGTCCTTATGTTTGCGTGGCAAGCACTTCCCCAACTGAGCCACCTTCCTCCCTCTCCTATAGTTTATTCCTTCTTAGGTAATAGCTGTACTGAGGCACAGCACACACTCCAGTGAGTTCTTTATGTGTACAGTTCAGTGGTTTCTGTAATACCCTCACTGTGCAGTCATCACCACAACCAACTTTACATCATCACCCTAGAAGAATCCTTGAGCCTTTGACCATCAAATCCTGGTTTCCCATTTTCCCCAGCTTCTGGCTGCTGCTTATCTGCCTTCTCTCTCTATTGTTATCAATTGTCCATCAGTGACACTAGACAACAGGCTAGTTGTGGTCAGAAACACGTCAGTATTATCCACCACTGCAAATACCTGAGACAGACTTGTAAAGGGACAGGAGCTTCTCTGGTTGCTCCCCTAGGAGCCGCTAGCATCTCCTCCTGCCTTCTCCTGGGCTGTGTTTGCATTTCTTCCTCCAAACTGACTCCCTGGGTCCCATTTTGGGTTATACTATTTGTGCAGTCTAATAAATGACAACAGCTCTTTCTCTCTCTTTCTCTCTCTCTGTATGTGCATGAGCACATGTGTGCATGTGTTCATGTGCGTGTGTCCCTGTGTGTGCATGTGTGTATCTCTGTGTGTATATGTGTGCATCTCTCTTTCTCTGTATGTGTACAAGTGTATGTATCTCTGTTTAAGTGTGTGTGTGTATGAGTGTGTATCCCTGTGTAAGTGCATGTGTGAGTGCATGTGTTCCTGCACGTGTGCAAGTGTGTGAGTGTTTGCACATGCATTTGGAGGTCAGAGGTCAACCTTGCCATTGTTTCCTAGGACCTAGCTGCTGTGTGTTCTGAGCCACAGTCTCTCACTGGCCCAGTGGTCTCGGTGTGCATTAGGCTGGCCAGTGAGTTCTGAGATCTGCTAGTCTTCCTCTCCCTGGCACAGAGACAGGAGGGGACAACAAGCCTTACTTTTCTAAAAACGTGGGTTCTGGGATTCCTCTATCATACATTCTCACTGCCATGATGGCCTACTTCACAATAGGTTCATAACTGTCCGTGTACCCAGCTGACTGTGAATGAAACCCATAAACCCCTGTCAGGCATGTGCAAACTTTGTGGCATAATGTTGTCATCTTGAGTTGACACTCAGGACCTACAATCTGGAGTTAACTAAAACCCCAAATCTCACAATGTTTAAGTATGTTTATGATTTTGTATTAGGTTACATGAAGGCTGTGGGCCACAGATTGAAGACCCCTTTCAGTTATCAGGCATCCTGTCACAGTGACAAGAAGTCAACTAGCACAAAAAAATCCCTCTGAATATTCTTTTTTGGAGAAATATTCTTATGTTGGCTTATTTTTCCTTACAACTGGGCCCATTTCCCAAAGATGGAAAAAAGGGAGGAATAAAACCAATGTTGGCTACCCCAGGATGAGCCACTTGGATTATTGCAGAATGCTTTAAAATGGTTTACTTTTTCTGTTGAGCCTTGGAGATGCTTTCAAATGAGCCACAAGACAATTCACCGCAGACGGTCGCATCGACTCACTTCCTGCTTGTGTATTTAATCAAATCGCCCATAATAAATTAGCAGCGATTCATTTGGACACCGAATACCAAGTTGTTCTCCTAAGTGACCTGGATTGATTTCCACATGTCACTATTCATCAGGATGAAGTGGCTTCACCAGCCAGGAGTCCAAACACCCAAACACATTTCTGTTCTGTCGCATTACCAGCAGACAGCATTTGGATCTCCGCCTGAGCTGGTAAGTCTCACAATTAGTTGGACTGAAAATGCCAAACAAAGGCTTTCAGATAGATCAGGGTTCCCAGAACCGAGCAGTCTGTGCGAAAATAAAGGAAGCAAATCAGAGCTGGAGCCAGGAGAGGAAGGCAGGCCATCTAACTGCGTCCCACATCTCATGCCTGTGGCCATGTGGGTGCATGCGGCTGAGGGCTATATCATTCTGAGTAGCTGGGTATGGCATTATATTTGTAGGTTAGGGGTTAGTTAATGATAAGCACACATTAAATCACTGCAAGACACTGAGTTCTCCCCATGTTCAACTAATGCTGCTGCCACCCTAGGAGGCAAGCAACCATGACAGTACACATTTCCAGACAAGGAGAGCAAGGAATCCAAGAGGGTGGGCACTCGGGGCCACACAGCGGTGGTAGTGGGGAACCTTGGGTCTAGGATTTCCTGGGAAGAACAGTGCTGACTGATATGGCTGGTGACTGCTGAGGGGGACAGCAGAAACTGGCAGTGGAATAGCCAAGCTCACCAAGGCTCTGTGTAGATGGAGAGGAAGTTACCACCGCCTTTGGGCCTACTCTCAGCTGTTGCCACACCTGTCATTCTTGTTACCTCTGTCAACACTGTCTCCAGCATCCCCTTGTCACCGCCATCAACGTACTCTCTACCTCAGCCTCATCACAAATGAGATCATCCTGCTACTGTCACCACCACAGCCATTCTTGTCTCCTTCATCCACATTGTCTTCACCACGATCATCCTCAGAACAATCTTCCTTTCAATGAGCCCCACATCATCACCCTTATCACCTTCATCAGCTGTCTCTATGATCATCGTTATAACCAACATAATAACACCATCATCGTTACCAACACCACTGTCATCATTTTAACTGCCACCAACACAGTCTCCACTGTTACCATTGTTTCTATAGTCGCCATCTCCACTGTGAACCCCAGCATTACAAGTATGATTGATGTGATCCTTCTCCTCATCTTTGTGATATGCTGCTACCATCCTTGTCATCAATAATGTCATCATACCAGTGCTGTTGCTGCCACTGCACCACCACCACTCTGTCTCCATCACCATTACAATCTCCATCCCTGTCTTGAGCCCCAGAATCACCACTGTCTTTGATACCCTCACACTCTTCACGCTCACCATTCTCACCATTCCATGTGATGACTGAGGCAGGCGCACTGGATATCTTGCCATGCACACTGTGCTCATTACCTTCTCAGTCATCTATCTATCTATCTATCTATCTATCTATCTATCTATCTATGGAGAGAGAGACAGAGAGCGAGAGACAGAGAGACAGAGAGACACAGAGAGAGAGAGACAGAGCGAGAGACAGAGAGACAGAGAGACACACACAGAGAGAGAGAGAGAGATCTGAGCACAGATGTGAATAGCTAAGAATGCCTAATGGGCAGGAGGGACCAGGGAGACTGGGCAGAATGGTATATGCTTAGGAAGAGGCTTGGGATGCTGGGTGAGGACAAAGGGAACAAACAGAGGTGTTGGGAGGAGGCTGGGAGGCACTGAAGGATTCTTAGCAGGAAAAAGGCTAGTCCTGCTGCTATGGAAACAGGGCCATCTGAGCCAAGGGCAGGTGTAGGGAGGATCTTAAGGCATTTGTCATAATAACACGGATCTCATCCAAGGTGGTAGGGATGGCAGGGTCAAGAAGTGGGGGGATCCTTATTATGCCCTGAAACTATGCCACAGCATAAATCACACAGGGAAATTGTCACGTACTGCTTGAGCTTGTTGGAACTGGACTTTGGGAGTCCCTTATTCCAGACTCAAGTATGCTTATTGCAAGTGTCCTCCAGGACTCCATGTCCAGTGAGGCCCAAGGCTGTCACAGGGAGAACAGCCAGACATGTAAGGGTATAAAACAACCAAACCCATGGAACCTTGAGAACAGCTAGCTGTTACCAACAACGATTACTGTCATTTATCCTGTGGCATAAAATGTCTTCAGGGAAGGAGAAGCTGGTAGCTCTCCCAAGGAGAGGACAGAGGATGCTCTGCTCTGCCCGGAGATTTCAGTCAGGAGCTGAAGTAAGGCCATTTCAGGCTTCCCTGGCTGCTACTGCTGGATGCTGCAAGCTCCCAGTTTGACTCCCTCTCTCCCTCTCTCCCTCTCTCCCTCTCTCCCTCTCTCCCTCTCTCCCTCTCTCCCTCTCTCCCTCTCTCCCTCTCTCCCTCTCCCCCTCTCTCCCTCCCTCCCTCCCTCCCTCCCTCCCTCCCTCCCTCCCTCTCTCTGTCTCTGTCTCTGTCTCTGTCTCTGTCTCTCTCTCTCTGTATTTCGCTCTCCCCCTCCCTCCTTCCCTCCCTCTCTCCTAGTAACTCCATCTGCCTCTCTGGAGCCTCCCCAGTTGGTTTCTGCTGGAGTTTTACATGCCCAGTTTTTAGTATTTTACCAGTTTCAGTTTGCTAACTTGTTCTTTTACTTTTGCTTGCTGCACGTGTAACAAACCTCACTTGCTGAGACCAGAAGTTCAGTCATTGCCAATCATCCTCTGGGTAGAATGCATGGCAGGGAAACACATTTATAGATGAGAGATGGGGTGAGAGAGGAAGAAGGGTGCCAGGTGACTTAGAGGCATCTGGTGTGAGCAGAGCCAGGGGGCTACACCTAGAATGCTTTCATAGGCAGGTGGCTGACATGCTGGCCTCCTGCCTGGCCTGCTGAGATGGTGGCTACCTCAGAGCTAGTTCCTCTCAGGCTTCCTTGTCTGCTTGACTAAGCCATTCCACCCTGACCTATGGCGCTTGGTGAAACTCTGAGGGAGTCAGGCTCCTTTAGCTTTATAGTCTCCAGATAAGGAAAGTGAGTTTTGAGAATCAGTTCTGTGTGGTCTCGCCCCACCCCCATGATGCCATTGGTGATGATGGTCATGATGGTCATGATGATGATCCTGATGACGAACATGCTGCCTTAGAATCTTTTACATGTCCTGTTCTCTTGCATCCTCTCATTGGCCCATCTGGTGCATTTTTTATTTTCTGTCTTAGTTCAGGTTTCTATTGCTGTGACCAAACGCCATGACCAAAAAGCAAGTTGGGGAGAAAGGGATTTATTTGGCTTACACTTCTACAGCATTATTAACTACGGAAGGAAATCAAGACAGGAACTCAAACAGGGCAGAAACCCGGAGGCAGGAGCTGAATCAGAGGCCATGGAAGGGTGCTGCTTACTGGTTTGCTCCCCATGGCTTGCTCAGCTTTCTTTCTTATAGAATCTTCAACCACCAGCCCAGGGGTGGTTCTTCTCACAATGGGCTGGGCCTTCCCATTGATAAGTAACTAGGAAAATTCATCACAGCTGGGTCTTATGGAGACATTTTATCAACTAATATTCCTTTCAGAAAACTCTAGTTTGCATGTCAAGTTGACATAAGACCAACATTAGGTGTTTTAAAACTTCAGAACATCACCACGTGTTTGTGTGATACTCCTTGAGACCCATCTATCTGTCTTCCTGCCTCCATCCTCCATTTTTAGGGGCTTAAAGGGAACCCTTGAAAGTTGTTGCTTCATTTTCTCATTTTGCTAGTCAAGACTGGGTCTGGGGGAAGCTTCAGGAAGCTACAGCTGAGTTGGATAGATGGGAGCAGAGCACAGAGACTGCATTTCAGGGCAGCTGCTTCATAGACAGGGTACAGAGTGGAGTCTGGCTCCATCCTCCTGCCAGGCAGATAGCAAACGGCTAGCACAGTAACTCTTATAGTCAGGTATCCCTTCCTTGTGCCTCAACAGCTTTACATGGGTAATTTCACAGTGCGATTATTGTGTTGTAATGGAGGTGTATCTGTTTGATTCCAGCACAGTCGAGAAATACCCTTAATCAGTCTCTCTGAATACTCTGGGTTTGTGGTGTGTGTGTGGCAGGGAGGGTGCACGCACATGTGTATGTGTTTATGGTGGATGTGTCTGTGTGCAAGCATTCCAAGGGCAGAGAGGGCTGGGTGTTCTTCTCTATTACTTTCTTTTTCTCCCTGAGGCAGGTTCTCTCACTGAAGCTTGATGTTTCGGGTAGGTTGGCCAGGGAACGCCCAGAACATGCTTGTCGATATCTCTCAATGCTGGAGTTACAGGCATGGACAGCCATGGCTTTATGACATGTTTGCTAGTGATTTTAATGCAGGGCCTCATGCATTCAGATCTAGCAATCTTACCTATTGACCTATCTCCCTATCTACTACTCGGTTTCCTAGTTCTAATTTTGAGATGGCAGGTACTGAGGAATGAATGAAAACATTATCATTACTTTCTTCTCCTTCTCCTTCTCCTTCTCCTTCTCCTTCTCCTTCTCCTTCTCCTTCTCCTTCTCCTTCTCCTTCTCCTTCTCCTTCTCCTTCTCCTTCTCCTTCTCCTTCTCCTTCTCCTTCTCCTTCTCCTTCTCCTCCTCCTCCTCCTCCTCCTCCTCCTCCTCCTCCTCCTCCTCCTCCTTCTTCTCCATCATTGTCACCCACCATCACCATCATCATCTTCATCACCATCTTCATCATTGTCACCATTGCCATCACCATTGTGTTGGTTTGAATGAGAATATCCCCCATACACACATAAACTTGAATACTTGGTCCCCTGCTGGCAGAACTGTTTGAGAAGGATTATAGCATTTGGTCTTATTGGAGGAGGTGTGTTACTGGGGGTGGACTTTGTGCTTTCAAAAGACTCACGCAATTCTCTCTCTCGCTCTCTCTCTGCCTCATGGTTGCGGATCAAGATGTGAGCTCTCAGTTGTTGCTTTGCTCTGACATCTTGGATTTTAATTCTCTGAGACTGTAAGCTTAATTAAGTACTTTCCTTTCTGATTTGCACTGACTACACAGCAACAGAGAAGTAACTAAGTAACCATTACTCCATCTTGTTCCTAGTAGCAACACAGCCACCATGAGCTGTGTGACCAAGTCCCTCACATGCTTTGTCTCACAAGAGCATCCTACATACTACATACTAGGCAGTTATAGCTTGCCTCATCTTAAGGAAGGAACACACACTTGGTGGCTCAGAGACTGCTCAGAGTCATCACGGACCCTTCTTAAGGGCATCCCTTCCGGTACCCTGCCCTGTGGTGTCTACACAGGACTGGTGCTGCTCCTCTCAGAGGAGACACCTCTGAGGCACTGTGTGGACCCACTATGAGGCAAGCTGCCCATCAGGCCTCACTAGACTGACAGCCCCGCTGTGAATTGTGGAGGGGTGAGAACATGGTCTATCCTTGGTACGGATTTACCTCCCATGGGCTGGAATGACTGCTCAGAAGTTGTGCTGCCAAGTTGCTCAATTTCCTCTCACTTATGAAGAATAATAGTGCTGAAGCTGCCAGGAGGGGACCACCAGCAGGGCTCTGTGCTGGCATCTGCAGGGACAGGGTCCCTTTCTGTGGCTGGGGCAGGGTGGAGGTTCCCTGCAGCATCTATGGCTGGAGTCTTGTTGAGATGTACTTCTGTCTTCTTCCCTTTCTCCTTCACCCTTCACCCTGCTTCCTTTTCTATCAATCCCAAAGCCTATATCTAATAACAGTCCTTTTAAAAAATCAAAAGCAAATGGGCCCCACCCCCAGGGGCTACTTTCCCCCATCTGTCAGTCCTTGGAATCAATTAGTAAATTTTCAGGTGACTGTATAATGACGCACACACTAGCACCCTTTTCCCAGGGGGCAGAGGCTGTTTGGCATTCACAGGGACCCTGTAGGCTTGGGAATGTCGGCTTCTGGATGGAGACGTTGTGCACCTGCCAACTCAATATCTCCTAGCCTTCCTGTGTGTTTGTTACAGGGATCTCCATCAAAGCTCGTGTCTGAATGGCTCTCCCTCTGGGTGGCTGCCTGTGAGCTGCCTGCTCAGCAAGGAAGTGAAGCCCAGACATTTCATGAGGGCAGGGACCACAGCACAATGGCTCTGAGTGCTTCCAAACTAAATCCACTTGGGCAAGGATCTTGTAGAGCTGCTATTGATTGAGTGGAGGGGTAGTTATTAAGTCTCTAGAGTGACTTATTATGGCACTCAGGCCGGATTAAAGAGGAGCTAAGCCTGGTATCCATCAGGAGCCACTGCTCAGGCTGACAGCCTTCCACTGGAGATGTGCTCTCCACCCCTCCCCCATCTCCACATTGTCTGGGGAAAGATACTGTTCTAACATTGACACTTGAAAATTTTCTCCCTTCCCTGCTTCTCCTGTGAGCATGTATGTGTGATGTGCATGCGAGTGGATGCTGTGCATGTGGAGACTAGAGCATACATTAGTTTCCTTCCTTGGGTATATGACTTTTGAGACAGGATCGCTCCCTGGGAGAAGGAATTCACCGATTCAGCTAGATTTCCTGGCTATCAAACCCTAGATATCTGTCTGTCTGTCTGTCTCAACCTCCCCAGTTGTCTCATCAAGATTTCTTTTGCTTTTGCAAAGCACCTCCACCAAATGTGGGGGGAAAGGCTCGTGTCACTTACTGCTCCCCATCATAGACATGAGGAAAGTGAGGGCCGGGAGCCATGGGTTCCAGCCCTGCAGAGGCCATGAAGAGGTGCTGCTCACTGGCTTGCTCCTCATGGCTTGCTCAGTCTGCTACAGTGAGCTGCTCCCCCACCTCCCATCATTCATTAAGCAGCAACCAAGAAAATGAGCCACAGGCATACCCACAGGCCAATGTGGTGGGGGTATATTTCTCAATTGAGATTCCTTCTTCCAAAATGACTGCAGCTTGTGTCAAGTTGATATAAAATTATCAGCACACCTGTTCTGGAACTATAGGTACATGCCACCATTGCCTGGCTCTTTCCTTTCCTTTCCTTTCCTTTCCTTTCCTTTCCTTTCCTTTCCTTTCCTTTCCTTTCCTTTCCTTTCCTTTCCTTTCCTCTCCTCTCCTCTCCTCTCCTCTCCTCTCCTCTCCTCTCCTCTCCTCTCCTCTCCTCTCCTCTCCTCTCCTCTCCTCCCCTCCCCTCCCCTCCCCTCCCCTCCCCTCCCCTCCCCTCCCCTCCCCTCCCCTTCCCTTTCCTTTCCTTTCTCTTCTTTTCTCTTCTTTTCATGGTGCTGGGGTTAAACTCAGGTTCTGATGTTTAAATGGTAAGGCCTTTATGGGCTGGGTTATCTTCCCAGCTCCTCATCTTCCTTGATCAAACACCCCTAGGAACCCCATGAGTGATGTCTGCATTAAACCACACATTTCATGTGGAGAAGGAAACGTCTCTTCCTAGATAGAAGCTTGGGTTGCTACGTTGTGAGATTGAGAACCAGCCTATGCTTTGTGCAGGCGTTAAGACTAATGGTGCCCTCTCTTTGAAGAGGAACTGGGTGTCCCTTGCGACTGGGGAGGAGCTTGGAGGTACAGATCTGCTTTGATGGGGGGTTCACATCCCCCTCAAGCATGGTTAACGTTAAATTATGAAGTGGCTTCATCAGCTGGAATTTCACAGGGGAAACAGAATGTATCCATGTCCAAATCATAAGAGCCTGGGCCCTTCAGTAATCCCCGAGCCCAGCTGGAGCAGCCTGCCCTTGGGCACCCAGTCCCTGCCTGGAGCAGAAAAGGAGGTTGCCATGAGTGGTTGATCCCCACTCCACCACTTTGCAATCTCCCAGGGCCAGGTGTGGTCCAGAATTTACCCTTTCAGATTTTAGCAAGGCAGTGTCAGGTATAGAGTACATATCATGTCACAGTCCTGCCCCCATGCACCCTGTGCAGAATTCTGTGACAGCATCCCATAATCAGACACCATGCCTGTTCCTGCAAAAGGCCTACTCTTCAGACTGGGGCAAATAATCATTATGCTGAAGGAATAGGGCTGTCTTTAGGAACATCAGCTCAACAGAACATTAGAGATCTCTTCTAGTTTTACCTAAAGTAATGGCCTCATATGGGGCCAGGGAGATGAGGTCATGTCATGGTTGAGAGAAAATTTCAAAGCCAGGCATGGTGCTGGATACTTGTCAAGTTCTGGAACTTAGTAAATTAAGGTTGGATGATTACTTGAGCCTGGCAGTTCAAGACCAGCCTGGGCAACATAGTGAGAGTTCTGTTTGAAAACAAAGAAGACAAAGCAGGGCTTGGAGTGGGGGTTCAGTGGGGGAGTGCCTCCTGGAGAATGCAGAGTCCCAGAATTGGGGTTTCTGTGATACCTGGGTTCCCCCAAATAATTAAACATTTAGATTGGCAAAGAGGTTTGGAATGGGATGTGTGAGTGTAATTTCTGATGTTTGATCTAGGAAGGGGGTCACTTGCCCTCACTTGCAAAAATGCTTTGGCTTCTGTCTCTCCCCCCCCCCCCATAACCAAGTTTTACTTATTCGACTCTTTTTACTTATCTGTCTCTCTCTCCCTGTGTGTGTATGTAGAGAGAGAGAGAGAGAGAGAGAGAGAGAGAGAGAGAGAGAGAGACAGAGAGAGAGACATAGACAGACAGAGAAACAGAAGGAAAGAAAGGGAGAGGAGAGGAAGAGGGAAGGAGGAGAGAGAAGGAGAGAGAGAGAGAGAGAGAGAGAGAGAGAGAGAGAGAGAATAAAAGTTTACACTCACCTGCAGCTTCCTTCCTGCAATCCAAGGACCCTTGGACCCTGAACCCCATGAGGAAAAGCCAGCCTGCGGTCTGACATTTCTGAGTTTATTGGCTGGCATGAAAGAATCTTCAATTCCAATCTAGGCAGTGTGGCCAGGAGACCAGGTGCGTCGTGCAAGCAGCCCTCTCTGGGGCTCCCGGCACACAAGCGCCTTATTGTTTTATTAATATCCCACCAGCAGCTGTTAGTTCTGAGGCCTTCAAAGTTTTGAGTAGCAATCAAATGGATCTTGAGAACCCCACTGTGGTGCAGTGGCAATAAGCCTTGTAGGCAGTCCAGGTTAAATGGAGACAAAAATCAAGATCAAAATCTCTGCAGGGCTCCATGGTCAGGTTCATGAAGTGTCAGTGGTCCAAGGGCATGAAACAGCCACATCTTGGGTTCTCTAGTGGGGTCAAAGTTGGCCCTACAATCTTAATCAACAAACTTTCCCCAGAAATTTCTGACAGGGGGAACAACCCCTGGCTGCTGTGGAGACTCCAATAATCTCCTGGACCCCTCACTTCTCTCTGCTGGGCTATCAACCCTCCCTCCTCATAGCCCCACCTCCTACCTCCACAGTACCCCTGATTCTTGAATTTCTCTTATGGCCTTCCATCCACTGCACCCCCCCCCCCCCCACATCCCCAAATGCAGAGTGCCTGTTTCATTCCTGTCTCCTCAGCTTTTCCAGTGGCTAGGGAGTCACCCTCACTGAGCCCCTTTGCTTCCTGAAGTACCAACTCTGGGAACCTTAATCCATTCTTTCTCCCCTTGGGTTTGTCTTGGGGAAAACTTTCCCAGGCTTCTACTCAAAGGGTTTCCTCAGAGCATTTCTCAGGCTTAAAAATAAAAATTCTAGGGCTGGTGAGATGGCTCAGCGGTTAGGAGTGCCGACTGCTCTTCCAAAGGTCCTGAGTTCAAATCCCAGCAACCACATGGTGGCTCACAACCATCCATAATGAGATCTGATGCCCTATTCTGGAGTGTCTGAAGACAGCTACAGTGTACTTACATATAATAAATAAATAAATAAGTAAATATTAGAAAAATAAAAATTCTAATTTTAGTCACAGCCTCATGTTGAGGCTGGCCTTGAACTCTCTCTATGGCAGAGGATGGCCACAAGATGGGGGTCCTTCTGTCTCTACCTTCCCAGTGCTGGGCACTGACCTGCACCACCACATCCAGTTTCCATGGTGCCAGAGAGAACTGAGGGCCTTGTGAATGCTATGTAAGTGCCCTACCAACCAAGCTATAAGCGAGCCTCGCTTAGGACTCGTATTCTATGATGATCACCTAGCTACAGTCCCTACAAGCCCCTGTGAGGCAGAACTCCTGCCTGCTTCCTTCCTAGTTACCTCACCTGGCTTTTTCAGGGTCCACAAACTGATCGGGCAGAGCACGGTGATGGCTCCCTTCTCTGGATTCCTCTAGCTAGCAGTTGATTCTACTTTGATCTGAGAGCAGGTTTAGGAATGATTGGTGATTTAAGGAACTCATCTCTAGTTGGGTGGCCTGGGCTCTGCTTGTTCTGTGTGGTGTGGGTAAGTACCCATCAGGCAGAGGAGTTGCCCATGAACTGAGAACAGTCTTTCTTCCTGCCAATCTTCTTTTCCTACTTCGCCTGTGGAGACTCTGATGTTTCTGATGCCAGGCTACCAACTTAGTGCATGTCAGCCTGAAGCTCTCCTTCAAAGAGCTTTCTCTGTCTGGTCATGCTGCTTCAAAACTTCAGTTTTTGTTTTTTTCTGGTGGGAGTCACCATCTGCTTCATGTGACTTTCGGCTCCTTGCCTGTGTGTCTTTATGGAGAAGACAGAGACACTGCCTTCCTCAGCTTGCCTAGACCCTGGCTCTGCACATATGTAAGGGGTGGGGACTCGGGCTCCTATCCTCAAGTTTAATTAAAGATTCCCTGACAGGACTGGTGTGGAGGACAGCCCAGCCTCGAGCAGCTGTGGAGCAGATGGTGGTACATGTCTGTCATAACCCATGTGCTAATCCTCTTCCCCTAGCAGCGGGGTTGAATGGGTGATGTGATGTCCACAGAGATAAAGGCAGACCAGAGTTTCCTGGGACAGGCTACCATAAGATTGGCATTTTTCTTTACCTCAGCAGCTTAGGGGAAGGCCAGCATGCACGGAGGATTTCCCACCCCCATGTGTGACAGGGCCATTCTTTTGATTCTCCTGCCTCAGCCTCTTGAGTATTTGGATTGGAGAATTAGCATGCACAGGAAATGTCTTCGGTGAGCTGGAGCAGTTTATCTGTCTTCCTGGATGCATGGAACACCCACATTAGCAGGCATAACACATTGTACCTGGCAAGATGGCAGATACTGCAAAGGAGGCTTCCATTGCACCCATTTCCTGCTAATACACACACCTGCTTTATAGCCTGTCAGTTCAGATGAACGTGCTGGGGTTTCCATGGCAAGGCACAAGGCAGACCGAGGATGTGGTTCAGTTGGGAGACATGATTGACATGCCTCAAGCCCTGGATCCCATCCCTAGGTCTGCATCAAACCGAATGTGATGGTTGTGCACAACTGTGATCCCAGCACTTGGAAGGAGCAGGACTTTAAAGTCAACCTTGGTTTTACAGTAACTTTGAAGCCAATCTGGGCATCAGAAGCATCTATCTTAAAAAATGCAAGCAAGAAAATGGACATACAGACTCTACATGTATGGTGATGAATAATCCACTTGTTGAATTGCTTGTCTAATTGTATTCTCTGCTAGCTATGGGGACTAGAGCCATGTAGCATTGGTGGAACATGGACAGGACATTCAGGTCCACTGCGAGTCGGTTATCCAGTTATTAATCATGCAGACAGCCTTGCTGATCAATCACTGTAGCTTCAGGAAGTGTCTAGGGGCAGGGGGGAAGACTGCTACAAGAGCTGTCTCAGGCTGTTCCCTGTACAAGTGTGGTGCACTAGGGAAGGCGTCCAGTGGAGGTGGTAGTCACAATCTGGCCTGAAGTGCATGAAGGAGTTCAACTTGCAGAAGAGCCTCCCAGTTTGAGTGACAGTTGCTCCAGGGAGCAAGAAGAGGGGTCATGTGGCTGGGGTGCACTGCAGGGCAAAGGAGAGCGGATGATGAAGGTGGAAAGAGCATGATGCTGACCATCTGCAAGACCTACTACCTCAACTCCAAAGTTTGCATGTTAGGAACAAAGTGGAGGCTCTGTGGGTTCAAGAGGTGTTCTTAGTGTCAGCAAAGGGTTTGAGAATGTCCGTGAGTGTGGGGCCTGACACCTGATGCAGGGATTGTGTTGAAGCAGCAGATTTCAAACAGAAGGTGGCCTCTGACTGCAGTTGTCAAACACCAACTCCACATCCAAACCTGTAATCATTTTACAGCAGCTTGGCCCTGGGGCACACTCATCCTAAGATGGCCTGAGTACTAGAAGTCCCTCCTCCTTATGTATCAGGGAGGTGAGGCTGAGACTGGTCTAAGAGCCAGTGCTCTATGTGCACTGACTTTTCTTGACCAAATCCAGTCAAAGAGGAGCACGGTGCAGCTTCACAAAATGAGGTGTCACCTCACCCGGATGGCAGTGGTTGGCAGCAGGCATCACCATCAGCCTGTGCATTGAAGAGCTAGCTGATGTATGATTACCTATTAAAGGTGATGAAGAGGCAGCTTACTGTTCAGCCCCAAGTGCAAAAGGAAGAAAACCCTCACAGACATCGAGACTCTGTCCCTGATAAGCTGTGCCTCTGAGCATTCTCTCACGCTTCTCTGGGCCTCAGTTGTGAGTGATCAGGGGTGATGACATTGACGGTGTCACTGATGGTGTGAGGCGTTCTCCGCACGGTTGCTGTGTCGGCTGCACAGTAGCCTTCTAGGATCGTTTTCTACTCTTTTCCTTGTTTTAAAAGATGTCGTTTGCTCTTGCTGAGTTGCCTGTCACTGCCAAGATTAAGATGCCAATAGCTACCATAGTGGAGGGCGATGTTCTACAACAGAGATGCTGCTTGCAAATCACCTTTCTGACAATGGATTTGTGCTTAGATATTTACTCAGTGTCTTAGTTAAGGTTTCCATTGCTGTGAAGAGATACCATGACCAAGGCAACTCATAAGGACAACATTTAATAGGTCCTGGCTTACAGGTTCAGAAATTCAGTCCATTATCATCAAGGTGGGAGCATGCAGCATCTAAGCAGGCAAGGTACAGGAAGAACTGAGAGTTCTACATCTTCATCTGAAGGTCGCTAGGAGAAGACTGGCTCACACGTGGTTAGGAGGGTCTCATTGCACACCCTTACAATGACACACCTCCTCCAATAAGGTCACACCCACTCCAACAAGGCTACACATCCTAATAGTGCCACTCTCTGAGCCAAGCATATTCAAACCATCACAGTCACCATGCAGGAATACAGAAATGCCCAACAAAGACGCCAGCAAAGGGTCCAAACCAGCACCTCTCTTAATAAGGTGAATATAAGGTGTCTAAAGACAGCACAGCAGGGGGAAGAGGGTCATTCTTAGACACCAAGGAAAGGCAAATTAAATCCGTAGGGAGATCTGCAGCCCACATGTGAGCACCACTAGAACTGAAAAGTCAAATCACATCAAGTGTGGGTGAGAAGCTGGAGAAACTAGAGTCCTCGTGGCTAGTCTTCTGGCAGGGTGAATTCTATGACTAAATTCTAGCAAGTTCTCTAACAATGAGTCATCAGGGGACAGTGACAAATAGTGTCTCCACTTTGTACAGCAGGGGGAGGTGACAGGGAGTCTCTATGACAGCTGGAACATGAATGTTACCCACAAGTTCCAGAGGCCAAAAAAACCAAACCAAAACAAAAACAAAAACAAAAACAAAAAACAAAACTACCCTAGGAGGAATAAGCAACAGGTTGATTTGCACTCAGGCAGGTTTTCAGCTCCAAAGCATAACTGGAGGGCTGGTGAGGTATGTGTAAGTGGAGGTGCTTGCCACTAAGTCCCAGGACCTGGGTTTGATCTCCAGGACAAGCATGGCGGGCGTTGTCCTTTGATCTGCACAATATACCTTGACACATGCTCTCCCTATCCATGAATAAAATGGTAGGGCTGAACAAATGAGGCTCAGTTAGCTAAGTATTTGCCTTCCAAGTTGAGGACCAAAGTCCAGTCTCTAGCATTCACGTTAACAAAAGGCCAGGCATGGAGGCTAGGACTTCTCAGCCCTTTTCTGGAAAGACAGAGACAGAAGGATCCCTGGGGCTCACTGTTCAGCCAACCTAATCTAGCCAGGGAGCTCTGGATCCCAGTGGGAGACTGGTGGTCTCTTAAGGAATGACATCTCAGGATGACCTTTACGCTTGCCCATCCCTACATGCCCAGAAGCAAGCACACACACATTCACAGAACAAATAGCCCAAGCTGCCTCATAATGTAAGCCAATGAACTTGGAAAATGTGATGAATGAAAATATCCAGAAACAGAGATTCTCATCTCTTACAGAGAATCTAGATCACGCATGTCCATGGTAACAGAAGATGGATGGATGTCCAGACTGGGTGAAAGCAATAGGATGGGGACCTTTTAGGGTAAAACCATAGCCATGTTCACCACTGTCTTGGAGCATAACAAAGAACTTTATACTTAAGTGGGTGACTTGTGTTATATGAGTTAAAACTTCAATCCAAGTGTCTCTGAAGAAATTGACTGGGAATTGCACAGAGCTGAGTACCTCCCTCTGACATTTGTCTTTCCTTTGAATTGAGGGACACAGTCAGTGCCCTATGAGTTGTCCTCCCAGTTCCCCATCAGCACATCTGGTGGGTTAGAGCTGTTGTCAGTACTGTTATATGTGTGTTCCACGTGTTCACTGTTCAGAGACCTCAGGCTTCAGCACATCTCCATGGAAACAATGAACGACACTCTGTAGAGCAAGGGGACTGGTGGGAGAGACAGGAGGAGCCAGTGTGATGTGGGAAGTGACCCCTCTGGCTGTGAGGTGGGGAATAGACTTTGGAGGAAACAAGGTGGAGTTGAGGAGACCTTACAGAAATCATTGTGGTGAGACTGAACTGAGTTTAAGGGTTAGTCCTGGGATGGGTAACTAGGCTGATGATTGCATGGGTGGAAGGGGATGCAGAGTAGGCTCTTGGAGAATAGGAATTTCAAGGGCGATTTGGGCTGTTGAAATCCCCTGGGGACATGTGAGTCACTTGGGTATGGTTGGTCAACTGTATACCCAGCAAGGGTATCAGGCAGAAGTTAGGACTGGAACAGTGGTGTGCAGAGGGCATGAGAGAGAGCCATCTTATTGTAGGAATGCCTTGAGAATCCTTCTGAATGGACCCGCCCTGAGTAGCTGCTGTCCAATTATGGGAGATTCATCATTGGCATGAAGGGTCAACGGAGAAAACACAAGGGTGTCCTAGATGTGCCGTTTCTCCTCACGGTGGGTAAGAGCAAGTGTCTTGTGGCTATAAACTGCTGCCAACACACAGTTCTAGGTTCACTCATATCTACACTGGGCAGTCTGGAGGAAGTCACTCTAGCTCTCTAAGTCTAGTCTAAGAAGATAAAGCTGGGTGAGGCAGCATGAGACTGAGGCAGAAGGATCAGTACTTTAAGGCCAACCTGGGCTACAAAGCAAGCCCTGTTTTAAAATAACAACAACAAAAAGCAAAACAACAACAACAAAAACAACAACAAAGGAGGAAGAAGAGGAGGAGGAGGTTCTTCTTCTAGAAACTGGTAACATTATGACTTCTGGCTTCTGGAGTAGGAGACCTAGAGCATAGAGGTGAAAGGATTCATTCAGTGTGATGCAGATTACAGGCAACTCAAACCAGCTGGGATTCCTGGGCCCTTTTTCTTAATGGCTGCCCTCAGCTACTTGTTACTGAGAAACATTGGCTGCCTAGTTACTTCTCAGACAGAGAGTCCCTGCTGAGCTTACAGTTTAGAAGGTCATAGCCATGGCGTGGGCATTCCAGATGGATGAGAATGGTGGCGATGTGTGTGTGTGTGTGTGTGTGTGTGTGTGTGTGTGTGTGTGTGTGTGTGTGAGTACGTGGCCAACCACCTTAAAAGCCAGTTGACAGAGAGGTGAGACCCACTAAGACTACCATTTGGTCTCTAGAGAACCAGCTTCCAAGATGGTGCCTATAGTGTATTAGGACTTCCCCACAGAGGCTCCATCACCTCCTAACAGTACCACTTTGAGAACCAAGCCTGTAATAACTCAGGGAGGGAGACTCAAAGTTCATCAACACCGTATATCAGTACCACCGAGACCTACATAAACTTGGCTGTCTGGGACAGTTCCCTGGGCTGTCTTAACATGCGACAAATTCCACCAAGGATTGATTGGCTTGCATAGTACAACAAAATGACTTAGTCTTCACTTTATGGTCAGTAATTACATATGCAGACTCGAAGGCACAGAGAGGTTGGTTAACTTCCTAGATAGTCATCTGCCACCTAGCTTGACGCATGGCTCTGCTTCTCGCACCCTGCCTGGGCCTGCAGAGGGTAACTTTACTGGGTCTCATTAGCCCTGTCTACCCCAAGCTCACACTAAGGATGAATGGGCAATAAGGTCAGGGTCTCCCCTGGCATGACCCCACCTGACAAGAGATCCATATTGTCATCTGCTTCTCTACACTTTAGACGACAGCAGTGTAGCTTTCCTGAAGAGCACGTGTGTGACGGGGAAGGGCAGCAGGTGTTATTCAGGCTAAATTGACCTTGAAATTGATTTTTTTATTTTATGACTTACTGAGAGGAGATTAACACTTTTTTTTTCTTCCTGCCGTCTGAAACAATTTACATGGTAATAGAAGACACAGTCAGTCAAATGAATTGCTGGAAGTAGTCCTGTCTGGGGGGATGCAGAGTGTAGCCATGTTGATTTCTTTGCCCAGAGAAAGGCCAGGATTTTAACATCTGTGAATAGGAGCTAAATTTAATCTCCCATCTTCAAAGCAGAGTGGTGAGGAGGCTCATTCCCTGGTGCCTGCTGGGCATTTTCAGAGTTGGAGCGGGATGAGGGCAGCCTGGGTTCCTCACTACAGCTTGATTCGGAGAGGCCCGTGGATCACATAAAGATGGATTTGGAGCATTGGATGTCTTTGTGCTGGACGTGGACATGAGATATGTAACGATATCCTGGGTGTGGTGCTTATTGGTAACTGCCAATAGGACACAATCTATCTGGGATCACTCGGGAGATGGGCCTCCAGGGATGCTTGTGGGGGGACTTTTGATTATATTATCAAATAATGGAATCAAAGACCAGTCCTCTGTGGGTGGCACCATTTCCTAGTTGGGTCCTTACAAAGTCGAAAGGGAGTCAAGAGCAGTGTGCATTCTTTGCGCAATGCTTCCTGGTCATGGATGCACGATGAACAATCTCCACTGACTTCCCTGTCCTGGTGCTTGGTATCTTAACCTGTGCGCCATGACCTTTTCTTCCTTAAGCAGTTTTTACTAGGGCATTTTCGCTTTTGAAATCGTAACAGCAGGAAGGTAACTGCAATGCTGATTGATGAAATGCTGAAGGAGTGTGCTGTGGCTCTGCTTGTCTTGGCTTAGCTCTGGTTCCCTCCCCCTACCTCATGTGACTTTCTGTTAATTGCCATGCTCACTGGATTGGATCCATAGCACATGCTTCACAGGGTGAGGTGGATTCTGAGGTTGTTCCTATCTCAGCAGTAAAATGCAGCAATCCATTAGTGCTGCCTGCTCTGGGAGTGGTGGGGGAGGGGTAGCGTGTGTGTGGTTTCTTTATATTTCCTCATAAAGATCAATACGATGTTTCTTATCTAGACTACATGAACTAACTCTAAGGAGATTCTAAAATTTCACACATTATAAGAGCTTATTTTAATTTCTATTTCAAAATGTCAATAAACGAATTCCTACCCAGAGAGCTCTGGGCAGTGTTGACAGAGGATCTCTGGGTTTCGCTGGCCAGCCAGTCTAGATAGATCTGTGATCGCCATGCTAGGGAGAGAGAATGTCTCTTAAAAAATAAGGTGGATAAAAACCATAGGCCTTTTTTACTTTTATGCTTAACATTTTCATTAACAAACTGCATTATCAGATAAGAAGTTGACTTGGTAGCTGTATCCACACTGATCTGGCTAGTCTTCCACTGATAAAATGTTTAAGAACAAACAAGTTGTCACTAAAATATGCCCAGACAGCAAAACTCAAGATCTGGAAAGGCAGATCGGAGTCTCTCCCTCTCACGCATGCGCACCCGCCCTCTCGCGCATGCTCACCCTCAGCTCTCTCCACAGTCAGCCATTTTTACAATGTCTGTGTTTTCCTTCTGTCTGCCTTCTGGAGAGCTCAGTGCATCCACTGGAAACTGGAAGCACACTCATTCTTCAGACAGCGAGCAGCTAAGGATGCTGTGCACAGTGGTCATTTGATTGCTCGCCTCTGCTGTCCCCTGTAGAGCTCCTCACTTCTGTGCCAGCCCCTCACTCTCTTTATTAGTCCTTCCCTGGTTGGTGACCCTCCACCATCTTTGCTGAGCTTACCTGCTTTGCGTAGACTCTGAGTGAGGGAAAATATGTAGCTGCTCTCAGAGTGTTGTCATCTCAGGATCCTTTCCTTGGCTCAGGTTGTTTTGAAAACAGACAGATGTCAAACATGGGAGCACCAAAACATGGAAACATAAGTCCAAATAATAGAATTCTACTGTGGGTCAGAACATGCTCCACTCTGGCTCCCACGTTATCAACTTTTATCCATTTAAATCTTAGGTGAAAAGTTTCAGTGTGTGTGTGTGTGTGTGTGTGTGTGTGTGTGTGTGTGCGCGCGTATGAGTGTGTATGAATGTGTGTATGTATGTGTGTGCATGTATGTGTGTATGAATACCCACTCCAACAAGGCCACCTCTCCTAACAGTGCCACTCCCTATGGCCAAGCATTCAAACACATGAATCTATGGGGCCATTCCTATTCAAACCACCACACTGTCTTTTCTTTTGCTCTAAGCAAAGCTGAGGACTTCAGTGTACAGTGTGTATATATGTGTGTATGTAAATGTGTGTGTATAAATGTAGGTATGTGTGTGTATATGAGTGTGTATGAATGTATGTATGTATATGTGTTCATGTATGTGTGTGTATGAATTTGTGTGTATGTGTGTGAGTTTGGTTGTCAGCATCCACACTGAGGAGTTTACAACCGCCTGTAAATTTAACACTAGGGCATCTCCAGGCCTCTGGCTTCTCTTGACACCTGAATTCACATGCACATAACCATCTGCAGACATACAAATAACTAAAATTAAAACAAATCATTAAAAATTAAAAAAATTGTATTTATAATAGACAATATCTATTATATATTGCTTTTTTGTCTTGTTTTGTGTTTTGAGACATAGTCTCACTGCAAAGTACTGGCTAGCCTGGAACTCATTATGGTGACCAGATGACTTTGAAATTTCAGCATTTCTCCTGTTTCATTCCCTTAAGTACAGGGAATGTGTGTGTATCTCCATACCCAGCAACACACTGTTTGGCTTAGAGTTTCCATTGCTGTGAAGTGATGACATGACCAGGGCTACTTTTATAAAGGAAAACATTTAACTGGGGCTGGTTTACAGTTTCAAAATTTTAGTCCATTATCATCACAGCAGGGAGCCTGGCAGCATCCAGGCAGACTTGGTGCTGGAGAAGGAGCTGACTGTTTTACATCTTGCTCTATAGGCAGCAGCAGGAGACAGAAAGCCACACTGGGTGTATCTTGAGCATATAAGACCTCAAAGCCTGCTCTCACAGGACACACTTCTTCCAATAAGACCATACCCACTCCAACAAGGCCACCTCTCCTAACAGTGCCACTCCCTATGGCCAAGCATTCAAACACATGAATCTATGGGGCCATTCCTATTCAAACCATCACACTGTCTTTTCTTTTGCTCTAAGCAAAGCTGAGGACTTCAGTGTACAGTGAGCATGCGCAAACCCAGCCTTGAGCTTCTGAGGAACTCTGATTGTCTTTGCCTTCCATGAGTGAGTCATAATCTTTGTGTTTTATCTTTGGTCTTTCACTTTGTATGGCGTTCTTTTTCATCTATAATATTTTATGTGTAACTTTTTGGTGGTGGATGTGTGTTTGCTTGGCTGTGTGTTCACCTGTGTGCATGTTGACTATACACATGAACATCTGTGTGTTCATCTGTGTATGTATTCCCCTTGAATGTTCACCTGTGTGTGTTCTCGTGTGTGTGTGTGTGTGTGTGTGTGTGTGTGTGTGTGTCTGTGGACACATGCACCTATGGAAGTCAGAGGTCGACACTAGGTGTATATTCTTGAGGCAGGGTCTCAGTGAACCTGAGCTTACCCCTTTCTCTAGACTGTCTGGCAGGCAAGTCTTGGGGATCTTCCTGCCTAGTCCTTGTCCTCTCTGCACTGAGATTATAGGTGTAGAGTAACACGTGCAGACATTACAGGAATCCTAGGGATCCAAACCTCGGTCATCACACTTGCACAGCAAGCCCTTTCCCCGATGAGCCACAGTCCCTGCTCCTCTGCGTGGGAGATCTGAAGCATTTTAAGATTTTGGAAATACAAGGAGAAATTCTTTCTGTCCTATGAAAAGATAAAAATTTATGTAACTTGATTGAATAAGTTATACACTGCAGTCAGTCTGAGCACTGGGAATGAAAAAATAATGTGTATACACGTTCTCTCCCTCCTTCCCTCCCTCCCTCCCTCCCTCCCTCCCTCCCTCCCTCCCTCCCTCCCTCCCCATGATGTCCTACAAACCTGTGTCACTGTGGTGATCTCAGTGCGTCTTCTCTCTCCCCTCATCTCAATCTCCTCATTCTCCCTCTCTATCTCCTTCATCTAGATCTCCCGGGATCCTCATTCCTGTTTGATCAGTATATTTTAGGGTGCAGTGGGACCACAGATTCTGGACATACATGTCGATCCTGTTTGTCCTTCACAACCTTGGTCCCTGTAGACATTACTAGTTCCATCCTTGTGAACTCCACGAGCTGGTCCCCACACTTCTCTTGGTCAGGAGGTCTTGGCCTTGAGCCACCACCAAGGCACACCACTCCCAGCACAGCCCTTGCCTTTCGGTCGTCACTCAGGAAGCTGCCCTCGGCTGTGGACCAGTGTTCTCAGTTTACATTATGCAGAGTACATCTTAATGCTGGCAACTCTGTTCTATGGAGCTGATTCTGACTCATGCCTCCTCCTGGAGACAACAACTTCAACAGCCTTCTAAGCTCTCCATGTGGCCAGTGATTACACTGGCCTGGTCTTCCTGCCTGTGACTTACAGCCTAGCATCTGTAAGCTGTACACAAAGGCAGAAGAGAGCAGGGATTATGAGATCCAGGCTTGCTGGATTCCCAAGCCGGGACTGAGGAACAGAGAAACAACATAGGGTTTATGGGAAGGGTGGCAACTTAGAATAATATCTGGCTTCAGAGCTAAGATGGGAGCTGGATGGGATCAAAAGGCTTAATGTCTCAATAAAACTTGTTGGGAAGTTCTAGGGAGAACATTTACACCAGTGAACACACAGCTGAGCATGCACACAGGTGAATACACACACAGGTGAACACACAGCTGAGCATGCACACAGGTGAACACACAGGTGAACACACAGCTGAGCATGCACACAGGTGAATACACACACAGGTGAACACACAGCTGAGCATGCACACAGGTGAATACACACACAGGTGAACACACAGCTGAGCATGCACACAGGTGAATACACACACAAGTGAACACACAGCTGAGCATGCACACAGGTGAACACACACACAGGTGAACACACAGCTGAGCATGCACACAGGTGAATACACACACAGGTGAACACACAGCTGAGCATGCACACAGGTGAATACACACACAAGTGAACACACAGCTGAACATGCACACAGGTATACACACATACACAGATGAACACACAGCTGAGAATGCACATGTGGACACACACACAAGTGAACACACAGCTGAGCATGCACACAGGTGAACACACACACAGGTGAACACACAGCTGAGCATGCACACAGGTGAACACACACACAGGTGAACACACAACTGAGCACACACAGGTGAACACACACTCACAGGTGAACACACAGCTGAGCATGCACATGTGGACACACACACACACAGGTGAACACACAGCTGAGCACGCACACAGGTGTACACACACATACACAGGTGAACACACAGCTGAGCATGCACACAGATGAACACACACACACAGGTGAACACACAGCTGAGCATGCACACAGGTGAACACACACACACAGGTGAACACACAGCTGAGCATGCACACAGGTGAACACACACACACAGGTGAACACACAGCTGAGCATGCACACAGGTGAACACACACACAGGTGAACACACACACAGGTGAAAACAGAAAGAGCTGAACACATGTGTTCAATGCCAGGAGTACCAAACGACTGGGGGACAGTGGTTTCTCTGCCAGGGATTTTTGGGAACTGAGAGGACACATGAGTTTGATTCTATCACCAGATTTTCTGTGACCAACATTTATTGCAAAAAATGGAAATGAGAAGTGACCAGCAGTGTAGAAACCCATGGTGTGTGCAGAATTGTTTGGAGACAGCTGTCTTGGAACTCAGAGGCAGGGTGCTAGGTAGGAAGGGAAGTATGTCATTTCTCTCCTTGTGTGCCTCTATCTGAATTTTGGCGTCCAGGATTGTCTGTCTTTCACATGAACACACACATAGTTACTTCTTAAGAAAGCACTTTGCACACTGTTCTGTTCAGAATGCACTTAATGCAGCACTTCAGGTACTTAACTCTGTGTAGAGAGCACTAGGTACACAGCACTTCTGGTATCCCGTAAGGGAAACACTTGGCATATAGCACTATAGGTGAACTATGCAGAGAGTGCTTAACAGCACTGCAGAGATGCTCCATAGTGAGAGCACTTAGCACAGGTGATCCACACAGGGAGTACTTAGCACACAGTACTATGGGTGCTCTGTACACATGGGCTGGTGCTGGGCAAGCCAGCACCAGTATATTGACTCCACCCCAGTAACAAAGAATTGGGCATGGCTCCAATGACCCTTAGCCAGACTAAGATGATGCAAGAGGAATCTAGATCCGCTGCCTGATAGAGAAGTTAGGCGATTCATAGATACAATATAAATTTTTCTGGTAGACACTTTAAAAAAGTAAAAAGAAGCATATGAAATTAATTGTAATCATAAATTTAAATTTTTATACTCATAATAAATTTATGTTTTTAATCGATGATATATTTTATATATTATTAAAAGTTATTCTAACATGTAATTGGTAGAGAAATATTAATGAGATATTAATATTAATGAGATGTTTTATTCTGTTTCTCTTTGTGTTGTCTTCAAAACCCAGGGTGATCTAAAGAAAGTGCATTTTGGTACAGACCAGACACATGGCTAGTGGCCACTATGGTGGGTCATTCAATCCTGGACCCCAGAGTGGACTGGTAGGGACACAGAGGGTAACTGTGGGCACAGTCAGGCAATCTACAAAGTCTAGTTATTCCAAGTTAGACTTTTCCTGCTTCTGGTTCCCCATCCTTCCTGTGGTTCTCGTCTATCAGCACTTGGAGCACAGCAGTCCAGGCCCCTCCCCCATGCCAAGAGCAGCCCACAAGATGCTCTAAGTAGCAGCTCTTGCTGAATGATCAGAGCTTAAAGCCTGTCTCGCATCCTTCTCAGCCCCTTTGTCCCCACTCATCAATCAGCAGGGTTTTTTAAAATGGGAAATAGATTTTGCTGGGGATAGAAGAGGGTTCGAGGGGTGCGAGCTTTCCAAGCCCTCCTGCAGCTGCTGTCAGGAATCCTCCAGGCCACATCTTTGTCTCTGGGAGTGGAAAACCCAGTACTGCTGGCCAAGGAGGACTGGGGCCAACTGTAGAAAAGTTCTGGGGAGCATTGATTGTCAAAGGGGCTGTGGTAAGGCCTCTTCCTTGTTGATATGGAGTGGTCCTGGCTAGCAGGCAGAAATGTGACAGGCGTTCCTGGCATTGGTTGTCATGAGAAGGTGGGGTGTTCTCTAAAGGCGGAGCCAGTCCATTATGTTCTGGACTTGGGAGTCTCTGGATCATGTGGCTGTGAACAAAGCTGGAGGCAGGTTCCCATGCAACCTCCAAGGATTGTCCATGGGGACAACGGTCTTAAGCCTCCGGACCTGACATTTCTGCTGTCTCTCATGCAGAAGGCCCTGGGTGCTGTTCATCAATGCATGGTGCTTTTCCTCTGTGGGTCTGTCGGGAGATGGCTGGAGACTGGTGGAGACTGTTGGCTTCATTCCACTGGCACAGCAGTTTTCTCTCACCATTATCTATTTAGCTTGTGACTATGTTCTCTATATTTACAACAAGCTACAGTGATTCTTCACTTGGGATGGTGGTATTTGATTTCCTTCGCAAGGACTTAGTTAATTCAAGAAGTTGAGTTAACCATGCCGTGGGAACAACAGCAAACTGGAATTGACAAGGTGGTGGTGGTGGACAATGGATGAAATGAAGTGATTGTACTGACTGGTACTGGGGAAGCCCTGCCTGAGGTTGGCTGTGCATTTGGGACTTTGTTTTTCACATACTTCTCTATCTTACTCTTTGTGTCCCAATTGGTTCCAACTTCAATCTGTAGGAACTGCTACTTAGCCTTGGTCCATCGCTCTCCAGCTACATTTCAGTGAATCTCATTCTCTTGTGATGGATAAGAGGCAGAAAAGGACACTGAGAAGTGACAGGCTTGTGCTGGCTTTCTCGTCTGCAGCTGCATGAGTGTGCACGCAATGTCCCCTCAGCAACCCTACATGGTAGACCCTGCTTCTGTGCCTGCTGTGTGAGTGAGGAAACTGGCCCCCAGTTCCTTTTCTTACTGCTGCAACCTGACAAGACGCAACTTAAATGAGGAAGGCTTTGCTTTGGCTCATGCTATGAGAAGATATATGATGCAACATGGTAGGGAAGACATGGCAACAGGGCTGTACAGGCAGGTGGTCTCCTTGAATCTGTAGTAAGGAATGAGAGAGAGAGAGAGAGAGAGAGAGAGAGAGAGAGAGAGAGAGAGAGAGAGAGAGAAAGGAGCCTGTGCTTAGCTCACATTCTCTCTTTTATACATTTCAGGACCCCCGGGGTGGTGCCAGTCATGTCTGAGGTGGCATATCTTCTCTCTTCAGTTTACTCAATCTAGAAACTCATAGAGGTGGCCAGCGGCTTGTCTCCTGGGTGATTCTAGATCCTGTAAATTCATGATCACTGTGAAGCACTTCAGTGGTATAAATGGTTATGAAGGGGAGCTCTGAGCTGTGATGGGGTTAGGCTCTGAAGAAACCAGCTCAAGTTGCAGATGTCTTCAGTAGAAGATACAGTTCATACACATGACCACCAAAGATCATAGCCTAGCCTAGCCTACCCTGCCCTAGCCTACCCCAGTTTCTCTGGGAACACAGGCATGCCCCCACAGCCAGGGAAGGTCAGCCACCACCAGGCCTGTTTGGCAACCAGCTGTTGACTAATCCTGGTAATCAATGAACTGTACTGAAAGGGAAAACTGGACTGTTGCCTGTGGGCAGTTTTGCATCACTGGACGTTTGAGAAAGTCTCCAATCAAATCCCCACAAGCTGTCGACATCTGAGTTGGTCATCGGAGGTTGAAGAATCCATTTCCTCAGTGCTTAGAAGGGTGCTAGCATTTCAGCTGTGTTTGTGGCAGGTGGTGTAGCCTGAGGTACTTCCCAGCAAGGCTGATGTGTTTTTCTGTGGGAAGGGAAGATGTCATGGGTCCCCTAGTTCCTCTGCTGAGCTTGGAGTGTGGGGCTTGCTGGGATTTCCCCTATGAAGGCTCAGGTTCCTCACCTGTTTCTTCTTCCCCAGCCCTGGTCTCTACAGAGTTTCTGGATGAAAGGGCCTAAGCTTTGCAACCTTGGTTGCTGGCAGCGTGTGTTGGGCCAGCCACTAGTAGCAGGCCACGTACCTCATGGATTTCCAAACGGAAAACATGTTTACTCTTTGAGCATTCTTCCCATGGACTCCATCGCCTGCAGACAGGAATCTAAGGACTTTCAGGTATTCGTACCTTGGGGGAGGACAGTACAAGTGTAAGAAGATGCATCTGTGTATTTACTGAATGGATGATTGGTACAGCAAAAATGCTTTGACTAAAAACACCGATCTCTCATACCCATCAATAAGGCATTGTTTAAGCAAATTGTGTGCATTCATAAAAACTAATTCCAAGCTGCCGCTAGGATTCTCTGGTGAGGATTTATGTTTATTGGCTTGGAAAGATGCTCATGACATATTGCTGAGGAAGAAATACAGAATCTATCACATGGTTGCATTTGCACACAATTATATTCATAGATTTCTGCTTGCTCCGAATGCTGAGAGAGATGTCAGCAAGGCAGATGGGAAGCTCGGCTCAACAGAGGCTTTGTGCATTTTTTCTTTGGACTCTTATTACTGTTTTTCTTTTTTTAATTTTTTTATAGTGGGTAGTTATTTTCCTTAGTCATAGCAGTAGTAATAATATTGGTGATGTCTTTTATTAAACAAAGCAGCTGCTCTAAGTTGGGAAGGAGGCCTTCCAGAACAGCTGATGGTATGGAAGGATGGCTCTTGGTTGTCCTGTTAATATTGCCATCCTTTGAAGAAATGAAATGGAGGATTATGAAGCCACATTGTGGTCTTTCAGTGGGCAGTTGGTCCTTGTCTGCCCCAAGAGGCAGGCTGCCTATAGCCTTGGCAATCTCTCCACCAGTCTCACACACCATTGTGTGGGAGCAGGCATCTCTCCTCTCTGACTTCAGCTTTTGTTGTTGTCACTGCCTCCTGGAGGGGCGTCTCTCCTGCTCTGGGAATAAGAGGATGGGAATGGTGGCAGCCATCATGCATGGCATGCAGGAAGGAGTTCTCAGTTTTGTAAGCTTGTCTCACCTGTTTCCTTAGACAGTCCAAGCATGGCATGGGTCCCGTGACCTTGTACTGTGTGACTTTCCCTGGGGAGATGCAAAGACACACGTATTCACTCCAGATGGATCACCCACAGCCCAGAGAAGGAGTTTGTGTGAATTAGTTACTCACCACTGGGGCACAATGCGTGGCAAGAAGCAATTTAAGGTAGGAAAGGTTTCTTCTGGCTCACACTTGGAGGCAGCACAGTCCGTGCTGAGGAAGGCATGGTGGCAGGAGTGAGAGGCTGCTGACCACGCCATGGCTGGGGGGCCCAAGCACTTAAACATAGGAGCCTGTGGGGACATATCAGTTCAAACCATGGGCAGACGCATGGGTGACTCAGAAGATCCTGGGTCACTGAGAGTCCCCACCTCGGCATGGATGGATGGCTTGGGAGATTTGGGGGAAAAGCTGCCCCTTTGGTAAAGTTTTCTGCACTGAAGAGTTTCAATCTGGAGGAGCCCATCTTCTGCCTCCTGTGTGCTGCATGTGGCAGCAAGGCAGGGCCAAGTGCAGCTGGGGTGTCAGGTGAGGGTCAGGGTCCTCTCTGCCTTTGTGTGTGTGTGAATGTTAACAGCCCCATCACAGTTACCTTAGACCTAGATAAAGCTATTGCTCTGTTTATTTCATTGCCATGACTACAGGCTGTGGGATCCTGGGAGGTCACCGAGGTTCCTCCTCAGAACCGGTCTCTGGCACCTGCTGATAGGGCAGACTTGTGCACATGCAAGCACAACAGCCAGACACTTGCATCGGTGGTTATTTCCACTGATTAGAGTTTAATACTGGATCCAGCCCTACACCAGTGAAAAGGACCTTGAACTTGGGCCCACACTGGCATCCATGCACACAGAGACTCCCCCACCCCTAAGATGCATGCAGCCTTCTCCCTCCCTTGGGATCAGGTGTACAGCTTTTTCTTTTCTCACTAGCAGAAGCCAGACCCCTGTTCTTCCTGATACTGCAGCCCACTCTTCTTTTCTTCTGGAAGTCTTCATTTCCTGCCTGGTTTCTTTGGTCAGGAGGCCCCATGCCTGCAGCCTCAGCAGCAAATGAATATTTAATGGAATGCTGCCACCTTTTGGAATTTAGCAAAAATGATCTCTGTCATTCAGAGGGATGCGGGCGAAGCTCTCCTTCCCGTGGGTGCACCTGTGCCCACGCATCCAGCCTGTTTCTTCAGGGAATTGACTAAGGCTGGATTCTCTGAGGCTGGGGGAAGAGCCAGGTTCTCTCAGCAGGCAGGTGTGCCTGGCATTTCCATTCTCACTTGTAACTTCCACAAACGCTGCTTGTCAGGCTTGTGCCCTAGTCCATACACCAAGAGGCCAAACAGCACAGAAAAAAAAAATGATGTCCTGGTTCCCATGGTGTTTCAGCTTTCGCCAGTAAGTTTCCAAGGGCTTCAGCCTGCCTCTGAACTGACTCTCAGATCTCTGTTACACCACCTGTGCCTAGGTGCAGAATCTGGTAGGCGTTTGTTTATAGACGTCAGTCAAATGGCAGTTGAATCGAGTCCTAGGCAAGGCATACTGAGGACCTACCTGTACTCAGCAGGAGGAACAAGCATGGTTGATTAGTAATGCCTGTCTTGGATTCAGGAAGGGAAAAAGGCATCGGAGTACTCTCAAGGAAACCAGTCAGCACAAGGTACTGCACAGCTCTTCCCTCACTGACGTTCTTCCTGGACACTCCCACACATGGCTACCCTTCCATTCCCAGCATCCTCAGCACCCGCACCTTGCTTTCCTCAAATCCGAAGTCAGCAACGCTCAGCTCCTCCTCCCTTGAGCCCCAGCTGAGTCCAGCATAGCAGACCAACCCTACTTGTTAGGCAGAGCCTCTCCACGGGAGCAGATTCTAGCAGCCCTTCCTGATGAAACCAGGGGACCGTTGCATGCAAGCTCTTATGTCCCAACCTGGACCCCATCCTGTGGCTCTGCAAGCTTGTCTCCTTGCCTGTTCTGGTCTTCCATGCTCCGTGCACCATGCTGGGGTACACCCTTACTGCAGACTATGCTTAGGTTACCTGTCAATGTGAACTCACTCTTTAGCTATGACTGTGGGAACTTCAAGGCCATCATAATAGAAAAGATGGGTCGAAGGTGACTGCTTGATACCTGGGGCTGTACTGATCCCAGGCATGGAGCCATGTCCCATCTCCCCTTCCTCTGTCTTTTCTTTCATTTTCTCATCTCTGCCTTCTTTTTACCTGCAAACTCTATCATTATTACTGGGATGTTCAGATGAGCAAGACCTAAGCCCTTCCTCAGAGAACAGTGATGAATATAAAAAACACGTTACCCAGGCACAGCTAGCTGCTTCTTAGCTGAGGAGGAGTCCAGTTGTCACTGAGAGCACACACAGGTTGTCTGGGAAGGCTTACTGGAAGAGGGGGCAGGGCCTAGAAGAGTAAGGGGAGTCAGCTTGCCGCTGGCCAGGGCTGGGGGTTGGTGGTGTGTGGGCTCTACACAGGGGGCACTGCTGCTAGCAGCACGGGTATGGATTCGGGTCTCCCTGGCTTCAGCTTCTTCCTTAACGTCAGAAGCCAGATTATTCTGGAGCTGGCCAGTAGGGACTGAACTTGGAGTTTCTGCTCGGATTAGTGTGGGGTCCAGTTTGAAGGCACTGGAGTGCCATTGTCTGACTGGCACTTCAGAGAGTTCCGGGGACTTGGAGGAATCCTTGCCCCTCTTGGGAAATGGCGGTGCTGTAGGGTCACTGCTCAGTCCCCCGGGCTTCTGGGCGAGCCGTGCCTCTCATTGCTAACACACCTTTCAGAGCCCCCAGCTTTGCGGAGCACTGCTGCACGCACGAGATAAAAGCATTAGGAACAGAAGGACAAAGCAGATACTCGAGGCGCGGAGACCCGGCAGCATCAAATCTGCCCCTTCAAATGCCACACATGATTTTGTGCACACTGTTCTGATTAAAGCAAGCCAGGCTCGTGGGGGGAGGGGCTCCAGTCTGCTGTCCTGGTGACCATCCTTGCAGTTGCTGTCTTACCTCTGCCTGATAAAAGGGTAAACCCATTTAGCCATCCCCCTGAACCTCTGAGGATGTCTATGCCCAGTGGAGACATGTTCAGATTGATAGGTTTTCACGACTAGCAGTGTTAGACTGTAAAGCAGTCTTTCTCTGACAGTGTAGGTAAGAATTATCACTCAGTAAATGCTTGCTACTGGTGTAAACAATCAATCCTATTGATTAGCAATTCCACAGAAGCCCTGCCCCATCCCCTGCCCCATCCCCAGTCTTCCTACTGTAACCCCAGCAATCACCTCTCTTTCCGGTGCTGATGCTAAAGAGACTGAGTCGTTCGGGATCTTCATGCAAATGAGCCCTTTCACGCTGTGGGATTTGCCCTTATCTTCCATAGGGGACTTCTTCCCACAGGCATCACTAGCCTCTGTTAACTGCTGAGTGACACTTAGTGGCAGAATTGGATTACGCCCTCTAGTGATCTACTCATGCTTTTGTAGGGCTGTGACCAAGTGAGCAATCTGACAAAAAAGAATGTCTGGGAGCCAAACATTGGCTCATTGTTTCAGAGGGTTTCCGTCATGGCTGGGTTCGCCCTAAGGCAGGAAAGATCTGTAGCAGACAGGAAGCAGAGAGTAGCCAGAAACTGCGGCTGACTTCCTGAAACAATGCTATGGGGGTGGGGTGGGGGGGGAGGAGGCTTTCCACACGTAACTCCTCCTACTGCAGGAGGCAAAATACCTGCTGAGAAGCAGTCTGAGCTGGGGAGGGTTTATTCTGGCTCAAAGTTCAAGGGATACATCTATCCTGGCAGCCAAGACTTGAGAAGCAGCTGGTCACATGGTTCACAGGGAAAGAACAGCAAATGGGGCAGGACTTAAAATAAAAAGCCAAACAAACAAACAAAAAAACCCTTAAGTTTCTCCCTCTTCTAAGGACTTAACTTTCTCCAGTAAGGCTCCACCTCCTCTATGTTCTACAAGCTTCCAGAACTGCACCACTGCCGGCTGGGGACCAAATGTTCAAGACATAAGGCGTGGGACATTTAGAGTCATTATAGCGCCTTCTAGTGGCTAGGGTGGTTACTGCTGCTAGACTCGCAGGGAAGATGCATTGTTTTAAAGGACTTCAATGAATGAGATCTTTGTTTCAGGACTGAGGGAGTCTTACCTATGCACAGTGCACCTTGGGATTTGTGAGTCAGGCTCTTCCAGAGAGATGAGCATTCTGCGATAACCCTAGGATAAAGAGGAAGAGGATTGCTGTTCTGGGAACCAGAACGTTCCCAGAGCAGACTCCCAGCTCTGCAGCTTTCTGGCTGTGTGAGCTTGCGCCAGCGACTAGGCCTCTCAGTGCATATTCTCCTCAGTAAAGCAGCTGGTGAGGAAGACTGCTATGAGGATGAGTTGGTAAGGTAGAGTCTTAGGAAAGGGCACTGGGAGAGTTAACTCCCTTGTTAAATGAGGCATCACTTACCAATGTAATCTAACACATCTGAGCTGTCTGAGGAGCAAGGCCCCGGGAGTCTACATCTTCTTACCAACCATTACCTTTACTGTTATCAACAACTCTACTCTCATCTGAGCCCCTTAAAGAAAGTGGCTACAGGCTCATTCAGCCTGGCCGGGGCTCTCCCTGTCTCCTCCCCTCTGGCAGAAGCTGCTTTCTTGATGAAATGCAGGGTTCTGAGCTCTGCTACCAGCTACACAGAGCCCACAGGGCCCCGTTTTGCCCTCAGTGCCCCTAATCAGGAGTTCGGTCTGTCCGATCAGAACTTCCCCCTTTCAGACACAGGCAGACTTCTTCCTCTCTGCATTTCAATCTCACAAATCCAGGCCAAATATTGATGTTTGGTAACTACAAATATCACACCAGGCCTTTAATCAAGAGCCGAGCAGGGAGAAGGGAGCAAGCATGCCCTGCACGGGAGGGAGCCCACAGTGCTCAGAATGAGTTTTCTAAGGAATAGACTGACCGACAGGGTGGGAGGGAGCCGGCTCTGAGGTGAGCATGAAATGGTAGGAGCTCCCAGGCTCCTATTCCTGACACAGCGCCCATTGAAGTCATGTTCAGTGCCAGGGTCTGTAGGCGTGAGCTTGCTTTCCAGACAGGGAAATGTGTTTTCATTGTGAGCATCTGATATGCTGTGAGTCTACCCCATTACCAGCAAATGCAGTGAGCAACTCCCATTCTCTGTCATTTAGAATGGCAGGCAGATGCGAATGAGTGACAGCCCCCACCACCCCTTCACGCTAGGGAGGGAAGTCAGCCCTCAGGGGCAGAGGGGAAGTTGGATTCCAGGATTTCACATGGGGGACACAGAGGACAGAATGATCTAGAGTACTGGCCACCACCACATGTTGGCAGTGTAGCTTAGAGTGAGCCTCACCTCCTGGATCCTGCAGGCTTAGAGTGAGCCCCACCCCCTGGATCCTGCAGGCTTAGAGTGATCCCCACCCCGGGATCCTGCAGTTTAAAGTGAGCCTTACCCCGGGATCTTGCAGGTTTAGAGTGACCCCCCCAGGATCCTGCAGGCTTAGAGTGACCCCTACCCTGGGGTCCTGCAGGCTTAGAGTGACCCCCACCCCGGGATCCTGCACTTAAGTTCTCAGCACCAGTCAGTCCTGAGGATCGGCTGCTTTGCAATTCAATTATTTCTCACAACCTTCAGCCTCAGGACCCTGGCACATGCTGTTCTTTTGGTCAAGAATGCTGTTTCTCAAGATGGCTAACCTGGTTGCTTCTTCAGCTGTTTTGTGTGTGGCACTGTGCCAGGAGAGATTGAGGGTGGCAAGCAGACACCAGTGTGATTATTCCCCTCACTTGCTGCCTTTGTGTGCATGTATGTGTGTACTCATGTTCAGGTATGTGCAGGTGCACATGTGTTCACATGCATGTGAAGGCCAAGGAAAACCTCAGGTGCTGTTCCTTAGACACTATCTGCTTCGGTGGAGCTGGGTCCCTCCTTGGCCTGAAGCCTGTCAAGAAGGTTGAACTAGCTAGTCAGAGAGTCCCAGAGATCTGCTTGTCTCTCGTGGCCCTGGGATTGGGTCAAGCAAGCGCCACCACATCCAGATTTTTTACGTGACTCTGGAGGTCAAGTCCATTTCTCAGTGCGGGAAGCACTTCTTCACTGCCTGAGCATCTTCACATCTCGCTGGGCTGCTGTCTGATTCCCACATCTCCATAAAGCGTTCTCAACTACTCTCTCCCAATCCCAAGCACACCCTACAGCCTTCTCCCTACCTCTGCTTGCTTGCTTGCTTGCTTCTTTCCTTCCTTCCTTCCTTCCTTCCTTCCTTCCTTCCTTCCTTCCTTCCTTCCTTCCTTCCCTCCCTCCCTCCCTCCCTCCCTCCTTCCCTTCCCTTCCCTTCCCTTCCCTTCCCTTCCCTTCCCTTCCCTTCCCTTCCCTCCCTCCCTCCCTCCCAGCTTTTTTCACATCATGTACCCCAGTCCCACTAATCTCCCTGTACCCTCATATCCACCCTTTATCCTTGCAAACTGCCCCTCAAATAAATACACACATACATGCACACACCACCACCAGCAGCCACAATAAAAACAAAGCATAGAAAACATCTCATGGAGGCTGTCATGTGTCACAGTGTGTCCTACAGTATGTCCCTTTGTCCACACATCTTCACTTGTGAATGAATGTTCATCGCAATGAGTCATTAGTCTGGTTCGAGATCTCTGGCTGCTGTGACACCATCAACATTGGGTCCTCACTGGGAGTCCTCCTGGTTATCCTGTTGTTGCCCAGTGTCATGGAGATCTTGCAGCTTTGGAAGAGCAGGACCGGCCCTTTCACATATCCCAACCATTTACAGATGATATAGATTTTGGCGTGGGTCATTTCAGAGCCCCGGATCTGGGTCTGGGTGGTAGCTGGTCAGTGTGCTAGCTTTCCTTTACCCCCACCACCAGGGTGAGCTCTCCAGCACTGCTCTGGCTAGGACACGCACTGCTGCCATCAGCAACAGGCAGGGTCAGCTCTCCTGCTCTCCTGCCCTTCGGGCAGGCTCATCCACACCTACACCTCCAGGGCTAGCTCTACTGTTGTCCAGGTGGGGTCTCTGTCGAGTTTCTTACATAGCAATGTGAGACATACCCAGGCTTCACTTGGATGATAGCTCATTGTCTCTCCTCACCATGGGGAGGGTGGAGTTTTATCTGTTCTCTTTCCTCCTTTCTCCCTGTTAACCCTGGGAGCCAGCACCTATATGCCCACAGGCTTAGTTTGCCGGAAGGCTGGAGTGAGCGTGGATGGCTTTCGTGTCATCAGGGTATGTGCATAAGCTGGGTACTCTCAGTCTCGTGAGCTTGTCCCATTCTTGGTAGCTCCTGTTCATTTGACAGGTGGTAAGTTGATGCCAAATCAGGCATAGGAGTTGCTAAGGGGTTGCACAGTGAGAGAAAGGAGAGGCCTTGCGGGCTAGCAGTGAGGACGGGTTCCAAGAATATCAGTGGTGATATTAGCAATACACAAGAATATATGCACTCATACACCCATGCACATATGCACACACATGCATCTGCACATACACAGTCTTGCACACACATGTGCACTGCATACATACACACCTATACACCTGTGTACACCTGTGTAAAAACTCTCATGCATTCCTCCACAGAACCACTTTTTTGCACATATACCTTCAGACACACACATCCCTACACACACACACACACGCACAGTCCCATACCTGCATGGTACCTACATAGGTACCTACACACACCTGCATATACATATGCATCCCCATACACTCCCCCTTCCATACACTTGCACATACACATGCCTGCGTGCATACATAATAAAATGTCATATGCTACACCATTCAAAAGACCCAGACCTTTCAGTCTTTGGTTGTGTATTATTTTAAATAATAAAAGCTGACATCTATTTAATGTGTGCTGTGACACAGAAAACAGAAACAGTGAGAATTACAGTTGAAAATCGGATTTATTTGCAGAAAACTCACGGCCAGTCCTTCAAGCAGCATTTGCCTCCTCACGTGCCTTAAGATGCACGGGAAGCAGCGTCCTTCCCAGCATCCTCCGCTCCCTGCAATCAGTCTTTTGTGTTGGCTTTAAGTTTTGCTCTTTAGTGACATGGGGGATTTCTCCCACGGGCCAGGCACGTGAGGACAAGTACTGCATGGCCTCCCTCAGTTGTGGAAGCTGAGGAAGCTGTAGACAGGACAGCTGAGGACAAGGGTAGCTGAGATCAGGTAGGGGGACAGACACAGGTTGGTCAGTAGGTGCATAGTGAGGTGAGCCATGTCTGCCTTGTAACTACTTGGGAGGTGGAGCTTGGCGCGTGGCACTGTGCTAGATGCCTTGAAAATCCTGGCGGTGCTCAATGTTCCGACCCTGCGAATGCACTCACGGATATGAGGTGGCTCTTAGGTAGGGGCCAGACTCTCTGACATCACCCATGGAGCGCTTTGCCTCTGCCTGTCTCCTCAGCTTGGTACCGGCTCATGCTCCGGTGCAGGCGCATGGGGGTGGGGGTAGGATGGGTGGGTAGGTGCGGGGGGGGGGGGAGGGGAGGGTGGTGGATTCCATCAGATCCCTACATGTCATGTGACACATACTGGTTTACTATTCTCCTGTCCACCGACTGAGCGACCACCCTCAAGGCTTGCTGGGAAGCCACCTCCTCGTCTGGATTACTGTAGGGAAGGGGGTCCCAGGATCCCAGTCCTTCCTTACAGTGGTGCGTCAGCCATGCCCATTCTGGCTTTGTTTGCACAGATCATTTCTTGCTCCACAACTCACTGCAGGCCCAGCCTATCTCAGTGCTGAGGTATTTCGAGGCTGAGTGGGTGGCCTGCCTCCCAGTGACACCACCTGCATTGTTGCTTGTAGCTCTTACATCACCCTTTCAACCCAAGATGGCCTTTTGTACTGTACTCCAGTGTGTCCAACTTCATTTAACTGATACAAATGGTCAGTTTAATAAACACTGTCAAAAAAATCTAACGATTCACCCATCCATGCAGCCAGCCAGCCACAGAGCTATGCATTTAGCCATCCGTTCATGCAGTCTTGCCTGAAGCTGTCCACCAGTCTATGCCTGCATGCATCTGATGCCAGGCACCCACCATATGGCCCAAGCATGTCTGCATGCAATGTCAGATAGCCACCATACATCCTGTGTGCCTGCTGAAGTGGTTGTGTGATCTATAACACTCCTGAACTCCCACTCCTGGGGTCTTCTGTTCAGAGCAGGAAGTAGACATAAGTGGATTTCCATGTGGATGCACGTTTACATAGTGCTCCGTGTGGTGGACAGTGGCTCTAGAAAAGACTTCCATTAGAGTGAAGCTTGTCTCAGATGGTGGGTGCATGTGAGTATCTCCCAGAGGGAACACATGAGGGGAGCTCTGGAGTTACACAGAGGATCAGGCATGTGCAAAGGCCCTGCACCCAGGTTACTGGAGTCTTCTTAGAGAGCTGTGAGAAGCCAGCAGAGCACTGGCACCCAGAGAGGGAGGGAGGGAGGGTATTCTAACTGATGACAGAGTGTCCATAAGGCCAGGGCACCATGAGACACAGCACATGAGGATCTGCAGGCTGTGGGAAAGAGAGGTGACCTTGTTTACACTTTGCCCAAAGCTGGGTTAAGAGGACTGACGTCCCAAGAAGGAAAGCCCATCGTGGCCTGGCAATGGCAGTCTCCTTCAGGCATGATGGGGCCTGTGTAGTGCAGAGTGTGTCCTTGCGGGTCCACAGTCCCTGTGTGTCTATGCAGCTATGAGTGTGTAACATGGCGCAAGCCTGATGGCATCTTTACAAGGAGCAAAAGGACGTTTCTGCATGTGGGCTCTAGTTTCACCTCACCTTGTCCTTGCACATCTGCCCTGTGTATCCATGGAGTTAGACAGGCCAGGGTGCTGATGGCTGATGGACTAAAGATGGCAGGAAGATATCCCATCCCAAGGAACAGTTTCCTTCTTTCTCCCTCCCTCCCTCCCTCCCTCCCTCCCTCCCTCCCTCCCTCCCTTCCTTCCTTCCTTCCTTCCTTCCCTTCCTCCTTCCTTCCTCTTCCACCCCTACCTTTCTTCCTCCCTCCCTCCCTCCCTTCCTCTCCCTCCCTCCCTCTTTCCCCCTCCCATCTCTCTCTCTCTCTCTCTCTCTCTCTCTCTCTCTCTCTCTCTCTCTCTCTCTGCACACACAGGTGTGCATGAACATGTGTGATGCTGTATGGAGGCCAGAGGTTAATCTCAAATATCACTCATTTCTTTTCTTCCTTTCTTTGAGACAGGGTCTCTCAGATTCCTGGAACTCATCAAGTAGTTCACCCAGGGACCTGCCTGTCTGCCTCTCCAGCTCTGGGATTACACAGACATGCCGCCATGCCTGGCCTCGTGCACGGGTTCTAGGGAATCTAACTCAGGTTTTTGTGTTTGCCCAGAGCTCACCTTAATGGCTGAGTCATGTCCTGGCTACTTGTAGATGATAAGGACCGTAGGACACTAGGCCCACCTCCACCGATGCCTTAGCCTATGGCTCTGTGGGTGGTGTCTGTTGGCTGCTGTGGGTTCTGTGTTCACTGGTGAGATCATCAGAGCCCTTCACACTCAGCTGCTTCCTTGCACACGTTCAAGTTCAAGTCCCTCACCCATCCTGATGTTACCACCCTAGTCCATGAGATGGAGCCTTGTCTGCCTCCAGCCAGTGTCAGGCACACACTCTCTTCCCCATATTACCCCAACCCTCCCCTCTCCTGCAGCAAGCCTTGGGCCCTGCACCCCACTTCTGCTTTCCAGATTTAGGAGGGCATCTCCCTCAGCTCACACTCAGGGGATAGTAGGAGGGTGACTCGGGCCATTTCATTTTATAATTCTTGTCTTTACTCTCCCTGGGCTAGTATGACTGCTGTGCTGATCCTGGCTCTTTTGGGTAAATGCCCTGGAGTGGCATAGCTAGATCATATGGTAGTTTGTTTTAAATGTACACACACACAGACACACACACATACACACACATACACAGACACACACACACACACACAGGCACACACACATACACACACACACAGACACACACACATACACACACATACACATACACAGACACACACACACACAGACACACACACACACACACACACACACACACACACACACACACACATTTTTTGAGATAAGCTTTCACATGCTGGCAGAGAATCCCTGCTCTTCCTTCCTCTGCCTCACAAAAGCTGTGGTTACAGGCAAATTCTGTCATGCCAAGTTATGGTGTTAGGGGTGGAGCCCAGTGCCTTGTGCATGGTAGGCAAACATTCCACCCACTGAGTTACTTCCCAGTCCTGTTTTTGACTTTGTGGGGAGGCTTTGACTGGCATCATGGTGGCTGCACAGTTCACACCCACAGCATCTTCTCACCCACCCCATCTCCTCCCAGAGAGCACTGGTTAGCTTTGTTTGAATGTCTCTTTGGTGGAAAAAAAAATACCCATTAGCTCCCAGTTTATCATTGTCTAAGACTTGGTGGAGAAGTGGGATCAGATGTGGACGGGATCCTGTTTGGCTGTATACAACCTGCAAGAGGCATTTCACCCCCTCAATATCTGGGACTGCAGACTCTTTGAATCCAGAAGTTAGAAGAAAAAAAAAAAAACTGTCAACTTTGGCCATGAGTTCAAAAGCAATTTGATCTCCTTGCAGGTCACCCTTGGGGGCTGGGCAGAGGCTCTGGGCATGTGGGAGGCTTTGCTGGGCAACTTTCATCTCTCTGTTGTTCCTCCCCAAGCCCTTGGAGATTTCAGAAGCATTATGTTGCTCAATTTTAGTTCAATGGCACGGAGTCTTTCTGATATGTTCTAATTACTTAGACGTTTGAGTGATTCTGGACGAGGCCTGTCTGTCAGACGGCTGGCGTAGAACTCCCGGGACTTTGATGTTGTGCTTCATTGATTTCTTTTAAGGCTCTTCAGAGGTGTATTATCATACATCAGCCATCTCCCTGTTCATTTGCACTGTGATTTCAAAACACTTTCATTCCCTCGTTGTCAACACTCCACCCCCTAACCCCTGTGTGCATCCTGTACCGACAGCAAGGAGACACATGCCTCGAGTGTTTGCTGCATGCAGGGCCAGGTGCTGGATGCTGCGGGTGAGTGGAGTTCACAGACGTTGATGCTGTTTAAAAGAACATGCATTGCTGTCAATGGCACTGTTATTATTTAGACAGAGGGTGGTGCCCACACGTAGGTCCCTGTGACACTTGCTACAGAGAGGGAGGATGCAGGCAAGCCATTGGGTTCAGACCATAGCTTCAAGGAGAACTTACTTGGCAGTGAAGGCGGATGGGAACTGGATCTGGTGGTAGATGCCTGTAATCACCATGATGGAGACATTGAGGCCGAAGAATTGTGAGTTCAAAGGTAACCTGGGCTATATAGTGAGTCTAGGCTACAGAGAGAGACCCGGTTAGGGAGAGAGACAGAAGAAACAGACAGAGAAAGAGACAGGAAGGTGTATAAGGATGGGGAAAGGGTGTGGTCAACACTTGGTACCCAGAAGTCTTAGATGCTGGTTGGTAAGTCAGGCCTGGCTGTAATCTGGTCTTTCTAACAGGATAAAGCAGGGTTGCCAGTTTTAAATGTCACAGTAATGGGGATGGGCCTGACCCCATTGGTGTGTCGTTTTGACAAGGTGGCCAGCTGCTATCCTAAATCACAGAGGGTGTTCCAGTTGACCTAATCCTCAAGGTTACCTAAGCCTGTGTTGCCACCTGGCTCATGGAACAGTCCTTGCCTTTGTTTCTGGGGGGTCCTCATTTCCCAGTCTTGCCTCTGAACCTCCAGAGAACTGATTTGCACTCTGTGGCTGGGATGCTTAGTGCTGCCCCCCTCCACCACTACACCCCCCTCCACCCCCCACCCCGATTTGACCTTTCTTTGCTGGGTGTCTGTTAGGCAAGCCAGGGTCCATGTCCCCACAAGCTACTCTGTTTGGTCCCTCCTGGCATTTTCAGGACCTCTCAGAGATGGGACCTTTCTCCTTCCTGAAATCTCCAGCTTCAGCCTTTGGATCTCTCATGGAAAGAAACCTAAGGGATGGCCAGGAGCATCGCTACCTGGTGGTCATTCTCAGGAACTGCCACAGCCTCCAAGATGAAGGGGCCACAGTGAGTCAAGCAGGTCCTATCGCTTGCTATTCTCTGGCCCATCCTGGCTCAGCTCAACGTCTGGCACTGTTGGTAGGAGAGTGACTGCCTTGATTTTTTTTTTTTTCTCCAACTTCTCTACCCTATAGACACAGTCTCCAGCAGGGTTGTCATCCTGGAAGCCTCCGGCTATGTCCTGGTTTGGCCGCTTTCTCTGCAGTCCCTAGCCAGGGCTGGGAGTGGGAGCACAAGTCTCATTGTTTGAGAGGCTGTTACCGAGTTCAAGTCAGGTGACCAGCAGTCACATAGAGGGGCAAGAGGAAGGCAGGGTCTGTCTTCCTTGGCAACACCACACAGACTCAGCTGCGTTATGATAGGAGGTAAAGCTCTTTTCTGGTACCTGCTGGATTGGCAGCAATAAAGCTTAAGTTCACAGCAGGTACCCAAATGATGGGCATCAGGTTTTAAAATCGAGATGCAATGTGCATACCATAAAACACATGCATCTGTGGCCTGGACAGAGCACTCGTTGCTTTTCCAGATGACCTGGGTTTGGTTCCTAGTACCCATATGAGAGCCCATATTCATCCAACTTCAGTTTCAGGGGATCTGATGCTGCTTCCTGGCCTCCACAGGTGCTAGGCACATGTGTGGTACATATACATACATACATACACACACATCATACATACACACACATACACATATCATACACACATACATGCATACCCCATACATACATACACACACATCATACATACATACATACATACCCCATACATACATACACACATCATACATACATACATCATTCATACATTCATCATACATACACATAAAGCACATACACATAAAATAAAATAAAATAAAGAAATGTAAAACAATGCCCCCCCACCCCCACCACACTACTGCAGTAGGCAGAAAGATGGGTGAGTTTTGCATCTTTCCTGGGTCAGGAAGGCTCCCTACTGCCCGTTTTGGTCAGAACCATTGTCATAGCCGCCTGCTCTGCCTCACCGTCCCTCACTTTTATCTGTCTTTGAACTTTATATAAAGGAAACTCTGACTTGATGGTGTCTCTTTTACCTTCCCTGTGGATGGCTTTGTGGATGTTCTTGTTCTTATACCAAGGGTTCTTCAAGTCAATGCCTTAATGAGCCACAACTTTTTGTGTGTCATGGTGCAGATCTCCACAGAGGGTTTCAAATGGGTAAACCTCAGTTTTCTGATTTTATCCTAAATAACAGAATAAAAGGGGAAAAGAATCCTCATTACCTCACCCACTGCCATGCCATGAGAGTCACTCATTACCAACTGGTGACAAATTTCAACTCAGTACCCTAGCCTAGTCACTGATCACTTTCAGAGTTTTGGTTCCGGTCAAGGTGGAGCCAGCTTATGACAGTGAGTTGGGTTGGGTTTGTTGAATAATTTACTTTTATGCCACTGAATGGACTTGATCAGGGGCCATGCTGCACTTGAATTTAAGTGCATGATTGTTGGAAAATGTCTTGGGAACTGGAGAATCTCGTGTGTGTGTGTGTGTGTGTGTGTGTGTGTACATGGGTGCTAGTATGCTCCTAGGCTCTGTAGTTAATATCCCCTACTCTCTTCCTTCTCTACCCTCCCTCATATCTCCGTGTGTTTATGTGTGTACATTTGCATGTGCACATGTGTGCATGTGGAGGTCAAAGGTCATTCTCTGGTACCTTTTCTCAACATGCCATCAGCCTTGGTCTTTGAGTCAGAGTCTCTCAGTTTCATCAGGAGCTCACACATTGGCTGGCCTGCCGTGAGCACCAGGGGACTGCCTGTTTCTGCCTTCTCCACCCTGGGGTTTTGCCCCATCACACCCAGCTTGTTTTTAGGTGGGTTGAGCATTTTCACAGAAAAGCTACCCGGTTTGTAAGCTGTCCAGAGAGGCCCCTGGAGAGGCTTTGAGTCCTAGGCAATGTTTGTTATTGGAAATGGCCTTGGCCTCAGTGTCTCCCCACTGCGGAGACTGCAGGACATTGACTGACAGGCTCCAGCCACTCTACCAACAGCAGCATTGGGCTCTGCCCATTAAGGACAGATGGCCTAAATTACTAGACAGCAAATGTCTGGGGATGTCCAGCACAGGATTAACAGCTTGAGAGAAGGGCCCAAGGACACGGGACTTGGGTTAGACTGCTCTGCAAGGTAAGCTGTTGATTTTATGACCTCAGCTGTGGCCCCAACCCTGGGACTTCACTCATAATCCAGCTTGTTAACAGGAAGCGATCTTATCCTGTTAGCCTCTTGCTCCGGAGGAATTGCATTGAAAATCTCAAGGTGCTGCCTCTGGATGGAGCTTTGCTATCAGCTGTGAGTGAGCAGATTGCAGGGAGAAGCGCCTTCCTTTACACGCCATTAGCCACGGACAGAGAAGGGCTCCCTGCCTGTCTGGCAGCTGTCAGAAACTCACAGAGGACTTGGGCTGGGAGCTTGTGGTGTGACCCATGATAAGACCTGAGCAAAGCATTTCACTCTGTGTCCCTGGTCACCTCTGCGATGTGTGGCATCATTTGCTGGAGTCTCCACAAAGACAGTTAGCCCTGAGCAAGTCCTTCGGAGACCTGGGCTCAAACCTTTCGTGTAGGCTCAGGGCTTTAAAGAACGCGCTTTAGCTGGGCATACTGGAGCAGTAAGATGGAACATTCTTTCTGGTTCTCCTTCAACATTTTTAAAAGTTTTAGTTCTGGTAATAATTGTACATATTTATGAATAAGCAGAAGAGGCTGGAGGCCTCCAAGTGCTGAGCAGTGCCATCCAGCCTGGCCATTCTACTGCTGCCGTGGATTTCCTCCTTTGTTCCCAGTAATAATCTGAGGACAAGCTCCTTTATTCTCCTTCTCTTTCTCTGTCCATCCTGATTTGAACTTGGATGAGAGTTGACTTTAAGTCCAAGGCTGGCAATAGTGTCATAATTTGCACACAGCTCAAGTTGACCATCAGAAAGTACAAATTCTGTCAATTCTGAGTTGTGGAAACTCCATGGTGGACTTTGCAATTTTTATCTCCCAAGAAGCCCACACCAAGGCTTCCTGTAACACCCTTATTTCTCCCTTCCAGAACTTTCTGAGATGAGCGGCATGGGTCATCTTCACTCCATTTTTGTAGAAGGGCTGAACGAAAGCTTGGAGAGCTTAGGGGGGAACGTTTTAGGTCTAATCTGAGGTACCTTGGGTTTCTACAGTGGTCTCTGGGCCACTCAATGTGGGTAAACCTTGCCTGAATCTGAATTCTGGCTCTGGCTGAGGCCACGAGTTTCTGAGCGTTACCTAATCATTCCACATCTGTAACTTTCCGTAAGGACTCTTACTTCCCTAGAAAGCTGGGCTCTTATGTCACTGTGGCAATCAAGTCATTGCCCAAGAGGACCATTTACCTGAAGTCCTGGGAGCCTCCCTTCTAGCAGGGTAAGAACACACAGAAACACAATTTATTCTTGCCGTTATTACTAATTTTATTTACAACGATCTATGCCTCATCTCTGTCTCGGTGACTAGCAGATCCCCTCTCCACAACCTCAACCTGGAATAGCTACTGTTTTCCTCTCCGACTTCTCTTAGGCCTCCCCTCAAACATTCTTCATGCCCCCTCCCAATTTCTGTCACCCTCTGTCAGTCACTGCCTGTCCCCTTTAGTCTTGCTATAATTTCTTTATAAAACATAGCACCACTTAACCTTGTCTATTTGCTTAATGTTTTGATGTTAAAAGTCTTGTATGTTACTGTTCCTGAATGTTTTATGCAATGTCTTCTAGCTTAGAGACTTCTGAAGCCAAACTCCTGTCACCCAGGTGCTTCATTTTTACTCTCTCTCTCTCTGTCTCTCTGTGTCTCTGTCTCTCTCTAAAGCCTCAGATAACCCAGCCTCAAAGTTGCTACATAGCCAGTGGTGACTGTTGTCATATTTTTGACTATTTTATTAGGTTCTTATAGCTACCACCTTTCCAGCCCTTATTTGATCCTAATCCCTTCCAACCCCCCAACATTATGTAGGAGAGAAAGAAGGTTAGAGGGGAAAGAGGGGCATAGACCTCTTTAGACAGCTTACTAATGATTAGGGACATCATGTTCCTATGGGAAAGTCCAATCTTCATCAGCAGAATATTCAGCAAACCAGCAAACTAGTAATCCAGCAATAGTAAACATAGCAGCGTGAACCAGCATCAGCATGGCAGAGGCAGGGGGCAGGGGGCAGGGGGCAGGGGGCAGGGGGCAAGGGCAGCTGCCACAGATCTTCTCAGGCTTCTCCCATTTACAACCTCTCCAGAGTCGCCAGAATTAAACTATTTGCAGCTGGCCAAACCCATGCCCTGCTATTGCATGAGGCAAACCCACGCCCTGCTATTGCATGAGGCAAGCCACAGTCACCTGCTGTGAAGCGGCTCTTTCCCCACACATGGAATTGAAACAACATAACACACCTGGGCTTTTAAGGAAACTCAAACTCTCACTACCGATGACTTTGAACCAATATCCTCTTGCCTTGGCCTCCCATGTGCTTCCATGTTGGTGTCTGTGGTTGTAGGGATGGAAGAGTCCCAGCCAGAGACTCTTAAGGTCCTTGTGTAATTGAAACACCTCCCAAGATCTGTGCATCCTAGTTGTCTTAACAGGTTCATGTCCCTCACTCACATTTGACAAAAACGGGGACAATCCATGTTTGAATTTCTGATGTTAGCCACTTACTAGGGATTCCTTTAGCTGCCCCTGTGTGTGCATCCACCTTGCTGGTTGGAACAAAACCACCATGCACGTTGGAAGGCTCTGAGGCTCCCCCTGTCAACTCCTTAGGTGTCACTGTGCTCCAATAGAGGACAGGAGGTATAGGGAATCTCTTGTCTATGGCTCTGAGAGGAAAACTGGGCCATGGAAACTGACCAGTGGATGGTTTTACCTCATGCCAAGTAGCCAAGTGAGTCTTTGACAGGGCTCTGACCCTGGCCCTGGGCAGCATGACCAGGGATAATGGTGAGCCAGAGAGCCTTGCATGGGAGGTGCAGGCAACAAACTCCCCCCTCCCCCAATAGGAGGCTCTGAGTTATGTTCAACATAGGATTCAGGGATATCACAAATGGTGCCCAGAAATGTGATGGACACACAGCCTCATACTCAGTCATCTCTCCTTTTCTCTCTAGAATCATGTGACATCATCCTTACGATGGATGAGCCCACAAGGTGTGGCAGGTTGCTTCTCCCAGGTCTCTTGTCTAGACCAATGAGAATATGCACTGAGCAGGTGAAGCAAGGTGATGGTCCCTGGTGTTACCTGCTACTGTGCCTTGTACAAGCCAGGCCTCTGATGAGGATATTGATGTAGGAGAACGAGTTGGGAGGGGAAATCACAGCCTCTTTGGGCGTCTTGCTGAGATTAAACTTGCTGTTAACTTTGACCAATGCACCATCCAAATTATGTAGGGCAATTTGGATTAACTTTTAAAAAATTTATTTATTTATTTAGTTTGTTTATTTATTTTTGTTGCTGCTGCTGCTGTTGGTGGTGGTGGTGATGATGATGGTGTGTGTGTGTGTGTTAATGAGAGAGAGAGAGAGAGAGAGAGAGAGAGAGAGAGAGAGAGAGATCTATGGAGGCCAGAAGAGGACACTGGGTCTCCTGGAGCTGGAGTTATAGATGGTTTTGAGTTGCCTGATGTGGGTGCTGGAACTAAACTGTGTCCTCTGTAACAGCAACAAGAACTCTTGATGACTGATACATTTCTCCAGTAGCTGGATTTGCCTTTTAGCTTCTTAGTTCCAATATCTCCTTTGGAAAAAGGGTGACTGAGACAATGAGTGCCTTGTTTGCTCCTGGAGAGACAAGAAGCCTTTTCAAAGAGCACATTAAAGACCCAGGTCTCCCAGAACCACAAAATAAGAGGAAGAGATGCAGGAGATTCTGAGGGTTGGTTGAGACCTGACGATGCCCCCTTCTAGCCACAGTGACAAGGAGTCATTGTCCCTAGACATGCATGTCTCACATTCTGGATCTCAAGGGTTGGCAGGACTGGTTCTGTGGTGGCCATTGTTTGTGGTTTAACTATGACTAGCCTCTTGCCATGTGTCCTCAAGGACTTCTTTCTGTGTGGTCTCTGTTATCTCTTCTCTTGATAAGGGCAGTGCTAGGCTAACATTGTGTGTATGCAAATGAGTGTGTGTGTATGTGTGTGTGTGTGTGTTTGTGTTTGTGCTTTGGGTGCATGCAGATGTTTAGGTGTGCACATATGTGTTTATGTGAGCACATATGTATGCAAAAGCATGTAGATGTCATAGAAAACCCCAGATACTGTTCATTAGGTGGTTTCTGTTTTTAAATAATAAAGATCTAAGCCAGAAAAATGGCTATGCTGCTATCAAGCCTGGAGCCCTGAGTTAGCTCCCTGGGATCCATGTTGTGGAAAGAGAGAAAATAATCCTGCAAGTTGTCCTCGGTTTTACACACACACACACACACACACACACACACACACACACACACAAACACACTGAATTTTGTTCAAGTTTGAGAGAGAAAGACGTGTTGGGATGGATTTTGGTGAAGTATCCTTTAGTAACGCTGGCCACCTACAGCAGGGGAAGTTAGGGTGGGAGATCCTACAGCAATCTACAATACAAAGGAAATCCCCTTTGAAGATTCATTAATTTTAAATTTATATGTATGTGTGTGTACTTGTGAGAGTTTACCTGCATCATATACATGAGGAGCCCAGAGAGACCAGAGGTTGGTCCAAAGGGGTTGCCAGGTCTTTTGGAACTGGCATTTCAGGCAGTTATGAGGTGCCACATAGACACTGGGAACCAAACCTGGATGGATCCTCACTAGAGCAGTAAGCATTCTTATGTGCCAAGCTCTAGAAATTTAGAGGGACTCTGCAGACTCTAGAAATGTGGAGGGAAAGGATATCTGAGCTTAGATAGAAGGAGGCCTGTGAGTTTAGAGGGTAGGCATCTCTGCGTTTATCAGATCAGTGAAGGCATCAGGTGGGACATGAGATGGTGACTCAGGAAGGCATTCCTTCTGCCCCCGCCCCCACCTCCACCTTGAGCTGCTGCTACATTCTAGGAGCTTGGCTTAGGGAAGGAACTAGACAGGATATAGGAGTGGCTCAGTTCCCTCTCTAGGGGCAACCTCTGTGATCTAACAGTGCCCATTTAATATTTTAAAACATGTGACCTGGAGTAGACTGTTGGCCATCATGCCCAAGGACTCCTTCTGTCTCCATTTCCCCATTGTGGGGGTTACTAATGCCTGCCACTAGACATGGCTGTTCAGATGTGGTGGATTGTAAAGATCAAACTCATGTCTTCATAGTTACAGGGCTGATTCTCCCCTATTCCTGAGTGCTTTTATCTTAGGAAGCAGTCTTGGGCTGGGGACTTCAACATATATCCTTATAGGACTCATAACATGTCTTGCCCACCAGGCGAGTTAGATGTCCATGTACTCCTATGCTCCCACACATCCCCAACTGCGCAGAGATGATTGCACTCTCTGGACAAGCTAGAAGCTGGTCCTCTATTCTCTTGGGACCTAGACTGAGGTTTGAACTTGAGCTAGCAGAAGCAGAAGCAGCAGCAGCAGCAGCAACAGCAGCAGCAAGCCTTCCTGTTTTGCTTTCCTGGGAGTCCTTCTAAGCACCTGTGAGCATTCGCTTTATCTAGCTCCTTCCCCCCCACCCCCCATAAGGAAGACTTTTGCCTAATTGGACTTCGCTTCTGTGTTCCCTTAACACACAAACGTCTCCATTTCTGCTGGGATTGAAAGCTCCAATCAGTTCAGATAAATCAGCTCTCTTTAAAACACTGATCTTGGAGGGAATAATGATCTAACTTACTTTTGGTTAATTACTTTTAGGTGAATTAGACATGCCGGCTTTGCTGTCTCCACTTTCCTCAGAAGTATTTAAGCCCTCAAATCTATTTAAACCTTTTCTTTTACTCAAATTAAGATGCTGAAAAATTCTTCTATTAGAAATAATTTAGGCTTTTCCCCCTTCTTTTGTAAGCTCAGCTTCACGGCTGTGTAATTTTAATAATTTGAGTTGAAATTGATCCTGCCCTATTCCACACAATGGCACCAGAGTGCCATTTTCCCTCTGACATTTTCTCACCTTATTGGTGTGTCTGGCTTAGTAAACAAATAGATGTTACAGAGAGGTGATGGGAACTGAGAAGCAAGGCAGGTTCTGCACCCTATCCAATAGGTTAGCCTTCTTTCACCATGGCAGACTGGCAGGGATGCCCAGTGTAGCACCCCACCCAATGATTTAGTCTTCTGTCACTAGAAGGCTAACCAGACTGGCAGGGATGCCCAGTGTGAAAGGAGAAAAGGCTGCTCTCCATTCATGGTTACACAGGTGTCAGTCTGGTCACGTGGCCTTGTTGTGTTGTTTAGGAGGCACTCATGGGAGAGGAGACTTGTACTCCTCATGGAATCAGGAAGCTCATGGTGGTCAGGAAGCTGACTGAGAGGGGTGTGAGTGGCTGAGGTCTTGGTATCCCCTTCTTAACTCCATCAAGGCAGTTAGATGCACCTCCTCAAGGCAGGGGTCAAAGCCTTAACAGATGGGCAGGCCTTCTAGGCACATTTGACATAATAGCATCCATATGTATGAATTAAGTCTCTTCCTTGTCTCAAAATTTCTTTTTCTTTGTATGTGTATGTATGTGTTTGTGTGTGTGTGTATGTATATGTGTATATGTATGTCTGTGTGTGTTTGTGTTTTTTGTCTATGTATATTGTGTGTGTTTGTCTATGTATATGTGTGTGTATGTATGTATGTATGTGTTTGTGTGTGTGTGTGTGTGTGTCTATGTCTATGTATGTATGTGTGTTTGTGTGTATGTTTGTCTATGTCTATGTATGTGTGTGTATGTGTTTGTATGAATTCATGTATATGTATGTTTACATATATGTGCATGTATGTACATATGTGTGTTTGTGTGTGCATCTATGTATATTTGTTTGTTTGTATGTATGTTTGTATATGTTTATGTATGTGTGTGCCTATGTATATGTATGTGTATGTATGTTTGTGTGTTTGCATGTTTCTCTATGTATATGTATGTGTGTATGTATGTATATGTGTGTGTGTTTGTGTGTGTGTGTGTATGTACATGTGTGCATGTGAGTGCAGGCACCTCTGGAAGTCACAAGAAGGTGTTGGGTCCCCAGAAGCTGGAGTGGCAGATGGTTATGAACCAACTGCTGTGGGGTCCTAGAACCAAATTCAAGTTTTCTACAAGAATAGTTAAGCTTTTAACTGTTGAGTCATCTCTGTAGAGCCCTCTTCAAAGATTATTTTTACTTTTATGTGTGTGCATGTGTGTTTGTAGGGATTATCAGATTTTAAACATAGGTGTCATGATTCATGTGGAGGCCAGAGGACAATTCCTAAAAGTTGAATCTCTCCATGAACTGTATGGGCCCCAGGGATTGAACTGTGGTCATTAGCCTTAATTTACCCACTGAGCCATCGTTATGACCCACAATTGTGATATACATGCTTTGTCCTCAGGCTTCATTTACTGAGCATTCCTGGACCTTCAGTACCCTGGCAGATGGCACACATTGCATTCCTCATGGGTAGGACTTCGTCTTCATGCTTGCTAAGCTGTGTCTCCCAAGACAAACCCATGCATGCTTTTTCTATCCTGACACAAGCTATGAAATCATTGGCTGTCACACAAGCTCAGGCACGGTTAGGGACCAGCTCCCTGCTCTCACCTTGCCTTATTAGCTGTCAGAGGAGAGACAAGAGGAACTAGGGCACAGACAAAGGGGTCATTGCGGAAAGGGGTCTCTTGAAGTTAGAGGCATTATTTTTTTTGCTTGTTGATGTTTAATGACTAAATGTGTTTTTTAGTTAGTTTCTGATGTTATTTTTTTACACCTGTTGAAAAATAGTAGCAGAACGGTGGAACTTGACATTTAAGACGGGGAAGGGGGTGATGGAGTTGTTTTGCTTGGAAAGGTTACATTTTCGTCTGCAGTTTGCCCATGACAAATAGCCAAGCCAGTTTTAAAACTTTGTCCATGAGTACTTGGGCACATTGCACATGTGTTTTAAACAAGGGATAGAGGGAAAAGAAACAGAAGAAAACATCATTGGCAAGCTAGACATCATGGCTTATGCTTGTAATGCTTGTAGGACTGAGGCAGGAGGATCTCTTTGAGTTATTAGCCAGCCTGGGTTACAGAGTGAGACTTATAGTGCCCATAGTGTTAATCATATGTAACAAAGGTCAAGAGCTGAAGAAAGAATGGGCTGGTGTACGGGCAAGAGCCACAGAGCCTCTGAGGCGGCGCCATTTCCGGCTCCAGACAACCGGCCACCTTCCTGGTGAGAGCACAGGGGTCCACGCGGCCCGAGAGGCTTCTGCCTCACGTTCCGCGGGGGCCACCTTGATTCTGGGACTCCGCAGCGGGCAGTCTGCAGGCCAAAGCAACACAGCTTCTGGGAAAAATCCTGTTTTGGGCCTTCATCTTCGGCCAGGAGGAGGTCCAAACACCAGATAACTGTGCACCTCCCTGAAAGAGGAGAGCTTGCCTGCAGAGACTGCTCTGACCACTGAAACTCAGGGAAGAGAGCTAGTCTCCCTGGTCTGCTGATATAGTGTAACAAAATCAACAGAGGAACAATCTCTAAACAGAGACAACTATAACAACTAACTCCAGAGATTACCAGATGGCGAAAGGTAAACGTAAGAATCTTACTAACAGAAACCAGGACTACTCACCATCATCAGAACCCAGCACTCCCACTTCGCCCAGTCCAGGGCACCCCAACACACCCGAAAAGCTAGACCTGGATTTAAAAGCATATCTCATGATGATGGTAGAGGACATCAAGAAGGACTTAAATAAGTCACTTAAAGAAATACAGGAGAACACTGCTAAACAAGTAGAAGACATTAAAGAGGAAACACAAAAATCCCTTAAAGAATTACAGGAAAACATAACCAAACAGGTAGAAGACATTAAAGAGGAAACACAAAAATCCCTTAAAGAATTGCAGGAAAACACAACCAAACAGGTGATGGAATTGAATAAAACAATCCAAGACCTAAAAAGGGAAGTAGACACAATAAAGAAAACCCAAAGTGAGGCAACAGTGGAGATAGAAACACTAGGAAAGAAATCTGGAACCATAGATGCGAGCATCAGCAACAGAATACAAGAAATGGAAGAGAGAATCTCAGGTGCAGAAGATTCCATAGAGAACATCGGCACAACAATCAAAGAAAATGGAAAATGCAAAAAGATCCTAACTCAAAACATCCAGGAAATCCAGGACACAATGAGAAGACCAAACCTACGGATAATAGGAGTGGATGAGAATGAAGATTTTCAACTCAAAGGACCAGCAAATATCTTCAACAAGATTATTGAAGAAAACTTCCCAAATCTAAAGAAAGAGATACCCATGAACATACAAGAAGCCTACAGAACTCCAAATAGACTGGACCAGAAAAGAAATTCCTCCCGACACATAATAATCAGAACAACAAATGCACTAAATAAAGATAGAATACTAAAAGCAGTAAGGGAAAAAGGTCAAGTAACATATAAAGGCAAGCCTATCAGAATTACACCAGATTTTTCACCAGAGACTATGAAAGCCAGAAGAGCCTGGACAGATGTTATACAGACACTAAGAGAACACAAATTCCAGCCCAGGCTACTATACCCAGCCAAACTCTCAATTACCATAGATGGAGAAACCAAAGTGTTCCACGACAAAACTAAATTCACCCATTATCTCTCCACGAATCCAGCCCTTCAAAGGATAATAACAGAAAAAAACCAATACAAGGACGGGAACCACGCCCTAGAAAAAACAAGAAGATAATCCCTCAACAAAACTAAAAGAAGACAGCCACAAGAACAGAATGCCAACTTTAACAACAAAAACAACAGGAAGCAACAATTACTTTTCCTTAATATCTCTTAATATCAATGGTCTCAACTCCCCAATAAAAAGACATAGACTAACAGACTGGCTACACAAACAGGACCCAACATTCTGCTGCTTACAGGAAACCCATCTCAGGGAAAAAGACAGACACTACCTCAGATTGAAAGGCTGGAAAACAATTTTCCAAGCAAATGGTCTGAAGAAACAAGCTGGAGTAGCCATTTTAATATCGGATAAAATCGACTTCCAACCCAAAGTTATTAAAAAAGACAAGGAGGGACACTTCATACTCATCAAAGGTAAAATCCTCCAAGAGGAACTCTCAATTCTGAATATGTACGCTCCAAATGCAAGGGCAGCCACATTCATTAAAGACACTTTAGTAAAGCTCAAAGCACACATTGCACCTCACACAATAATAGTGGGAGACTTCAACACACCACTTTCATCAATGGACAGATCGTGGAAACAGAAACTAAACAGGGACACAGTGAAACTAACAGAAGTTATGAAACAAATGGACCTGACAGATATCTACAGAACATTTTATCCTAAAACAAAAGGATATACCTTCTTCTCAGCACCTCACGGGACCTTCTCCAAAATTGACCATATAATTGGTCACAAAACAGGCCTCAACAAGAAACAAAAATATTGAAATTGTCCCATGTATCCTATCAGACCACCATGGACTAAGACTGATCTTCAATAACAACATAAATAATGGAAAGCCATCATTCACATGGAAACTGAACAACACTCTTCTCAATGATACCTTGGTCAAGGAAGGAATAAAGAAAGAAATTAAAGACTTTTTAGAGTTTAATGAAAATGAAGCCACAACGTACCCAAACCTATGGGACACAATGAAAGCATTTCTAAGAGGGAAACTCATAGCTCTGAGTGCCTCCAAGAAGAAAGGGGAGAGAGCACATACTAGCAGCTTGACAACACATCTAAAAGCTCTAGAAAAAAAGGAAGCAAATTCACCCAAGAGGAGTAGACGGCAGGAAATAATCAAACTCAGGGGTGAAATCAACCAAGTGGAAACAAGAAGAACTATTCAAAGAATTAACCAAACGAGGAGTTGGTTCTTTGAGACAATCAACAAGGTAGATAAACCCTTAGCTAGACTCACTAAAGGGCACAGGGACAAAATCCTAATTAACAAAATCAGAAATGAAAAGGGAGACATAACAACAGATCCTGAAGAAATCCAAAACACCATCAGATCCTTCTACAAAAGGCTATACTCAACAAAACTGGAAAACCTGGACGAAATGGACAAATTTCTGGACAGATACCAGGTACCAAAGTTGAATCAGGATCAAGTTGACCATCTAAACAGTCCCATATCACCTAAAGAAATAGAAGCAGTTATTAATAGTCTCCCAACCAAAAAAAGCCCAGGACCAGATGGGTTTAGTGCAGAGTTCTATCAGACCTTCAAAGAAGATCTAATTCCAGTTCTGCACAAACTATTTCACAAAATAGAAGTAGAAGGTACTCTACCCAACTCATTTTATGAAGCCACTATTACTCTGATACCTAAACCACAGAAAGACCCAACAAAGATAGAGAACTTCAGACCAATTTCTCTTATGAATATCGATGCAAAAATCCTCAATAAAATTCTCGCTAACCGAATCCAAGAACACATTAAAGCAATCATCCATCCTGACCAAGTAGGTTTTATTCCAGGGATGAAGAGATGGTTTAATATACGAAAATCCATCAATGTAATCCATTATATAAACAAACTCAAAGACAAAAACCACATGATCATCTTGTTAGATGCAGAAAAAGCATTTGACAAGATCCAACACCCATTCATGATAAAAGTGTTGGAAAGATCAGGAATTCAAGGCCCATACCTAAACATGATAAAAGCAATCTACAGCAAACCAGTAGCCAACATCAAAGTAAATGGAGAGAAGCTGGAAGCAATCCCACTAAAATCAGGGACTAGACAAGGCTGCCCACTTTCTCCCTACCTCTTCTACATAGTACTTGAAGTATTAGCCAGAGCAATTCGACAACAAAAGGAGATCAAGGGGATACAAATTGGAAAAGAGGAAGTCAAAATATCACTTTTTGCAGATGATATGATAGTATATATAAGTGACCCTAAAAATTCTACCAGAGAACTCCTAAACCTGATAAACAGCTTCGGTGAAGTAGCTGGATATAAAATAAACTCAAACAAGTCAATGGCCTTTCTCTATACAAAGAATAAACAGTCTGAGAAAGAAATTAGGGAAACAACACCCTTCTCAATAGTCACAAATAATATAAAATATCTTGGCGTGACTCTAACTAAGGAAGTGAAAGATCTATATGATAAAAACTTCAAGTCTCTGAAGAAAGAAATTAAAGAAGATCTCAGAAGATGGAAAGATCTCCCATGCTCATGGATTGGCAGGATCAACATTGTAAAAATGGCTATCTTGCCAAAAGCAATCTACAGATTCAATGCAATCCCCATCAAAATTCCAACTCAATTCTTCAACGAATTGGAAGGAGCAATTTGCAAATTCGTCTGGAATAACAAAAAACCTAGGATAGCAAAAAGCCTTCTCAAGGATAAAAGAACCTCTGGTGGAATCACCATGCCTGACCTAAAGCTTTACTACAGAGCAATTGTGATAAAAACTGCATGGTACTGGTATAGAGACAGACCAGTAGACCAATGGAATAGAATTGAAGACCCAGAAATGAACCCACACACCTATGGTCACTTGATCTTCGACAAGGGAGCTAAAACCATCCAGTGGAAGAAAGACAGCATTTTCAACAATTGGTGCTGGCACAACTGGTTGTTATCATGTAGAAGAATGCACGTTGATCCATACTTATCTCCTTGTACTAAGGTCAAATCTAAGTGGATCAAGGAACTTCACATAAAACCAGAAACACTGAAACTTATAGAGGTGAAAGTGGGGAAAAGCCTTGAAGATATGGGCACAGGGGAAAAATTCCTGAACAGAACAGCAATGGCTTGTGCTGTAAGATCGAGAATTGACAAATGGGACCTAATGAAACTCCAAAGTTTCTGCAAGGCAAAAGACACCGTCAATAAGACAAAAAGACCACCAACAGATTGGGAAAGGATCTTTACCTATCCTAAATCAGATAGGGGACTAATATCCAACATATATAAAGAACTCAAGAAGGTGGACTTCAGAAAATCAAATAACCCCATTAAAAAATGGGGCTCAGAACTGAACAAAGAATTCTCACCTGAGGAATACCGAATGGCAGAGAAGCACCTGAAAAAATGTTCAACATCCTTAATCATCAGGGAAATGCAAATCAAAACAACCCTGAGATTCCACCTCACACCAGTCAGAATGGCTAAGATCAAAAATTCAGGTGACAGCAGATGCTGGCGTGGATGTGGAGAAAGAGGAACACTCCTCCATTGTTGGTGGGATTGCAGGCTTGTACAACCGCTCTGGAAATCAGTCTTGCGGTTCCTCAGGAAATTGGACATAGTACTACCGGAGGATCCAGCAATACCTCTCCTGGGCATATATCCAGAAGATGCCCCAACTGGTAAGAAGGACACATGCTCCACTATGTTCATAGCAGCCTTATTTATAATAGCCAGAAGCTGGAAAGAACCTAGATGCCCCTCAACAGAGGAATGGATACAGAAAATGTGGTACATCTACACAATGGAGTACTACTCAGCTATTAAAAAGAATGAATTTATGAAATTCCTAGCCAAATGGATGGACCTGGAGGGCATCATCCTGAGTGAGGTAACACATTCACAAAGGAACTCACACAATATGTACTCACTGATAAATGGATATTAGCCCAAAACCTAGGATACCCAAGATATAAGATACAATTTCCTAAACACATGAAACTCAAGAAAAATGAAGACTGAAGTGTGGACACTATGCCCCTCCTTAGAAGTGGGAACAAAACACCCTTGGAAGGAGTTACAGAGACAAAGTTTGGAGCTGAGATGAAAGGATGGTCCATGTAGAGACTTCCATATCCAGGGATCCACCCCATAATCAGCATCCAAACGCTGACACCATTGCATACACTAGCAAGATTTTATCAAAAGGACCCAGATGTAGCTGTCTCTTGTGAGACTATGCCATGGCCTAGCAAACACAGAAGTGGATGCTCACAGTCAGCTAATGGATGGATCACAGGGCTCCCAATGGAGGAGCTAGAGAAAGTAGCCAAGGAGCTAAAGGGATCTGCAACCCTATAGGCGGAACAACATTATGAACTAACCAGTACCCCGGAGCTCTTGACTCTAGATGCATATGTATCAAAAGATGGCCTAGTCGGCCATCACTGGAAAGAGAGGCCCATTGGACACGCAAACTTTATATGCCCCAGTACAGGGGAACGCCAGGGCCAAAAAGGGGGAGTGGGTGGGTAGGGGATTGGGGGTGGGTGGGTATGGGGGACTTTTGGTATAGCATTGGAAATGTAAATGAGCTAAATACCTAATAAAAAATGGAAAAAAAAAAAAGAATGGGCTGGTGTGATGACTCAGTGTGCAAAGGTGACGTCATAGGTGTGTGGAGGTCAGAAAACAGCTTTTGGTCCTTAGTTTTCCCCCTTTACAGTGTAGGACATTCAGAGTGGACTCAGGCTGTCAGACTTGGCGGCAAACACTATACACACAGCCATCTTGCCAGCCCCCTCTTTCTTCTTCATTTGTATGACATGCTCTGTTGTCCTTGAAGCTTCTCCACTTCTAGAATGGGGGCTCCTGGCAATCACCCCTTCCCATGCTTTGTACCCAGGTTCCGACTTTAGCTTGTAGCACACCAAGGGCATCTAATAGGTGTATTTTTGAATGAAGTAGAGTCTGGTGAAAGGAAGTTGAGCATCGCCTGAATGAGGTCCTCTTTTGAGACCAGAGTTTGCTAGTGTTTCCTGCAATGCATGTAGTGATCCCTTAGGGACAAGTCAGTGACAAGGGCAGAAGCCAGTGTCTGAGCATTCTACAGAACAAACAGTAACTGAAGCTCTGCTCTGCCCAGGAACCCCAGTCAAACTCCAGCTGACGGCCTCAGTGGGACTTCCCTTGTTGATTTCTGCTGGACATTAGAAGCTTCTGATTTGAATATGGTACCGTTCACTGGTTTTCTCAGTTGGGCTACTCCTGTCAAATTGGCTGATGCTGTGAACATCGGATGCTGTACAGACAGCTGCTGTTCTCGGTTGTACTCTCTGCTTTCTCTCTCTCTCTCTCTCTCTCTCTCTCTCTCTCTCTCTCTCTCTCTCTCTCTCTGTGGTGTGCATATGTGTGTGTACACACACGTGCATACATGTACACTCACATGTAACTGTCCATGTGTGTGCACATGAGTGTATAGTCCTAGGGGATCCAACTCAGGTCCTCATGCTTGTGCCACTAATCCTTCACAGACAGCTTCTCCCTAGGCCCAGGCCTACTCTCTTAATGACACCTTTATATCTGCTTAAGCTTCTTCTCCCTGGAATGACACACTTGGGTATTTTTCCCCACCCCATGAACATAGATGGATGCACTGTTTTTAATGACCAGTTCCTTACCAGGTGCCATGGCGGTGTCCTGTCTGCTGCTCCCCATGGTAGGAAGTGACGACATCAGCCAGCCACAGTTTTTGAGGTCTCACCTCCAGTCAACCTTGTTCTATGTGTCTTACAGATACTCACTTCCTTGAACAGAGTAGATTCAGACTTACTATGCATTAGTTGGCAAATTGACACTGGGTGATTGCATGCTGGTTTTGCCTGCCAGCTACTGGCTCAATCTTGGTGAAGCCTGTAATCTTGTCCTCACTGCAATGCTCGAGCAATTACTGAACTATTTTATTCCACTTTCTCCCTTAATATTTTATAAAGAGGGGAATACGGGCAAATTAAAGTCCTGATACATGTGATAAAAAGCAAGGGTCTCAGAAACAAGCGAGACAAAAATAGGGAGTATCTGGCTTTAATTAGATCCATTTTAAGTTTAAGCTAATTAATCATTTTAAACAGCAAAGGGAGAAACACAAAATTAAGGGACTTGTACAAAATGCTAAACATATCCTATCGAATAGCTAAGTGTGATTAAAGATACATATCTGTGCTTCCTGGAACAGAGCCAGTGCATGCTGGGATGCCTTCAGTGACAGCAAGGACTTCAGATTAGTCAAGCCAAGGGAAGTCTGTTGGGTCACAGAGTTGCAAAGGATCATGGGTCACTCAGAGGGGAAAGATGAGCTTTATGGACCAGGGAGCTGGGAGACAGGACTGCTGGCACTCACTTGTTTATCCCTTGTTTCTGATTGGCTCCATTTTTCAGATTCTACACAGACAGTGTGGGTGGCAGAGGAAACAGGTTTCTTTGCCTTATAATCTCATATGTTGAGCAATGTCTACAGAAACAAAATATTTTGTGTATGATGTGTGTGTTCATGTGTGTATGGGTGCACATGTACATGAGTGTGCATGTATGTAGAGGCAGGTTTTATTTTTCATGTCATCTACCTTAGTTTTTGAGATAGGCTCTCTTATTGGCCTGTAACTCATCAAGTAGGCTGGGCTGGCTGGCCTGGGAGCCCTAGGTATGCCTGGCTCTGTGTACCCCATGCTGGGATTACAAGTGCATGCTGCTTTGTCTGGCTTCTTTAATATGGACCCAGGGTTTGAAGTTAGGTCTTTATGCTTACAAGGAAAGTATTATATGGATGAGGCTAGCTGTCCATTCCTGAGAATCTTTTAGTTATGTCCATATAGGTATCCCAGGATAGGTCCTGATAGGCAATCTTGGGATCCTCCACCCACTTCTCCACCAATCTCTTTGTTACTGTGATTGCTCAAGAATGGGTCACATGGTCATCTATGTGGTCAGGACAACCCACAGTCAGTCTGTTATTAGGATGAGGGAAATAGAGGCATCTCAGGCATCCTGGACAGTAGTAATGAGCATTTCTGAGCCCCACTTCCTTCTCTGCTTTCTGAAGAAGGAGCTGAACAGCAATGATCCCCGACTCTTGCATAGTTCCTTCTCATTCTAAAGAAGAGAACTGTTTGCCTGGGTGGCTAGCCCTCAGACAAAAGTCTCAAGATATTATAGGTATCAACCTCACATACATACATGGACTAAATTATTGACATTTTGGGCACAAATTGTACAAATACTTTGGGCAAGATGGGAGCACGCATGCCCAAGGGCTCCCTCCAGACAGTAGAGCCACGGTTCATGTTGAAAATGACATGTTTGAAATGGCTGGCAGCCTCCATCCTGCAAAGAGTTAATCTGAGAACTAAAGAGTATGAAAACTGGAGATGGCAGGGACTTTGCAGAGCTGGCACTTCTGGCTTTGAGTGACAAGTGTGTCAAGATGTGAAAGAAAGAAATATGCATGCCATGGCAACTTGTCCTGGTACATGCGTGTGTCAGCCTCAGCCTTTCTGGCATTGTATTATGCAGGTGACTTGTCCTTGACACCCATGCCATCTGCATGTGGTTCTTTCTTTGCCAGAACTTGGAGAGCGTAACTTGGCCAAATGACATACTTTGGTGCAAAGGAGAACCTGGTATTGTTCATGTGAGTGCATAATAGGGAGTGGATCTTGCCTGGGTAAGACCCAGGTTCTGTGGGTTTGTAGCTTTAAATAATGTGAGATGTTCTGTCAGTCCTAAAGATTTGAGGAGAAAAACCATCAAATCATAATGGCCAAAGCAATTAAAGCTAGTAATTAATTGAAACAAGCTGTTTTTATTCACATACATGGGGCTGCCTCCCCCTAAGTCAGGGTTTGAAAGTTTGTCCTTGAATGAAAGGAAGACAAGGATTTTATAGCTCAGGGCCAGGAGGTTTCTGAGTGGGGTTTGGGTAGGCACAAGAGCATGGTTGACCTCGGGTGTCCACATGCTCACACATGCCCACAGGAGCAACAGTGGCACAGATGTCATTTAAGTAACTAGCCACTTTCTGATGTGATTTGTGGCCTGCTTCATAAGTTGAAACCCACAGCTGACACTGATGTCAGGGTTAAAAAATCTGGAATAGGCCCCATGGTAGAAACTACCACTGTTACTCTGCTAAATAAGCAAAGGTACAACAACATCTGAGTTATTATATCCGTAGATTAGTGCATCTCTCAACCCTCACTACAGAACATATTCCCCCTGCCCAGTAGATGGTGATTAACACAGAGACTCAGAACTTGTCAAGGTGCAGCTAATAAAAGCCTGGGGAAGGCATAACCCTAAATGGGACATTTGTATCACTGTCCCTCTCTCAACACTAAGGGAGTGTTCTATAGATGAAGGGGCAGAAAGGTTGTAGGATTCCAAGGATCAAGCAACAGTGTTTTCCAGACGGCAGGGGCAGGGGCACTATGACCTCACAGTAGTGTGGCAGCATGCACAAGGCCTGCACAAGCTTAAGCCAGAGACTGTGGAGGTGGGCGCAACATCCCAACCTTAGCTAAGGAGCTATTGGCAATTGAGAGTTGCTAGGAAAGAGAGAATCAGTTTTCTTTAATGGTGTGGCCTCTGATAGGTTGATCACACTCCTCCAATGGAAAGCCACCCATTCAAAGACGTATCAGCAGCACAAACTGGACCTCATGGATTAAAAAAAATAAAAGAATAAAGAAGACATACAGTTGGGTGGGTAGGTGTGTTAGTTGCTTTTTTGTTGCTGTGATAAAACACCATGACCAAAACCAGTTTATGGACAAGTTTATTTTGGCCTATTGTTCCTGAGGGATAAGAGTCTATCATGACTCTGGGAGTCATGGAAGCTGAGAGATCACATCTTCAACTGTGAACACAAGCATAGGATTTGAACTGGAAGGTGGGTAAGACCACAGATGCTCAAAGCTCACCTCCAATGACATGCTTCCTTCAGCAAGGCTGTAACTCCCAAAGGTTCCAATATCAAAGCAGCACCACTAATTGGGGCCAAGTATCCAAGCATCCAAGGCTCCTGGGGACACTTCCCATTTAAACTACTACAGCAGGGAAGAGGGGCCGAGGTAAGGAATGAATATGCTCACAATACACTGCATACAGTTCTTAACTAATAAAAATGAGGGAAAGCAAAGAGTATAGTGACCTACTAACAGGAGATTTCACTCACACAACCAGTAGCTAGCTTCCATTTCTTGTCTACATGCAGGCAAGGTTGTGGGAAGCAAGCCTCTTGATGGTACCTGGTAAGAGCTATCTGGGGATGTCTGGGCCAGGGAAGGACAAGGTTAGATGGTACGGTCCTTTCCAGCACTGTTTCTAGTTGTTTCTGGCTCTCCTCCTTTTTCTCTCTGTGTGTATATGTGTATATATGTGTATGTGTGTATATGTGTATATGTGTGTGCATGTGTGTATATGTGTGGATGTGTGCATATGTGTGGATGTGTGTATATGTGTGGATGTGTGCATATATGTGTATATGTGTGGATGTGTGCATATGTGTGGATGTGTGTATATGTGTGGATGTGTGCATATGTGTGGATGTGTGTATATGTGTGGATGTGTGCATATGTGTGTATATGTGTGGATGTGTGCATATGTGTGGATGTGTGTATATGTGTGTATATGTGTGGATGTGTGCATTTGTGTGTATGTGTGCATATGTGCATGTGTGTGAGTATGAATATATAATATGTATGTGTATATGGATGTATATTGTATATGTGTGTATATTTGTATGCATGTGTTTGTATGTGGTGTATGTTTGTGTGTGTGTGTGGGTGTGTAGGGGCCACAGGTTGATATCAGATGTCTTCCCCAATTGCTCTCCACCCTATTTTCTCAGACAAGGTCTCACTGAACCTGGAGCTCTATGAGTCAGCCCTAGTGTCTGGCCTGTGATCTCTGGGTCTATGTGTCTGTACCTCCCCAGCCCTGGAATCACAGGCATGTGCTGCCACAGCCAGCTGTTTAACATGGCTGCTGAGGATCTCCATTCAGTCCCCTAGGCTTGTGAGGCAAACACCTTACAATATCTTCAAATCTAGTTTTTGTTTTCAAAAGGGAGTTTGATTTAGGACCAGTCTCTGCTTTCTCCTAGACTGGGGAAGTAAACATTTTTCATTCTCAAAACCCACAGATTAATCATTTTTGCAAATCAGAGCCAAGCACTGAGCTTCGGACCAGGAGGCCGTGAGCCCATCGCCCCTGGAGCAGGAGCTGCAAGTGTAGCAGCCGATGCATATGTATATCTCTTGCTGTGGAAGCTTGGGGCTGTGGGCATCCAAGGGGCAAAGCTGTGCTCACTAATCATAGCTCAACATCGGCGTTTGCTGCAAATCCCCTATTATCTCTGCATCATTAGTAGTTTCTAAGCTGCCGACAGCTAATTTACAGTGAATTTTATTTCTCCCCGATATTTTAAATAAGCCATCACACTGGGACCCAGCTGACATACTGCTGAGAAAAAAGCAAGCCAACATGCAGTGGGCTTTCGGAGAACCTCCCTCAATTAGGCCCTGGGTCATAATCCAAAGTGGCGGCAGGTTCATGAAGACACTGCCAGATGCTGATGTAAAACAGCCGTGTCTTAGTTGGGGGAGAGCATATCTATGACCAGATTTGGGGGTGGGGAGGCTTATTTTTTCTCAGCTCTTTCCTCTAGGCATCCTGAAAGTATGAATGAGTGTCTTAGACCCTTAGAAAAGAGAAAAATAGGTTAATCCAGGCCTGATATTTCATACCTGACTTCCCAGCTACTCAGGAGGTTGAGGCAGGAGGATTGCAGATTTAAGGCTTACTTAGGCTATAGAATGAGTTTAAAGCCAACCTGGAAAGCTTAGTGAGACCTTATCTCAAAATGCAAAGTAAAAATGAGTCTGGGGGCCGACATGGCAGAGCCCCTGCCTGCTGTGGATGAGGTCCTGGGTTCTGTCTGCTGTACTGCTGCTTCGCAGAGGGACAGCCACAAGCTCAAGTCCACAGTATGTGATGCCATGTACTGCTGGGTACAGGGCCTCATGTGCTCGGTGAATTTATTTCCTATTATTTTTCATCTACGATGCCTTTTAGCAAGTAGCTCATTTGTGCTCCAAACTGTAAGTGGCATTGAAACCACCGACCCATCTCCGTTTCTGGTCATCTCAGAGGCTTACTGTGGAAATGCATAAGAAGGGCCCTTGGAAGATGGGCAATAAGAGAATGTAGTTTCCTCTGGCTCATAACCCTGGTCCTGTAGAGCAGAAAGAGAGAGAGTAGCTGGCCTCTAGGGACCTTCCATCCCTGTGCTGTGGTCAGTTCTGGTCCCCTGTGGGGCCTTGCACTGTTACCTTGGAGGAATACTGAGCCTGTTGGGCGCAGTGCCCAGTGCTTCTTTGTGTACCCTGGTCCCGCTGAGATATAAAAAGACCCATAGCAGTTGTGTCCTTTGGGCTCGGAGGATGCTTCTACTCCTGAGTTAGTTATGTTTCCAGATGCTATGGCAAAATATCTGACAAAAAGCAAGTTAGGGCAGGAAGAGCATATTCCGACTTACAGTTTGAGGGGGTCGGTCCATCGTGGTGATGGGGGCTTTGTAATGAAGCTCAATGTATTTATTGGCTCTTCGGTGTGAACTTTTGCCTTGGCATTGGAACCATGGGAGGAGGGGTAGATATTGCTTTACATTTTCCACAGGGAACAAATTTTAGCAACAAGGAGGCATCTGTGGTGTAAGGGAGAGATGACTGCTTCTCAGGTGGGTTTGACAAAGTTGGGCTCACTGGAAGGCTGCTCATCTTCGAGGCACCCAAGAATCCACAAGAACCAAGAGTATTGCTCTAGCTTTCTGTCTGTTGCTGTGATAAACACTATCTCCAAAAATAGCTTGGGGAGGAAAAGATTTATTGAAGTTTACATGCTGTAGTCCATCTTGGAGGGATGCCATGGTGGAAGTGCAATCAGGGGCTGAAACAGAAACCAGGCAGGAAGGCTGCTTGCTGCCTTTCTCACAAGCTCATGCTCAGCTAGTTCTCTTACATAACCCAGGACTGGCTGCCCATGGAGGGCACAGAGGTCTGGACCCTCATGCATCGATCGGGAATCAAGACAGTTTCCCAGACACCGTCAAAGGTCAATCTGATCTGGGCAGTCCCTCTGCTGAGATTTCCTCTTCATTAATGGCTCTTGAATCAAGGTGACAGTAGGAAACAACTGGGACAGGTGCTATACAGACAAATGCAGTGTCACCTGTGGCCCCAACTTATGCTGAAGCAGAATGGAGAGAGACCGTCTAACCTTGCGCATGCCCACATGCATGTGCATACAGCCAGATGCTAGCACATGCATGTGTGCACGTGTGCACACACATACTTACTGTTAAGTTTGTGCTGTCATTGGATGGGTTCTGTTCTGGGCTGAGTGGGATGCACTGTATCTGACAGGGATTGGAATGGATTCCAGTGTTTCAAGATGTACAATAACCCAGTAGAACACTTAGATCTGGTTCTGTACTGGGTAGGAAGAGCCATGGAATAAGGGATGGAGAGGGAGACATGGGAGCTGTGACCTTACATGAATTTGAACAGCAAGACTTTCTCCTAGAGTGGCCCTAATGTAGGCCACCACATAGGGCCCTGGTGCTACCAAACTCCTGGTGATGCAATTCATGTTGTAGGCCCTGGGGATTCCTTCTAAGAAGGAACTGTGTGGGCTCCCTGGCTTAGGGTGTGTCACATATCCATAGGCTTATGCAGGGCTCAGGGGCTAAGTGTCACAGTCTCCTAGTTAGCTTTAACTCTCAGGTTGACAGAGCATGAAGTCGTCTGAGAAGATAATTTCAAGTGAGAAATAGAATTGGCACATCTGTGGAACATTGTCTTGATTTTTAATTGATGAAGGAGGACCCAGTTAACTGTGGGCAGCACCATTCCCTAGGTCCTGGACTGTAAAAGAAAGGCAGCTAAGCACAAGCCTATGGGCCAGAGAGAAAGCACTGTTTCTCCATGGACTTTGCTTCAAGCTCTTGCTGCCCTTGCTTCAAGAGTTCCTGTCCTCTTCCTTAATGATGGACTTTGACCTGGAAGTGTAAGCCAATAAATCCTCTCCTACCCAAGTTGTTCAGAGTGACTTATCACAGCAACAGAGAGGAAGCCTGAAAGTCAGCAAGGTAGAGTTGTAGAGAGGAAGGCAACCACACACAGCCCAGAGCTGTGCAGAGCCGGTTCCCAGAAGGCCTTGCTTTATCATAAGTGTTGCTGTGGCCAAGGACTACTATGGTAAAGATCATTTTTGCAGTCTGTAGCAGGCTTCGCCATCTTGTGATTCTCCTGGTCTACACCACTAGGAACAAAACTGGAGGCTGGGTCTGTGGGGCTGTGGCCCAGGTTCCTAGAAATCCCAGGAGAGTCTCTAGAAGGGAGATTTTGTGGTTTTGCTCTGTGTTAACTTTTGGAAACAGGATCTTACTGACTTAACTTCATGATACTTCCTTCTTAGCCTCCATAAATGCTGAGGTTACAGATGTGGGGTGCCACACCTAGCTTTGGAGCCCTGGCTGAAGAATGATACACTCTGTAATCCTCCGAGTGCTCCTTGAAGCTTCGGTCAGGAGGTCTTTTGATTCCTTTGCCTGTTCAGGCGGCAGAGGAAGGCTGACAATGGAGATAAGGGATGCTTTATATGTGTAGCTACTCAAACTTGGAGCTGTTTATAGCTGATGAATATCTGCCTTTAAGCAGCTGTGCAAATTATCAGAAATACATGAAAGTGATCCACTGGAGATCAAAATTCTTAATACCAGAGCTTTCGAGGTTGGTATGTTTTAAGAGAGTGAGGTTTGGTCACATGGTGGCACATTAATTAGGTAACACTTGTATGGGTGGACTCAGATACATGAAAAGCCTGCCCCAAATGTCAGGCTTGTAGCTGGCAAAATTCAGGGCTGGGAATGAAGTGAAAATTTCACATAAGCAAGTGTGTGTCCCAGTCAGGTGCAGTGATTGGAGATTGTGTGAAGTTGAATGTACCCAGCCACCCCCTCCTGGGCCAGGCAGCCTCCAGTCCTGGCTCAATTGAAGCTGGCAAACACATGAATGGGGGAATTTACTGGAGGTAATTACAGGGGAGGGAGGGAGGTGGGAGGGAGGCTCCATATGCTTCTGGGAGGGAGGGTCTCTTTTTCCTTGGCACAAAGGACTCTTTTCCTCTGATGTTCTTCTGTTTTCATGCATGCTGCCCAGGATTGGGGGAAACACTTATGTACTAGGCCTGTGTTCTCCACAGGAGGTGGGGTGTTTGTCCCCAAGCTTAGCCACTGCTGATGCCTATTCACACACCTGGCCTTCCTTCTTAGTTCTTCTAGGTTGTGTTTCACCCAAAGGGCAGTGTGATGGAGACCAGAGAGCATGCTCCTGTGTTGCCCCGAGGCACAGTGCCTCTGTGGCAAGGTCCTCTTGAAATGCCATTCTTACCTCAGAGACCCCTCCAGGATTCACTGTGAGAACATTTCTCGTCTCTGGAAGGAAGCAAGATCATTATACCCTTGCCTTAGTAATTTATGTCTCCACATCAGAAGGCACTCCCTGAACCTCCTCAGTGCTTATGGCGAGGAGGCCAGGTGGGGTCCACTGTATACTTGAAGATAAAACCAGACAACATCAAAGAGGACAGCAGAGCAGACCTCCTCTAAGTCATGTGATCAGGCACATGCTGAGTGGTAGCTGGTGTAAGCATTGAGACCATCTTGTTCTTGTAATGATCCTTGCTGGCCATCTCTCCAGCACCAGTTCCTTTATGTTAGGCAAATTAAGCCAGAATCAGAAAGACAAATGTTGCATGCTTTCTCTAAATGTGTGTGTGTGTGTGTGAAGAGTAGAAAGTAGATCATGAAAGGGAGAAATATGCCTACAGAGAGAGAGATGGGAGTCCTGGAAACAGGGGAGGGTAGTGGAACCCAGTGATGGGGAAACAGAGGGAAGTATCTGGAGGTAGATAGGGGATCAGTAGGAGGTAGAAAAAGAGGATAATTAAGAATGAAATTGAATGATACATGTATTCATTACACAATGAAACAAAACCCATGATTTTGTATTCTAATTAAAATATGAGTAATAAACACAGCTTCGAAGGCTGGCGAAGGCTGGGGCATGGCTCAGTCAGTTAAGTCCTTGCCATGCAATCGTGAGCATCTGAGTTTGATCCCCAGCATCCACTCCAAAGGCTGACTGCATGGGTGCATGTGCCTGCAATCCCTGTTCTAGTGAGGCAGAGACAGACGGAGCATCCCTTGGTTTGCTCTCCAGCCTAGCTGAGTCAGCAAGGTCCATGCTCAGTAAGAGACTGTGTCTCAACAGAGAAGGTGAGCAGTGGCTGAGGGAGAAACTCGAGCTAGTCCTCACATGTACACACTCCAAACCCCAAATCACAGGAGGGGCTCTCGGGTGGGGATCCCACCATAACATCTGACTCATAACATGCTTTCTTGATACCTAGGCTAGCCACACCTGGAGTCTACGCTCTTATAGAGAATGATGCTTTCTGCTTCATTCATTTATCTTCTCACTCGCTCCGGCCTTCCCAGCCCTCCCCCACCCCCAATACCAATTTCAGAACCTTTCCAGTGATTCTTGTCTCCTGATCACAAACGGCATGCTGGGCATGAGAAAGGATTCCCACAGAACAGAACTTGGCTTGTACGCACATAAACAATATGAATGAAAATTAACTTAAAGATCTTTTCTCCCCTCCTTAACCATGACATTATACCGATGGGCCTGCTTGATTTCTTACATGGCTACCTTTACAAAAGGGCCCCGCTGTTTTACGATGTCAGATGTGACCTTTCCGACAAAACGTGCACACTGCGCCATACACAGAGGACTCTTCGAAGCTAGTAATTTTCATGATGCAAATTTCAGAGCAGAACGAGCCCATTAACCAAATTAGCAATTCATAAACGCAAAAGTTCATGGCCAGGAAGCAGCCACATCTTTCTAGAAGGTATAATTTTAGCCCATTGTAGAGTTAAAGTGTGGTTTCTCCCCTTTAAATATATATAAAAAAAATAGATGAGGGCTCTAATTAAATAGGTGAAAGCCAAGTATGAAAGAAAATCAGATGTACAGGCAGTAGGGTGAACTCGTGACTAATAAGGAGCCGGAGAGCTTCGGTATGGGCAGGAGGGCAGTACCCAGGTCACAAGGGGAAGCACATTGCCTTTGAAAGCTGCTCCGACCGCATGGTGGGCAAGTATGGTTGGCATGGATTGGAGGTGACATCCACTTGATGCATGGTCCATATCTTAGGGGTGGGAGACACTGAATTAGCATTACTTAACCTTCCATAGGCTTAGCATGGGTCTGGTGTTGAAGCAGACTATGCTCAAAGACAGGAGACCAGCAGCCTAATCTGATTCTTTAAAAAAATTAGAATGACAAGCAAGGCACAGCAGCTTCTGCAACAGTTCCAGCACTGGGGAGGCCAGGTGGATTAGTGACTTTCTCATTGCTACGCCATTATGACAGACTGGAGCAACAATGGAAGGAAAGAAGGAAGGAAGGAAGGAAGGAAGGAAGGAAGGAAGGAAGGAAGGAAGGAAGGACAGCAGTTTGAGGGTCCAGTCTGTCATGGCAGGGCAGCCATGGTGAACATGATGCAGCTGGTCATGGTCATCCACAATCAGAAAGCAGAAAAACAGAGATCAGCCCTGGGCCTCAGATTCATTTCTCTTTTTATTTTGACTCCAGTCTAGGGAATGGCTCTGCCCACATTAACCCAGTGAAGAAAATTCCTCACAGCCATGCCATGAGCCTTGTCTTCTAGATGTTTCTAGAGCTAATCAAGTTGAAAATCAACATTAACCATCACACTGAGGCAGGAGGGTCAGAGTGAATTCAAGGCTAACATGATCTACATAGGCCCTATCACAGACAGACAAACAAACAAACAAACGATGTATTATTTTAAGCAGAAAACCACTATGTATTCTACAGCCTCATTCTGATAACAGGCTAAACCTGCTGTGTGATTCTGTAAACAGTTTCACGCTACCCTAGCGTTCAGCACAGTCTGTCTCTTCTCAGGGGATGGACATTTGGGCTGTTCCCACGCCTAGAAATTGCACTGGTGCTACTCTAAATACTCATGAATGCATTTTTGTTTGAATACATCTTAAACATTATTTGAAGTCTACACCCAAAGTAAGAGTGCAGTGATGGTGCTTGGAGGTGGGAAACTTGGACAACAGGATCCTGAATGAAAGAATCCAGGAGCAGAGGGCTCCGCCTTGGCAGCTGCTGAGACCTCTCAGGTGGTACGACTGTGCTGAGGGGCAAGTAACAACGAGGGGTATGCTTCTGTTTCTTTAACTGTTGCTGTGGTAAAGGCAAAAGCACCTTAAGGGGAAAGAACTTCTTGCCATTCACTATTCAAGGGTATGATTCATCATGGTGGAGCTGTCAAGGGAGCAGGAACTTGTGAAGCGCTGGTCATGGCATCTATAGCCAGGAGGCAGAGAGCAATGGAAGCCATGCTGCTGCTCATACTTGCCTTCCTCCACCTATACAGCCCAGGGAATGGTACTGCCCATAGTGGATGAGTTTTTCTACCTAAATGAATGCAGTTATGATAATCCTCCACAGGCATGTCCAGTGGCCTATATTCCACGTGACCATGTGATTCTACTTTAAAAGCACAGTGTGTGTGTGTGTGTGTGTGTGTGTGTGCGCGCGCGCTCATACATGTGTGGTGTGTTTGTGTGTAGGTGTCTATGGAGGCCTGAAGGGGACACGGAATCTGTAAGAGTTGTGTAGTAGGGTTTGTGAAGTCCCCATATGGGTGCTAGGGTCCACCCTGTCCTTTGATACAGCAGTAAACACTCATAACCATCAAGTCCTCCTTCAGGCAAATGATTCTGGCTCCTGTAAAGTTGATAATCAACACTGATCGTCTCAGGGATGAAGACCCTAAGTGTCCCCCCAGCGTCCTCCTAGTCTATAAAGCATGGCTATAAAGCAATGCTACCAGGTTGAGGACCCCCCCCCCCCCCGCCCCAGAAGCAGGACAAAAGCACAGGAGGCCATGTGTGGGTGGGGCCTCAAATGGAAGGCACAGTGATGAGTGATTTTGGATTCCGCCTCCCCTCTTTTTATCTGCATCTTTATCACCATCCTCTGTTACTTAAAAGCACACCCAAGTACAGATAATATTGGTCAGATGAAGTGGGTCGGTAGGTAAGGGGACTTGGAGGCAGTTTAGTCCCTGAGACCCACATGCTGGAAGGAGAAAAATGACCTCTGGAACTTGTCCTCTGACCTCCATAGATGCACATGACACACTTGAGTGCCCATGCACAGAATAAATCCATTAAAATCCAGATAATACTAAATTGTGCTGTTCTCTTCCGATTGGGGTTGGTTATGTGTCTCTCCTAATATTTTCAATAAAAGAAGGGGATGACCAGAGGTAAGCTCTGCCTGTTGCCCCTTCCACTTCTTTTCAGAGACAGTGGAGAGCTGTGCTTTAGCCTCTTAGTTAACTTTTGGGTTCTTTATAATCCATGGACTGCTGTGTGGGTTTGCCTGCTGCCTTGGCAAAATGCAGAGGAAGCGTGAATCCTTTCGGGATGTGCAGACAGACTCCTAGCTTCGCCTAACTCAGACTAAGGGTGCTGTCAAATAACATCCAAGGGCTACAGCAGCGATTTCCCTACTGTGTTTTAACCTGATGTTCTCACCCATATTGTGTGTGTGTGTGTGTGTGTGTGTGTGTGTGTGTGTGTGTGTGTATGCATGTGTAGGCTATAGGGAAACTTCTCTTGCCATTCCTCAGGTGCTATCTACCTTGTTTTGTTTTGAGGTACTGGGCATGGGGCTTGATGAGTTCGCCAGACTGGCTGGCCAGCAGCCCTCATCTGTCTCTGCCACCCCAGTGTGGGATTACAGGTGACACCTTCGCTCTCCTAGGTTTTTAAATTTTAAATATGCATTTAAGGGATCAAACTCAGACACTCCCTGCTTGCATGGAAACTACTTTATCAACTTCGCAGCCTTTACAAGGTATTTTAAAAGTACCTTGGTTTGTGATTTTCTTTATTCTGTTACTATAGAAACTTCATGAAGCCATTACCACACTGGAACATGATACTTGTAGCAATCTGAACCCATGCTCCTGGCACACTATGAGAGATACACTCTTACGCTGAGAGATACATACGTGGGCTTGGAGGCTGACTGTGCTGTCCAGAGAGTTGCTAGGTGACCTGCTGTACTTTCAGCCATAGGAGGTCACACTTGTCATGACCTTCAGATGTCATGGCCTTTAGAGGCAGCCACAGCCTGTGGTGGCAGTGGTGGTGGGGAGGGCAGGCACTCTGCTGAGTGGCCCTTTATCATCCCACATCCTGCCCCAGGTGGGGAAAGAGGAGGCTGCCTGGCTGCACAGTCTGCAGTTTTTTCTTTTCATTTCTATTTTTCTTTTCTTCTTCTTCTTCTTTTTTAGCTGCAGAGATGGAGAATAAAGCTGCAGCTTCCTGCTATTAAGCGCGAGTGTGATTAGTTATAGGAAAATCAATTCATTCTTTGGCTTTGGGGAAGGCTTTTAAGTGTGAAAGGGGATGCTAATCCCCTGGGAAATGATTTTTAAGCAAAACTGCCTGAGTTGTGCCAGCTGCTTAGATAAACACAGAGAGGAGGGATGGATGACTGCCTTCTAGCTCTGCACCGGGGCTCACAGGAGTCCAGTCTGTTCCTCTTATTCCCCTCTGTCCCTCCCCCTCTTCCTCACTTTCCATTCCTGTCTTCCTTTTCTCCCTTCTCTCCTCTCTTTCTCTTCTTTCCTTTCTTACTCTCTTAAAGGATTTTATCTTACCCTTTTAAATCTCTCTTTTCCTTCCTTCCTTCCTTCCTTCCTTCCTTCCTTCCTTCCTTCCTTCCTTCCTTCTTTCCTTCCTTCCTTCCTTCCTTCCTTCTCCCCTTCCCTCCCCTCTTTCCTGACCTCTCTAGGAAGGGACTGAGGGTGGGCTGTAAGGGTGTGTGTTTGTTGGCAACACCTGCCTGCCTCTCTTCTTTCTAACTTTTAACGTCCGTCCCCCCACTTTATTTCCTTCCTCCTCCCCATTTCCTTCCCACTGTGCTCTCGACTCTCTCCCCATGGAGAATACACATCTAGGATAGGCCCTAAAGTTTGGAGTGGCCTTCAGACTCTGTTAAAGACCCACACTGGCCCTTCTATAGTTCACACCATCTTGCACAATCCTCTTAGAAGCTGTGCCAGCTTCTGCCTGCCCACAGTTGTCATCAGCAGCTCCTGTCCTGTCCTGAATGTGACCTCGTTGGCCACACTGAGCCTCTGTCCTCCAACCCTGGAATTCCTAGCAGTCATCCACATCCATGCTGGATCCCCATCTGTCTGTGTACTGTTTTCTCATCTAGATACAGGAGGACTTCATACTTCAGAGTTCCTCTCAGCCTATTGTTACCCAAACAGGAGCATCCATTTACATACCAGAGGCAGGGCATCATGCTAAAAGTAACACTCTTAATAAGAACAATGGTGATGATGCCATTTACATAGCTGACAGAGTCTGGGAAAACACCAGTCACCAGAGACACTGGGCGGCACTTTATGTTCAATCTCATTCAGTATTTATGGGGGGCTTCATAAGGCAGCTGCTATTAGCAGCTCATCTTATAGGTGGGCAAGCAGAGGCTCTGTGAGGTTTGCTAATGAACTCAGAGGATCAGATCTGAGGTGGATGCAGGCCTGTTTGATTCCCAGCTTTCCTTCTTCACTGGCATTGTGGGGGTATAGGGAGGATGCAGGTGTTACTTCATCATGTTAGCAGAGCCTTCCCTCAACAAGCAAGGCATGTGCAGGCAGTCTGTAGTTGACCTAGAAGGTACCACACAAGGTTACTTACATCTCAGAAGTTTTTGCACACTGTGTTCTGGTTCTACCCAGCCAGTCAATGTGCAGATGGACATCCAAGGAGCAAAATGCTTATCCAGACAGTACAGTGGGACTACCCAGAGGGTTGGGTAAACTTATGCAAAGTAGAGTGAGTTTATACAGGATATATCTTACACGCGTTCTCGCGACCGGCCAGGAAGAACGCAACAAACCGGAATCTTCTGCAGCAAAAGCTTTATTGCTTACATCTTCAGGAGCCAGAGAGCAAGAGAGCAAGAACAAGAGCAAGAAAGCAAGAGCAAGAAAAAGAACAAGAACAAGAAAGCAAGAGAAAGAATGGCAAAACCCCGTCCCTTTTAAGGAGAATTATCCTCCGCCTAGAACGTATTACTCCCTGATTGGCTGCAGCCCATCGGCCCAGTTGTCATCACGAGAAAGGCAGAACACATGGCGGGAAAACTGCCCCTGCACGTGTGCAGATTATGTTTACCACTTAGAACACAGCTGTCAGCGCCATCTTATAATGGCAAATGTGAGGGCGGCTCCCAACAGATATAGAGTGAAGTTTTCCTGAAAGTGGGTAAACTTATCTAGGAAGTGAAGTGAGTTTTTCAAGGAAATAAGGTGTCGATACTCAGGAAATTGAATGAGCTGGTCCAGAATTGGAATAAGTTTATCTAGGAAGTGGGTAAGCTTATCCAGGAAGTATGGCAAACCTATTGAAATGTTAAGTGTAGCTCTCTACACTGTGGCTATTTCAGGGTGGTTCACCGAATTGCCCACCACCTTTGAAGGAGACAGGCTTACAGCTAAACTCAAGGACTGCTCCTTTACAGCTTCGAGGTTGTGGGTTTTCTATGCCTCTGCTCAGACATTTCATCTGCATGATGTCCAGGCTGCAGGATACACTGCATATACACCACCCAGGGAAGAATGCACTTAGTACTCAGATGGCTGGTACTGGGCCCATTCTCCTTCAAGTCAGACTGAGTGCAAAGGCTCCCATTAGCCCTTTTCTGCCTCAGCCTTCACACATGTGAATGTGCCAGGTTACTGTGGGAAAATTGGGGTACTGAATGTGTGCTGGGCTTGGGGTGGCTGCCTCCCTTTGTGGATTCCTCCCCCACACAGAACCAAAGATTCTTCTGGCATCTTGGCAACCACTCCCCTCTTTGCAAGGCTTGGTTTGAGCCAGGTGGTGTTTCCCAGAAGTGCTTAGAACTGTTCTTTCCCACAGTCGGAGTTGGGACCATTTAGTGGTTTGAATGAAAATGGCCCTGTAGACTCATGGGGGGGGGTGTTATTAGAGATGTGGCTTTGTCGGAGAAGGTGTGGCCCTGATGGAGGCAGCATGTCACAGCTTTGAGGTTTTAGAAGGACCACTCATTCTGCTGCCTGCTGACCCATATTTAGAGCTTTCAGCTGCTCCTACAGCACAGTGGCTGCCTATGTGCTGCCATGCTTCCTGTCATGATAATCAAGGACTAAACCTCGCAACTGTAAGCCATCCACAATTTAATGCTTTTCTCTATAAGAGTTGTTGTGGCCATGGTGTCCTTTCACAGCAATAGAATCCCTAACTAGGACAGATGGCATAGGCCTAGCTGGCTCACCTGTAGTTCCTGGGCCAGGCCATATGTACCTTCTTTGTATTCGGGCCAAGTTAATGTCCTGTTTCCAGCTCAACCAAGACTGGGATGCAGGGGACCTTTACTCAGGCCCTAGAAGATGAGAGAATAAAGCTAGTATATTATTCTCTTTTTGTACACAACCTGAGAGCCCACCTGGCTAGTTATGGCCCCAAGATGGTGATAACTTTTGGTTGATGTGCCTGACGATGGGACGCTGATCCCTGAGAATGCACAGTCTGCAGTGGGACACATTCAGGTCAAATATGGCTCTCACTGTGCTGTTGTGCAACTCACTTTACTCTGACCTTCATCTGTGAAATGGGCTCATGCCCTGGCTGTTGGAGTTAATTCATATGAAGTATTTGGAGACATCTTTTGATCCACATCATGTCATGTGGGTACCAGTTTCCGAGAGCTGCGTGCTAAATTCTTAGGAGTCTTGAAAACCAGATATTAAACAGTTGAATTTGCTTAAACCATAGGAATCCGTAAGTCAAGGTTTCCCCATTCTGGAACTCAGAAAGTAATCAGGGAGACTGATGGAGAAATACTCCTTCCTGACCTTTCTCTCTTAGCAAGTTTCTCTCCACTACTCAGTAGTAACCCCCAGTCAAGGAGGAATTTTTTGGGTCTAGCTTCGGCTTCTTCTGGATATAGAAACAAAAGAAATGAGGCCTGGAGAAATGCCTCAGTTGCTAAAATGCTCATGGACCTGAATTTAATCCTCAGAACCCCATGTGAAAAAAGCCAGATGTGGCAACACTTGTAATCTCAGCACTGGGGATGGGGAGCTACGTGTTTCCCTGGGATGATTGTCTACTTGATGTGTTCCAAGCCAGTGAGAGTCCTTGTCCCCACCCCACCCCACCCCCCCAAAAAAAAACAGGAGGAGGAGGAGGAGGAGGAGGAGGAAGAGGAGGAGGAGGAGGAGGAGGAACCATCAACAACAAAAAGACAGCACAATGGCAGAGGCTGTCTTCAGGTTTCCACATGCCAGAGTGCACACATGCATATGTGCACCTACGTACACATCCCTAGTACACATGCATATTGATCAGCACACACACACACACACACACACACACACACAAAACTGAAACAAAAGAAAAAATACAATTCTCTAACACTGTACCATGTGCAATGATTATACACAGTGAAATTTCACCAAATTCCAACCATGATTTTTGTGGCCTTATAATCATAGGTTCCTGGCAGTTACAGCAATGGCACTAATAATAGATAATCTAGAAACTCTTACTGTAGGCATATTTCAGTGTTTCTCTTGCTCTATCACCAGGAGGTTGGTCTTACTGTCACCATCTCACAATGGATAGAATAGAAACTGGAACTGAATAAAAAACCAATTCTTCAAACCAGCTAGTGGCACAGTAGGCAAGCACATGTAGAGCAAGCTGTAGGTTCTGTTATATTGGCTCTTTTCTCATTATTAAGGTAGCTTTGACTTTTCTCTCATAATGTGTTTGTTGACAGAGGACCTAAATCCTTCAAATCTTGATCCTACTCCAAGAATCTAGATGCATGGGCTCCCAGTCATCTATGGTGTTGCTGAGATGATTCCAATTATTGGGTAAACAAGAGAAAATGAAGATGCGCCAGCAAGCATAGGGAATTTTTTTTTCATTGCCTACTTAAGAACTTAGGCATTAGTGATTTAGGAAGTCCAGACTCTAAGACCAAGGCACCGCTCAAGGTTGAAAGATTCCCTGATGCAAGCTGAGCAAAAGTCTCATTACAATTGGAGCAAAATCAAAGCAAGGGGAATCAGGCCACACAGCGTATGCATGACCTTGAATTGTCTTCTAAGGTCATCTGGATTATCAAATTAGTGTACTTGATTTATTTGAGGAGCTGCTCCTTGGCCATAGGTACACGAAAAGTTTCTAGTTCAGTTCAGCCTTTGGTTGTATCTTTTATTCTTATTCCTTTTCTCTATAGAAAGAGGTTTGACCTGAGGGTTTGCATGGAACGATCTTCAGTGCTCCAGCACCAAACTGGCTATTAGTTGATTGGTATATCTTAGGCTATTCCAGTGAATATAAAAAATATAGAGATCAATTTGCCTATTCATTTCTCCTTTTATGCATTCATCCACCCATCCATGTATCCATCCATGTATTCATCCATATATCTGATTATTCAAGTACAAATATCCATCCATCCAACAACTGCTTACCACTCACATAGTCAACATGATAAGCTCTGGGGAGCATTGTAAACACAAGGACAAGCCTCAGAAATTTTGTCTTAGAAAAAGAAGATCTGTAATTTCTGATGTTTGAACACTGTGTTTTTTATATTCTAATTCCCCAGAATTGAAACTCTCCTTGTCCTGCAGTAGGCACCCAACAGATGTGTTGGATAAATCCATGAATAAATCATATAGAAATACGTCAATAAATGCAAGGTCAAAAGAAGAAAAAGGAGGAGTAGGAAGAGGAAGGGGAAGGGGTGTATGGGAAGATGCTCTGAAGCAATATGGTGTCTTATCCACCTGCCTTTACCTTGTAGATTAACCACTGCATAGGTTTCTGACCTATACCTTTTAAACTGGGGTTCACTGATAGGACTCAAGGACACTGTAAACTCAAATATGAGAGAAAAAGGTACTAATTATAACCAAAAATGCAAGAGTTTCCTTTTATGATAAAGGACAGCAGCAAATGACAGTGGCTTCTAGTAGAATCCGAGCCTTTGTCACCAATCAAATCATAGCTATTTTCATAACACATTGCCGTTGTTGCAAATTTCCAAACATATTATTTCTGCTCATCACTGCTGAGAAATTGTGGTGGTCATTAGGTCTGCTGCTCGATCTGTTATTGAAAGCACTAATAAAGAAACATGTACTTCTAAATCACTAGTTTGTCTTTAAAATATTTTGATAACTGTGTTGCCATTTTCATGGCGTCTTTTATATGTCCTGTACTTTGTGTTCTTAAGCACTGGAACATTCAGGAGGGTTTGACGGTCTTTGGCACATCAAAGGCTTTAAGGCCTCTCTCAAAGTTAGGACCCTGATGTTCAGACACGGAGGCACTTGTCTGCACTCAGATGTAGGCACAAGTGGATGAGGGGATCTGGGCAATCAAAGTAAGGATATGTTAGATGGCTCAGTGGGTGAAAGAGCTTGCGACCAAGCTTGATGATCTGCACTCAATACTTGCCCCTCTGTGAATGTGGACACACACACACATACACACACACACACACACACACACACACACACACACACACACTTAAAAAGTTTTAAAAAAGAGAGTCAATGTCAGGAAAGTGGTATTAGATCCAAGGCCATTTGGATGGATATATGGTTTTGAATGGTGTTTCCATGTGCCATGTTATAGGAATGATTTGCAGGCTCTTGGCTCCTTGTCAAATCTTTATCTTCCTGGAGTGATCACCCCAATCCTCCATAGCTTCCCACTGGCTATAATGGAATCTGGTTGGTTATTTCATAGCTGGAACCCAGGGCCAGATCCTACCCACTTGATGCTGCCACAGGGCCTTCCATTTCATCTCCATTAGCAGACCATTGTGTGCTATGCTCTGTTGGGCTTATTAACATGCCTTCCTGGGTACCATGGCCACTGAGTGTTCTCATTATCTCCTGAAGGGATATGGCTCTACTTAGATAATTTTGGTATTCCTTCCCCCGCACAGTTCATTATTTTTTTTTTTTTATTTGCCATAGAGATCAAGTGCTTAAATTATCCACTTTAGAGCTAAGCGGATGACGCTAACAGATCTTCGGAGTGGGCCATGAATGATCCTTTAATATGCCCACTGTGCCTGAGAGGTGAGCGGAGGCAGGCAAAGAGCTGGGTGGTCCAGCATGCCCAAAGACTGGGGGCAGACAGAGAGATTCACTGTAATGTGCAGCAGGGCTTTGGAAATTGCTGTGCTCTCTGTGTGTGCAGACTGAAGAGGAACAGCCAGGATAAAGGAATAAAGGAGTGCTAACTCGAGAAGCCCAACCAAGGATGGAGGAGGTGGTGGCTAGAAGGGAGGCACCATGTTGAATCAGCCTGGCACTTTCCTTAGGTAAGGTCAAAGGTCAAAGGTACAGATGCAATAAAACATTACTCCACTTATCTGTTCACACAACCTCTGCCATTTTCTACTGAGGTTTAGAATAAAAGAGTCTACAGTTCTGTCTTCTCTCATCATGATCTATCTCTTTATAACTCAAGGGTGAACTAGTTCAGACCCACTTTCTTTTTCTCATGTAGCTCAGGCTGGCCTCCAATTCACAATTAGCCCAGGATGACCCTGAACTCCCGATCTCCCTGCCTCCACCTCTTGAGTGCTGCTATCCCAGGTGTGTGCCACCACAATGGCTTCTCTGTTTTTGTTTGTTTGTTTGTTTTGTTTTTCTATTGTACCATTCTCCAACATAAAAAAATGTTAAGCATAATTAAAAAGAGTAATAATTAAGGAATAATATAAAGTGTATATACAAACTACCCAGAACTAAGGACTGTGACTATTTTGCCTTGGATGTGTCATCTACAGAACATGTCTTGTGTCCATGAATGCATGTATGTATGTATGTATGTATGTATGCATGCATCCATGTATGTATATGTGTCTCATTGTAGATTTGAGCTCTGAAAACTCCGCCTGTAGCTTTTACAAAGATTGTTCTCTGTACAACCACAAAATCCATACACCTAACACACAAAGGTCTGCTCATTAACACACTGCTGCTGGGAATGCAGATTGGCCCAAGTCTATTGGATCAGTATGGGGTGCTTATAAAACTGAAAACAGTTACATTGTGATCAGTGACCACATGAGTTTCTCTCTGGGAAACATATCCAAAGGACTCTAATAAAAGATTTACAGTGGTGTGTGTGTGTGTGTGTGTGTGACTACAGAGATCAGAAGAGCTGGAATTACAGGCAGTCTTGAGCTGCCTGATATAGATGCTGAGAACTAAATCCGAGTCCTGGGCAAGAGCAGTAGGGCTCTTAGACCTGACCCACCTCCGTATTCATTACTGCACTATTCCCAATGACTAAGCAATGAAACTTGTGTAGATGCCACCTGCCCCCACTCCCAGAATGCTCTGCTTCACCACAGTCCCATAGCAATGGGGCCAGGTGATAGATCAAAACCTTTGAAACCACAAATCATAATAAAACCTTCCTCTTTAACTTTAAACTGTACCTCTTAGGTATCTGTTACTGGGACAGCTATCTGACTGCTAATAGGAATAATGAGATCATTGGGAATGTTAACTTTGAGAGAGGTGAAGCTGTAACTTAAGTCTACTTTTCATACACAACTCCTCCCCTCGCCTAATAGCAGAATCACATCCTAGAGCAAACCTCTTTCTCTAAGTTTTCCATATCAGTAACAGTAAATGGGCACATTTATACCATAACACTCACCATGAAGTGATGTGGCCATTCTCATCAGAGATAATCAGCCACAGGCACCATGACTTTGTACCTTAAGAACACCTATTTTCTTTCTAAAGAACTCAGCCTTAGAGTGTTTTGTTCTAGCAACATGAAATATGCTCTGACTCCTCCTTAAGGGTAAGCCTTTCATGCAGTTTATTTTGATGCATCTCCTTTGATCCCCCCACTGCTAAAGCAGCTGTGTTTATAATCTCATACACCACCTTGTTATTACATTGATTTGTTTTAAGGGGCATTTCTGACATGGTGCACATGTGGGAGTAAGTTCTCTTCTTCCACCATGTGGGTTCCAGGGATTGAATTTAGGTCATCAGGTTTGATGACAAATTCCTTTTCTATTGAGCTATCTTACCAGCCTATGCCTTATTATTTTTGCTTCTAGAAAGAGTCACAGTTGGTGAAATGAGAGGAATTGGATGCTTGCTGTATCTCTGACCAGCTAATGGTCAGGAGTTCAGGAGTGGTGAAACACTATAGAACCAGAGTCTGGCTTAGTATTTAGTCTAGTTGGCACTAATAAATATTTTGTGGATGAATGAGTGGGTGGATGAGTTGGCAGATGAGTGGATGAATGGATAAGGCTATGTAGATATGTAAAGAAGGGTAGATGGGTAAGTTCTTGTATGTATATGTAGGTGTATGTATTTATATGTGGGTATATGTATGTGTGTATATAAACAGAAGCTCATATATATACATATATATGCAGGTGGATGATGGATGCACATGTGTATATGTAAGTGAATAAATAAATGTATTTATGGATGTATGTATGTATAGATATCTATATAAATATGTATATATGTCAATAGATGGATAAATACATGTATATGTTGATGGATGAATGGCAGATAATATATATACAGATTGATGAATGAATTCACATATGTATATGTAAGTGGATGAATAGATGCACATATGTATATGTGGGTGTATGTATGTGTGTATAGATCGATGGATGGATGCATGAATGTATATGTAGGTAGATAAATGGAATTGTATATGAATATGCAGGTCAATGGATGTGCAGATGTGTGGATGCGTGCATGCAAGGCTCAAATTCTTCCAATTGCTTCCCCATATTTGTTGAACACAGACATTTTACAATAGGTCCGGGAATCACAGACTACCTTGGCTTTCCTGTGCAGCACTCACAGTAGGCTCTGACTGACTGTGTTTGGAAGCCTTATGCCATTTGCCTGCCAGGGCCAGGTAGAACTCTGCTAGGCTTTTGGAATCCTTAGAGCTTGCAGAGGTGGAAGCTGGTGTCAGCATGCCTCAGTCTCTCAGAGGCATGTTCTGAAAGGCCTCTTTGGTAGGTATGTTAGCAGTGAATTTGAACCGTGGAAATGTCAAGGGGGTGCTAATCAAGCCACGTCTGTTAAAACTGCCACCCACTTGGGTCTGTCAGACTCTACAAGAGAGATCTTTTAGCCATGCCAGCTGCAGAGCTGGTCTCACACAAGAAAACTCTAGAGAGGCTCAAGAGCAGATCTGATTGACTAGAGCTTCCTATGAGCTGGCTGGACACAGTCAGCATTGAGTGGTGGTGGCCAGAGAGAAGGGAAGGGCTGCTCTCCAGAGTGCAGTGCTTTAGCATATGTTCCCTGCATGTGGAGCGAGTGCCCTGTTCCCATGTTGCTCCTTTCTGTGCCATGCCATTGCACAGAAACAAAGGCAAGTCTCTGCCATCCATGGCTCAGCACACAGAGCTAAGGGAGGCTCTGGGGTTTGCAGGCTCCTTCCATTCTCACAAGGCACTTGCTCCATCAACTGTCTTCACATTAGTCTGTAGTTCTCTGGTCTTGGATGTTAATTCTGACTATTCACTTGACAGGATTTAGGATTACTCAGGTGGCAAGCCTCTGGACATGTCTGTGAGGAAGATCTCAGACTGGGTGAACTGAGGTGGGAAGACTTGTTGTCCCTCTGGGCAGCACCGTTCCATGGGCTGGGGTCCAAAGCTCAGTAAAAGAAGAAAGCAAGATGAGCACCAGCACCCATTTCTCTTTGCTTCTGATTGCAGATACGATGTGACCATGTGACCACCTGCTTCCCACTGGAGCCACTGTGGCTTCTCAGTCATGATGGACTATACCTTAGAGCTGTGACCCAATACAAACCCTCCCTTAAGTGGCTTTGCTCAGGTACTTTGTCACAGCAACTAGAAAAGCAGCTTATTCAGGTCCAGGGTTATACTTAGTGGGTACAGAGCACTGATCAGTCTGACCCTTTGAAGCCTCATCCCATTGTGTGTGGGGAGAAGACATAGCAATGGACACAAAGGAATGAAGACACTTGATACATGTGTGGATTTGATTGCCTCACTCAGGATGATGCCCTCCAGGTCCATCCATTTGCCTAGGAATTTCATAAATTCATTCTTTTTAATAGCTAAGTAGTACTCCATTGTGTAAATGTACCACATTTTCTGTATCCATTCCTCTGTTGAGAGACAACTGGGTCTTCATGCGCATGTGCACACTGACTTTTTAAATAGAGGAAGTGTCTTGTCATTCACTTCACCCATGTCCTTCACATGGTGGACATGGGTGAAGTGAAAATGTCCTGGGGTGGGGTGTCTACTTGAGATAAAGATTAGATGTGGCCAGCAACCTGGAGGACATGATTGCAGTTCATGGCTCTTGTATGGTGTGTGTGTGTGTGTGTGTGTGTGTGTGTGTGTGTGTGTGTGTACTTGTGCATGTGGAAGCCAAAGGCCAACTTTGCCTTCATTCCTCAGATGGTTTCCTCACCTTGTTTTTGAGAAAAGCTCTTCACCCAGTAGGTGAAACTGGCTCACTGGAGCCTCAAGAGTCTTCCTGTCTCTGCCTCTCCAGTGCTGGGTTATCAGCACTTGCCTTTTCCTGTCTTTTCATTTCCTGGTTATCATTCCTGCCTTTTCCCTGGCTTTTCTTCATGTGGTTCTTGGTGATAGAACTCAGGTCTAGGTGCTTGCAAGGCAAGCACTTCACTGAGGAGACACCTAGACACTTCCTACTCAAGACTCCTGAAGTTATTTGGAAATGTCAGAATGGGAGAGAGATGACCACTGTTGACCATCCTTCAGGACACCAGTTGATTTCAAACAGCCATTCAAGATGAACAGCTTGCTCAGTTCTTGTTCAATCTCTCCGACTTGTGTGTGTGTGTGTGTGTGTATGTGTGTGTATGTGTGTGTGTGTGTGTGTGTGTGTGTGTGTGTGCGCGCAGGACAAGACACTTCCTCTATTTAAAAAGTCAGTGTGCACATGCGCATGAAGACCCAGTTGTCTCTCAACAGAGGAATGGATACAGAAAATGTGGTACATTTACACAATGGAGTACTACTTAGCTATTAAAAAGAATGAATTTATGAAATTCCTAGGCAAATGGATGGACCTGGAGGGCATCATCCTGAGTGAGGTAACCCAATCACAAAAGAACTCACATAATATGTACTCACTGATAAGTGGATATTAGCCCAGAAACTTAGAATATCCAAGATACAATTTGGGAAACTCATGAAACTCAGGAAGAACGAAGACCAAAATGTGGACGCTTTGCCCCTTCTTAGAATCGGGAACAAAACAACCATGGAAGGAGTTACAGAGACAAAGTTTGGAGCTGAAACGAAAGAATGGACCATCTAGAGACTGCCATATCTGGGGATCCATCCCATAATCAGCCTCCAAACGCTGACACCATTGCACACACTAGCAAGATTTTGCTGAAAGGACCCAGATATAGCTGTCTCTTGTGAGACTATGCTGGGGCCTAGCAAACACAGAAGTGGATGCTCACAGTCAGCTATTGGATGGATCACAGGGCCCCCAATGGAGGAGCTAGAGAAAGTACCCAAGGAGCTAAAGGGATCTACAACCCTATAGGCAGAACAACAATATGAACTAACCAGTACCCCCCGGAGCTCATGTCTCTAGCTGCATATGTATCAGAAGATGGCTTAGTCAGCCATCATTGGAAAGAGGCCCTTTGGTCTTGCAAACTTTATATGCCTCAGTATAGGGAAACGCCAGGGCCAAGAAGTGGGAGTGGGTGGGTAGGGGAGTGGGGTGGGAGGGTATGGAGGACTTTTGGGATAGGACTGGAAATGTAAATGAAGAAAATACCTAATTAAAAAAAATAAAAGAAGACCTGAGGTTGATGTCATGTGTCATGTTTGATGGCTCACTACCTTATATATTGAAGTGGAGGTCTCTCATTGAACCTGGAGTTTTCTGGTTACGTTTGTCTAGCCAGTCAGTTTGCTCTGGTGAATCACTTGGCTGTGCCTTCCACGTTGAGGTTATAGGTGGATTGCCACAATGGGACAGCTTTTATGAGGGTGCTGGGGACCAAATGCCAGTCCTAACGTTGCTGAAAGCATTTGCCAGCTGAAACATCTCCCCAGACCTTCATCAGTTGTTAATTTTACAGGATGGGTAGGGGTGAATGTGGGCCATCAACTGTCAAACTCTCAAAATTCTTGAGATTTTTTTCCCCATCTGGTCTGGGACACAGCCACTGTTACAAAGTGTGCTTTGAACTACATATATCCTTGTTGTGTTTGTGGGCTTGATCGAACTCTCTACCCCTTCCTTTCCTGACTGATCTCTGCTGTTCTTTTCCAAACCTCCCTTCGAGTTTATGTCTCTGCTGGGGAATTACATTAGGATTAGTTTTTCTTCTTGCTTAGCTCTGTCACCAAACCAAGATTTCAAAAGGAAAACAAGAAAAAGGCACAGCCATATTCTCCCCTCCCTGGGTTGGTCAAGGGGCCGTGTCTGCTAATGAGAAGATCCAGTGTTCCAGAGAAGCCAGGCTGAGTTTATTGATGCTGAGAAACCGCCCATGGCAAGAAGGGCCCTGCAAGGACTGAGCAATCAGCCTCTGGACTGCTTTCAGTGAAGGGATGGGGGAGGGAGGTGTTTGTTGCCTTCCTTAATGAGGCATTTCTAGAAATATAGCACTTTGTCCAGCAGGGAATAAAAACCAAAGCAACTGCATCGTGAAGTTGTGTGCTTTAAAGAGAACTTTTCAAAAGGACACTGAAACATAAAATCAGGGTCATTCTGAGAACTTTAGGTGGAATCAACCTAGAAGCAAAGATTGTATCTGCTTACAAAGATTCATAAGCAGCCTTGGAGATGGGAGAGAGAGCTGCCCTTGGGATGAAGCCCACAGCATCAAAGGTGGTTCAGCTAACCACCAGTGCTGCTGGGAAGTACTCTAAAAAACTCATCAAGTCTCCAAGAAGTCACCCACCTCCTATCTGGGGGTCTAAACAGGGTGGATTAGCTTCCTCTCCAGGTGGAAGCAGAGCTTCGGAAGGCTTTGACAGGTGGGTGGGCTCCACACAGCTCTTCATTTAGTGGAACCAGTTATCTCTCCTTTTTCCCTCAACTTCTATAAAGATGTCACTGTTCTTCCTGCATGTGTGACATGTTGCTGACAGCAGGCCCTCCTCTCCTTCCTCTCCTCTGGGTTTCTTGTACTTGGTTTAACACACTTGGTTGTTCATTATTATTTTGGTGACCTGATGTAGCTGGACATGTAAACCTGTTCACCTTCCCAGCATTTGATGCTGCTGGGATTCCTTTTTAACTCAAGATGTATGTGTGTGTGTCTGTGTGTGTGTGTCTGTGTGTGTGTGTGTGTGTGTGTGTGTGTGTGTGTGTGTGTGTGTTTGTGTGTGATGCTCATGTGAAGGTTCAAAGAGAATCTGGGGTATTGACTTCAGGAAGGCAGTCTACTTTCTTGGAAACTGGATCTCTCTGAATCCAGACCTCACAATTTGGCTACACAGCAAGCCCTGGGAATTTACCTACCTCTGCCTCCCCTGTGCTGGGATTACAAATGCATATGACCATGCTCACAATTTTTACATGGTCTCTGGAGACTGAACTCTTGTGCTTGCGAACAAGAGCTCCACTGACTGAGCCAACTCTCCAGGTCTTCTTCAGCTTCTTGGTCTCTTGTCACCTCTCTGGATGTGGATTTCCATGGTCTGGTTAGAAACAGCATTGCTGGAATTGGTGGCATAGTTCACATTGATGGTTATAAAATTTATTTTGAAAGAGCCCTTCTCCAATCATTGTGTCTGTTGGTGTTGTCTGAGCACCTACATGATTGTTGGTCAACAGCAGCAGGGTGCTCAACTAAAACTAGGTTGAACACAACCAAAGTGTGCCCTCGTATCACTCACCAATAATCCAGGGGTACAGGCTTCCTCCCACAGCACTAGGGAAGCTGGGCACACTGAGGATACCAGAGACTTTGGTCTGCACAGTCTTTATACTATGTCTGGCTTTGCCCTCAGTAAACGACCGCCACAAGCCGTGACTTTTGATTTGGAGAGTGAGTTCTTACAGGAAATTGAGCTTAGACCCACTTGATCACCTGTCCCATCCCCAAGCCAGGCCATAAGCTCACTTATGAATGTCAAAGCATGATGGAGACCTAGCTCCTGAGAGCAAAGGTGAGGTGTAAAGTGCCCAGGCATGGTGACATGCCTGCCAGCCCAGCATGTGGGAGGCTGAGACAGGATGACTGCAAGTGTAAGTCTGGGCTGCACAGTGAGACTTGGTGTCAACTAGGAAAATGAATGGAAACAATAAGGACAAAAAATTATGGTGTGAAGACCAGAAAGAGCTCATGGTGTTGTCCTGTGACAACATAGATCTTCTCTTGGTATAGGAACTTGTACGTGCAATGTTTCCTTTGGTGGTGATGAGAATATTCTAGAATGAGACAGCCATGATAGTCACTTACTATTGAGCATCTCAGCTGTCACCAGTGTCACCAGTGCATCAGTGGCTAATTCTATGCAATGTCTGCTTCACCCCAGCAGAATGAGTATTAATTCCATTATAGGTTTTTCTTTTTTTATTAGATATTTTCTTTATTTACATTTCAATGCTATCTGGAAAGTTCCCTATACCCTCCCCTGCCCTGCTTCTCTTCCCACCCACTCCCACTTCTTGGCCCTGGCATTCCCCTGTACTGGGGCATATAAAGTTTGGGAAGAGAGGCCCCTTGGTCTTAGTTTTTTTCCTATCTCCTTAGTTTTTTTTTAGTCAACATGTATGTGTGTATCTGTATGTATGTATGTTACATGAGTGCAGGTGCCCTTGGAGGATAGAAGAATTTTAATTGATCAAGGTAAGGAGGGAACAAGAATGGAAAAGCTGAGTGGGTGGAGCCACCCTTCAGTCACACCCACAGGGAACTCAACACTGACCAAGAGGGTAAATAAAAGCTTGAGTGTGGCTGTGAATGCTTCTGACTACAGTACCCGGCTGCCTGCTTTGGCAGGAGGATCAGGTTTGAGCCTAGCCTGTGCTACAGAGTGAGAGCCTGCCATAAGCAAAAGATAAGATCCAGGCCCACAGCCACTTGTTCATGTTCCCTTTGTAAGCCACAGGGTCTGGTTTTACTGGTAAGTTTTTATTTTAATGCATGTGGTGATGGGGATAGAACTCAGGGCTTACTGCAAGCTGGACTAGTGATCCACTACTAGGCTATGTCCCTCGCCTCTCACTGGTGGATTCCAGGCAAGAGCTTTTCCACAGAGCTGCATCTCCAGCTTGCTGCCTTTTATTTTGAGACGAGGGATCGATAAGCTGCCCAAGAAGATGATCTCCTTCCCTTGACCAGTGCATCTCAAGTAGCCCGGCTGAAAGGCCTGCACTACTGGGTGAAGCTTTGTGTCCAATTTTGTGTATTATTCAAACTCAAAATGTAGGTCACGCCATTGCAGTGTTGGTCCTGAACTGTCATGTGCTCTTCTCCTGGGGACCACACACTCCATCTTATTTGTTTAACCACACAAGTTTAGAGTGATACTAATCTATAGCTCATATCTCAGATGTGTCCCTCAAATAAGGGTGTGAGTTAGTTGTGCCTAGGACTAGATTAAGTTAGCATCTATTTACTCTCTGGTGGAGTCCACAGGAACCACATGACTTTCTCATTGTGATGTAGTCAGCCTTGTCATATTTGTATTGCTAGCATTCACATTACAATGGAAAGATCTATGATTCAGAGGGGCCAAGGAAGGGACCCAATAGCTAGGTAGCAGATAATGGTCCTATCTTCATCCTACTTAGGCTCTGGTACTGTATTCCCTGTTGGACACAACCCCAGAAAGTAAACAAAGCCATCTGCAGATGCTGGCTGCTGTGACTCACAGCCACCCCCAGAAGACTCTGAAGCAGATTGTGAGGTGACTCTTTTCGTTCAAGGTGGACTTCCTGTTTCTAATGTACCCAGTGGTGGCTATTCCTCACGTACACTGGAAGATCGGTTTTGGAAGTTTAGAGCTGGAATTTAAAAGCAAAGCAAAAGAATATAGAAGCCCATAGTGCAATTTCCCCAAAGGTGCTGGCTGGAGTCTAAGTGCAGAGAGCCCCGAGGGAGAAGCTGGGGCGACCCTCTGGCTCCTGTGGGAGGAGAGAGGTGGTCAGGCAAAGTGGGCCTCTACTGCATGGGCATCAGAGACCTTCCCACATCGCTCTCGAAAGCACCGCATCCATTTCTGCTAGAGATGAACACTGATGTTATTTTTCTTAATGTCTGTTTTTAGTCTATGCCCTGCATGTTGGTGTTCAGGGAATTCAGCCAGAGGAGAGAAACAATAGTATTAATTAGGAACGTCAGTCATGGGTGGGATAGAATTCAAACCTGCCAAGTTTCTGGAGCATTTAGTGGTAATTATACTAGACTGTGGAGACAAGCTGTTCTCCAGTTCCTACAGAGACACACACGCTTTGATGGGCAAGCCATCAGCTTGCCAGTGCAGGTCTGCAGAAGGCAGAGGGAGCCTCCCTGGTCCAGCTTTTTGGACGATCTTAGCTTCCCTGGAGAGGAAGCCTGAGAGTGACCAGGATGTCCCTTGTCATTTTGCAATTTAAAGTGACCTCCTTAGTTATCTCTTGGCTGAATCTGGGGTCTGAGGGAAACCAGAGTGAGAAGTCTATCAGCTGGGCAGGATGTTTACACTCAAGGTAGAGCCACGATCTGTCCAGGCAGTGCCACATAGGAAGGAGCTTCTCTCAGAGCAACTAGTAACTATGTTCTCAGCATCTCTGGTGAGATGGGACGAGAGACTCGAATCTTTGAGGATTGGCACAGAAGAGGGACGATCACCCTAGGGGCAGGGAATGAACCTCACTGAATCAGAGCTGCTAGATTCCATCCAAGGTATTTCTCAAGATGTGCTCTTAAGGGCTCTGCGTTAGTCGTATGTCTCATGCCAAAGGAAAAAACATACCAACAGAAGCAGCTTTAGGGAGAAAGGGTTTACTCGGGCTCACAGTTCTGGGTGAGCGTTCTGTCCAATGGAAATGGAAATGAAAAGGTCACGTGGATGGGAGTGTGAAGCACCTGGTCACACTGTGTCCACAGCCAGGAGGCAGAGCGCTCTCTCCTTTTGATTCAGACTAATGGTTAGTGGAGGGTTAACCTAGTATAGAAAACCCCTCACGGACACACCCTGAGCTTTGTCTCCCTAGGTGGTGGCTCTGGATCTTGTCAGGTGGACGATGAAGATTAGGCATTCCAGGCTTCTGCCCCCTGGGCAGGTGCCCTGCCCACCTATTGAGGAAAGCCTGGCCAGGTAGCTAAAGGCATTTGCTTGAGGTTATTTGAATGGTGTATGTCAGGAAAGTTTCAGACTCGGTGCTTGGGGAGCTGCCTCCAATGCTTCCTGCCGTCTCTGGACAAGTCTCTTCCACCGAAGGACCTTTGCAAACACCATCTCTATGACTTTCACTCTAAAGGTCATAACAGTGATTTTTAGGTCTGTCTAATGTTTGAAGAATTAGGCCTGACATGTGGAAAAGAGTCTGCATGCAATGCTTCCCTTAGGTCCCATGTTTTATTTGATTTTGAGAAAATGAGCTCACCCTGAAAGTCCCATCTTCCTAGGAAGTCACGTAGCAGTGGGGGAATAGGAACCATCTATGTCCAATGCTGCCTTTCATATCCTCACCTTCTCAATGCTGGCTACAGGAAACATAGGAAGAGAAAGGCACATAGTGAGTGATTTTGTGGCTAACAGGACCTGCTTAACTCAGTGCTGGTGGATGATCCTGACAGGTCCCAGAAATAAAAGAATCCTCCCAGTAACTTGGCCCTGGGTTCTCATGTTAAAAATAATTAATAGAAGTCCCTTCTTCATCCTCCATTTTTCAAAAATAAAATAAAATAATTGGGAGGCTTGGGGCTGGAGTAGTAATTGCTCAAAGGCGTGAAGTGAAGGAGTTTCTACTCCCGCCTGTGAGTCAGTGACATAGCGCTCCTTCCGGCGCTTGGGATGTCTGTGTGGCCTTATCTCTACATCCTTTGGAAAAGCAGGGCACGTTTTCCTGCTGACATACACAAGCCTGGTCATTTAGCATGGGGAAAGAAAAATGGTTTAGAACGAGAAAATATATTTAGAACTCATTATTCACGCAGGAGTCATGGAGAAGGGGCAGAAATGGAGCTGTCAGGAAGAACCGGCGCTTGGGAGGGGCTGTAGGAAGCCAGCCTGGCACTCAGAGGCAGCTCTCAAGGTTGGCAGGGTCACAGTCAAGGTCACACATCAGGGAAGCAGGTGCAGGAGGTTGCATCTTTCTGAGTCGACCTGCCTGGAGACTCCTTCTTGAGCCATGACCTTGAATGAGCCTTTGGCTCCTGCCTCGGTCAGCCTACAGTAAATTGATATGTTCGAGCCAAGTGGGAATCTGCATGGCATCCCCATGTCCCTCTTCCCGCTGCTCAGACTGGAGCAGGAACTAACTCAGTTAGAAGCTATGGGGGGGGGGGGCAGCTCTCCTGATTGTAGGAAGTTCAAGTTATTTTTGTGTGAAAGGTTAGAAATACATGTTTAAGTCTTTTTGGGCACGTATGTGCAGCTGTGCTTGTATATGTATAGGTGCTTATTTGATATGTAAACATGTGGGGCAGGAGCCAATGTCTACCTTGGTTTTTTGAGTCAGGGCTTTCCCAGGGATCTGGAGCTGGGTTGGGGGCCAGAGAGCAGCAGAGATCTGCCTCCCTATGTGCCGAGATTATGGGCACACAACACCAGGCCTGGCTTGTTTCCAAATTGGCTTTGGGGATCCAACTCAAGTCCTAGTGTTTGCACGGCAAGCAAGTGTCTAAGTCCTGAACTAGCTCTCCAGCCCACAGCACACGTTTCATCGTAAACTTTGCTTTTGTAAACAGAAGGATATACTTTAAGTCAGCAATAACAGTACAGCACAATGACTCTGTAGAGCAGCCCAGGGTGCTTGTTGCTGGCCCCAGGGATCAGCCACTGTGCAGGTGACATGTGCTCTGCTACCATGGCCTGAAGGGCAGGAGCTTTGTTTATAGCAGCAACCCCTTTACCCCCATGAAGTGTTGCGTTGTGACATCATAGTGTCCTCTAGGTTTTTTGGAACCATCCAGTTCTTGTTGTCATCTCGCTGTAACTTGTAGCTTTTATTTGGCATATGATGTTCTTTTGATGAGACATATGACCTTTATCTTAGTACAGTACAGACATATAATTACACATACATGATGATAGTTCCATGTATATAAATTATAAACATGCATTTCTAGTACTTGTTAGAGCCTTTGAAACAACAACAACCACACACACACTATATGTATAGAAACATATATGTGTGTATGGAACCATACACATATATGATTCTATATGCATGGAATCAAATAGAAATGGCTCAGCAGAACCTCGTGTAAACCTCATGTATGTATAAATGAACAGAATCACCACTGTACATACTGCCCATCACCATCTGAAAGGTTAAGGGTGCAAGGCTCTCATGTTCTGTGTGGATGTTCACAGAGTAATTTGAAACTCTTTAAAGGCAACTGAATCTCACAGGTCACAAAGACATTATGGAGACAGAGTTCACTCTTGGGTGTGTTTGACTTCAGAACAGATGCCCCTGTCTTCTCTCAGGTTCTTGTTCTTCCTGAAATTCAAATGGCACACATCAAAGAGTCTTGACAGAGGGGTTTAAGAAAGACACAGATGTCTGTGTGTAAGAGTGCTTCTGGTATGCTCTATGTTTATCTGTTTGGAGCTGGAAGTATCTATGTGGCCTAAACATGAACTTCGCAGAAAGGTTAAAGTCCAGTTTTCTTTCTTTTTTTTATTACGTATTTTCCTCAATTACATTTCCAATGCTATCCCAATAGTCCCCCCCACTCTACCCCCCCCCCCACTCCCCTACCCACCCATTCCCATTTTTTGGCCCTGGCATTCCCCTGTACTGGGGCATATAAAGTTTGCCTGACCAATGGGCCTCTCTTTCCATTGATGGCCGACTAGGCCATCTTTTGATACATATGCAGCTAGAGTCAAGAGCTCTGGGGTACTGGTTAGTTCATAATGTTGTTCCACCGATGGGGTTGCAGATCTCTTTAGCTCCTTGGATACTTTCTCTAGCTCCTCCATTGGGGGCCCTGTGATCCGTCCAATAGTTGACTGTGAGCATCCACTAGCTGACATATAGTCTCCCGGTCTCACTGAGTCATTTCTCCAAGTGTGTTCATAAAGTCTGCTGTGGAGGTTCATATATCTGATATGTGCTTGCTCCGGTTTGCTTCAGGCTCCAGAAAGGAAAAGAGGCCCTGGTAAGAAAGTCTTCTCATTTATAAGAGGGCACTGCCTACAGAAATCTCTTGAGCTAAAGAGTTGGTGTGGGAGGGAGAGACAAGCCTTGGGTCACCAGCAGGGAGCCATAGTTATAAATGACAGAGAACACAGCTCATGTATTGGCAGGAAAAATATAACCATGGCTCTTCCTTCCCCAAGCCAATACAGCTGCCTCCTGTGCACCTGGATCTCACTTTGCCAGATAATAGGAACACAGAGAACAAGACATCTGAAGATGAGCTGTTTATGCTTAATCATGGCAAGGGAGCCTCATCATCAAGAATTCTGGGGGTGATACCTACATGTTCTGTCTCAGCTATGCTGCTGCTGGGCCTGATCTGTGCATGTTTATGGAGGTGCTGGGGATCTGTGTGTCAGGGAGAGATGTGTGATTAGTATCATCTTCTTTGTGGCATTTGCATGTGAAGTCCCCCACCCCCACATATCTCTGCTCACCCAGCAGCTCCTGGGAGTGTGACACATTGCTTGAAAATAAATAAGGGGTATGGGTATCCTGTTAGATGTAAGTTTTGGGAGAAAAACGTCTCTCTGGGAACATCATCTTTTGGTCATAAAGGCTTTGTGGTATAAGGCTTTCATGTGATTAATGTATGACATGGCCATTTAAGGAATAAAGTCATCACACTTGTGTATATATTCATCCATCCATCCATCCATCCATCCATCCATCCAATCATCCACCTGCTGGTACATCTGCTCATCTGTCCATACACGCATGCATCCATTCATTTTGTCCCAAAATAATATTTAAGGAGTTGTTTAGCAGGTAGATGCCATTTAGAATATTGTTTTGAGCTTGGACTTTGAGTCCTGGGTTATTTTCTTCACAGTCGTGTGACCCTATGTCAATTGCTCAGCCTCTCTGGTATTCAGAGAACATAGATAACAATAAAACAAATGCATAGAACTGTGAGGATTGAGTGACTGTGAATGTAGTGTTTAAAGCAGTGCCTGGCTCCACATCTTGTCCACAGAATATCTCTTTCAAATTGATACATTGATGAACAAAATTGAGGGAGCAGACATGAATGACTGTCCACAAGAGATAGGAAGATATAACTCAAATTTTATTTTCTTATTAAAAAAATCACCTGAAACTTACTTCTATTTCTTCATCCTGTCAAGATTGTGGGCAAGTCTAGCTGTGCCATTATTGAGTGAGGCCAGCAGGTAGCAGAGGAAGAACCAGGAGTTGAATAGGGCAAAAACTGCTTGTCTTGTATAAACAGTAACTATATGGTTGGTGCTGTTCTGTCTTGCAAAAGGCAGGAGATGCTGGCAACCCCATACATTGTTGAATTCAGAACACCTGAGAATATGAGCAGAAATGCTGCTTTGAGAATATGAGAATATGAGCAGAAAATGCTGCTTTGGGGAAACTGAGTCTTGTGGTTTGAACATCAAGGGCTGGCTAGTCAGAGTGGACTAAGGACTTCTTGTGTGTCCAGTCAAGTACTGAATGTCTTCTCTCATATGAGGAACATAGCTTTAAATTTATATAAAGATTTTTAGCTACTCATATACTCATGTGTATGTATGTGTGTATATATATATATATATATATATATATATATATACACACACACACACACACACACACACACACACACACATTTTATATATATAAAATGTGTGTGTGTGTGTGTGTGTGTGTAGGACATGAAAGTGTGTGTGTGTGTAGGACATGAAAGTAGAAAAGGGAGGTAATGAGATACATATGGCATGAAATTAGAAAGAGGGACCATTAGCATGGAGGAAAGAGAAGAGGAGGCACTGAGGTGGCTGAATAATAACAAAGTAAAGTTATAAATATGTATTGGGCCAGTGAGATGGCTCATTGGTTAAAAGCACTTGCTGCACAAGCCTGAAGACCTGAGTTTCATCCCAGGGACCCACAGTGGAAGGAGAGACTGGATTCCTGAGTGTTGCCCTCTGCCTTCCACATCTGTGTGATGGCACAGATGCCCCTACCCTCATCACACCCACAGTAGGGATCACCGAATGCACTTTCGGTGAATCCCCATCCTGGCGTTACTATACTTGCTACTCAAAGCTCTCCCTTCATACCCCGATTTGCAAACCCATCTCACAAGTGAGGGTGGACAGATTCCTGGGAAGAGCAATGGCTTAATTAATGGTAATGCTGAGGCTGTAGGTGCCTCGGTGATTGGGGCTGTGTGAATGCAGAATTGGATGGAAAGCTGAGATGCAAAATGGGATAATTGAACTGTTAGCTGAACTGGAATTTAGCAGTTAATCACTTTTATGAAACCTGCATCTCAATTCATTACTCCATTTATGCCTTGTTGCAGTACAGAGCTGCTCAGATAATTGGCAAACAGGAGGCAGGCAGAATGCCCTGGAAAGGGCAAGGCTGTTGGAGGTGCTATGATATTTTCTAGGTCCCCATCCAATCCAGCAGAGGCTTGCCTGTTAGCCTGTGCGCACGCTGCTTCTCAGGTGGGAATGAGGCAACGTGCTGGTACATCCCAAACAGCACGACTGTCATCAATTCTCCGCTGATGTCTGCCACGCGATGAATACCAGATAAGGAATGTTTTAATGGGTGAGCAAGATCATGGGCTCCTGCAGCAGAGCCATCCAAATTTGAACTTGAACTTCATCACCGAATTCTTGTGTGACATTGATAAAGCTTCTTCCCTCTCTGAATTCTTCTCTGTCTCACTTTCTTTGAAGGAGGTGGTAAGGAGAACGGAGCGGCCAAACAGCACCCAGCTCTGAATTGTGCACTGCTCAATCAGTGCCAAATCCCGCGATCTTTCACTTCAGAGTGACTGCTGCTGCCCAGCATGATGCTAAGGACAAGGCTAACCTGGGCTATAGAGCAAGTTCAAAGTTCAAAGAAGTCTGGGGAGAGGGGATATAGCTCAGGGTAAGAGTGCTTGTCTAGTGTGATGGAAACCCTGGTTCAACACGAACCTGGTTGAGTTCATGAAGAGATTATCAATAGACTCTTGAAGAATAGGGACCTCATGAGGGTGGGGCAGAGCAGGTGGGTGGGGAGGATTCAGAAGTGCTAGAGCCTGGAGGGGGGTCATGCATGGGAGCTACTGCCAGGAGTAGATGGCTTCCTCATGGCAGTCGGGCTTTGGGTAAGACACAGGGATAACTGTTCTTGTGAGTGAGTGATTTTTTCCATGGGCTTTGATGCCATTCACTTCAATGAGGGATTAATAAATGTGGCATGGCTTTCAAATTTGCATGCATTAAAAATCTTACCATTGTGGGGTAAGCAGTGCCCTCTTTGGGGGGTTGCCTACGAATAGGAAAAAACCCTGATTTATCTTGCAGCCCTAGCGGCCAGTGTTCAACATAAACTTGCTTAAAGGAGGTGATCAGCAGGGAATGCTTTGAAAAAGATCCCCACTCTATAATTTATCAGGCAGTGCTGGAGATAAGAGTGAAATAATTGGGTATTAGGAGGTTGGGTACTTATGCTATGTGTGGGAGAGATTACCACGAGTTAACCCCTCGGTTGTTCCAGTCAAGCTAGTCAAATATCCTTACCCTGGGGAGGCAGATAGTGTCCCCACTTGACAGTTCATAGGGCCGAGTTGCCTTACAGGTGAGTTATTAGCCTGGTGTCCCTGTCGAATAACAAGGGACCACTTGGGATTTATTCAAGCCCTTTCCGTCTTAAAGTTCTCTGTTGGGAGCCAGGAGTCCGGAGCCATGACAGCCTCACACAGGTGATGGGAGGCTTTGAGAGGGAATTCTTTGAATTCCAATCATCACAACTGAAATATGCTGCTTCTCTGTCTTTAAAAGATGGAAGCACCTCATATCTGTTTAGTGGCTGCTTTCCACCTGCTAGGGATCATGGGAGCCTGGAGTCCCAGGTGAACCCCTTGTTTGTTTCTGAATAAGATGGGGACTACAGGACAATTATTATCCCCTGTGGGATATATTCAAAAAGGGGTCACACGTTTGACCCCTTTTCAGGTCCCTGTGAAGATTTACTGAGATAAAGCTGTCTGTATAAGCTCTTACTAAAAGCAACTGATATTTTTCCTTCCTAGAAAAATTTCAAGTATCATGTAGAAATGGCAAAATGCATAGTCAGATATATGATGTTTTGAATGTGGGCCAAAGTCCTGGAAAAAGATATTAAATAGTCTAAAAGGTTGTTTGTCTTTTTTTTTTCTGGACTTTTTGAGTATGGGGAGTTGAAATGATGCAGTCCCAGAGCCACATTATTTTGTATTTTGTTGTTTTTCCCCCATGGTGGTGGTCCCACTCCTGTGTCTCCATCTTGCTTTCAGTCCCTTCCTTTCTCTCTTATTGACCTATATCTACTGTACAGAGTGATGGTTTTCCTAAAGATGTTTTAATGCAAGTGTCTCCATCATCTAACCATTTATTAGTTGGCCTGACATCCTGTGACTAACAGATGAACTGTTTGGAATGTGTTAACATCCCTAAGCTAAAGATGTCATAAGTAGCATGGGGCCCATATCACAAGCTTCATGCTTTTCTGAAGCTCTATGGCCTGATCGATGTTTCACCAGTGTATTTGAAAAGTGTTTTGTTTAGATTCAGATATTATTATATTTTTAATTTTGTGTATATTTGTGTGCTCACAAGTGTGCCCCTGTGTGCAGATGTTCTTAGAGGCCAGGAGAGGGCATCAGATCCCTCAGAGCTGGAGTTACAGGCTGCATGATGTGGATGCTGGGAACTGAACTGAGTTCTCTGCAAGAGCTTGTGAGCTCCCCACTCCCCCAAGTGTTTTGATTTATGACTCGCTTTTGTTCCATGACTGTAAAAGCTTGGCTAACCATCACATTAGAAAGTGTTATTTGGAGCACGTTGGGATTGATGTTCCTGGGTCATGGACATTCATTTAGTTCAGAGTAACTGCTCTCTTACCCCTTCTGAGCTGACCTACGCACCAATGCCAGCCACCACTTTGTTAGATGAGTGGAGACCATGGTTGTTTTTGTTCTTCAGCTCTTGAGCTAGAGACTTTTGTTCCTGATCAAGAAAATAAAGCACTTGGAAAGGTTTTGGAAGACACAATGCACAAGGCTCACACTAACCTTTTAACTCAGGCTTTCCTTATGGAACCAGGACACTACCATAAGCTCTGTTTCTGACTGGCTATGGGGTTGGGCATGGGGTCCCTTCCTCCAGTCCACCAGGCTTAACCTTGTTGGAGCAGGTGGCTCTCATAGATGCTCTTCTATAGACAATGACTCTTACTACTGTGTAAGAATATGAGGGTGAGTTACTAGTGTGTGTATGTGTGTGCTTGTGTGTGCATGTATGTGTACATGTCTGTATGTTTCTGAAGTTAGTGTATGAATGAAAGTTTCTGGAAAGAACAGCAGCTTCCACTGAACCTTCTATGAGGCTGAGGAGCTGATTAGAATTTCAATAATGTATATAGGTTCGAATGTTGTGAATCAAGAGCCAACAAAAGTGAATCAAGCTTATTGTGAGGGATCTTGAGCCCCTTCAGAGCCATTTGTCACCCTCCTCTGTATGTGACCAAACATCGTTGTGGTTTAGAATATACCAACAGACATGTGGTTTCTAGCAACCAAAGGCAACCAAAGTTACTTGGGTAACTTAAATGTGTGTTACCAGGTCACTGTCCTTATTTGGTTCTAGAATTAGCTCCCTTTCAACCTTTTAAGGTGAGAGTCTTGTCTTCATGTGGACAGCTCCACAAACGTATCCACTCTCTGCCATTACTGGTTCTCTCAAGCATTCCTGAGAAGGGCACCTGTTTAGAAGCATGAGGTTTAAAACTGAGACAGGTGAAAGTTAAAAGTCGAGTGATTCAGCAGTTTTAGACAGCACGGCTCTCAGCAGGGAGCTGATGACACGGGGTGGGGGAGTGAGGTGTCTCTGTGGCTCAGCAGTTGAGCTGGATTTTGTGTTCGAGGTCCTTTGTGAGCTGAGGGTGTCATGGAGCTCTGGATTGCATGGCTTGTTCTGAGGATGTTTGGGAATCTGGGGAGATGCTACACAGGTTAAGTGCTCAATTCAGAAACAAAAGGACTTGCTTTTGATCCCAAAACTTTGGTTAAAAAAAATAGAGCTGCCAGCAAGATGGCATAGCAGGCAAAGATGCTGACTACCAAGACCGGGGAGTTTGATCCCAAAAGCTACATGGTAGAAGAAGAGAACTGTCTTTGGCAAATTGTCCTTTGGCCTCTGTATGTGTGACATGGTGTGCACATATCCACCCATCATACACAAAAAAATAATATAAAATGTAAAATGCTGAGCATGATGGTCCACGGTCACAATCCCAGTGCGGCAGAGCTGGAAACAGTGCAGTTTCCTCAGGCTCACTGACTGGCTAGCCTAGCTTACTTGGCCACTTTCAGCCTGGTCACAAGAAAAAGGATGGATGACACTTGGTGGCCCACATGCCAGGATTTCAGAGATGTAGAGACCAAGCGTGAAGCACCAGGGTGGGCATTGGTAGGACCCATGGTAAAGCAATGCCAACAGAAGCACTCATGGCCCCCTCCCTGCCTGGGTGGACTAGTGGCAAAACAAACCTGGAGGAAGGAGAAAGGAGGCAGAGGTGGCCTTGGCTCCAACAAGATCAAAGGCTGCTGGAATAGTGTGGGTTAGCTAGCGATCTATTACAGTCATAAGAATCAGATATGGTCTACCTATTAAGGATATCATGTGCTTTTTGATAGTGGGGGGACCCAGAAATTGATGTACTGCCTTGGGTTCTATTATGTTTTCAAAGTTTAATTAAGTTGAAGCTGCTCCCACCTGGACCTTGTGAATCGCCTCCAAGTCCGTCATTTGTCACGGAGGGGTGCTTATGAGTAGATTCGTCTTCTAAACAACGCTGTTATTGCCTGAGGTCTCGCCTTAAATCCATCAGCTCATATGAGTGTGAGTGCCTGGCTTGATTTTGATGTATTATCCCAGCAGTTCAGTTCTTATGGGCGAGTGGCTAATTCATTAAGTCATCAGAAGATGGGCGAATAGAGACGCATCGTTAGCTTTCAAAATGATGCTGCCACGAGGAGAGAATTGAACTGAACTTTACTCTCTCCCTCTCTCCTCTCCATATCTATATATCTAAGTACCTATAGATATAAATGTATAGATAGACAGGCTTAAGTGCAGGTTCACTCTTAGTAGGTAAACAGGTGCACTTTTACTCTATATGCCTTTTAGCCTAGGTCTAAAGAAGACTTTCCTGAAGGTAGGAGAAGACTCCCTTCCTTGTGGGCTGCTGGGATTGTGGGTTAATATGGCCTCATTGTGGAATTGAGGAGCAGAGTCTAACACATTTGAAGATGTATGTTCATAGGACACAGCAATTTCACCTCTAATCGTAAGCCTTGGACAACACATCGAGAGATGTGTTCAAGGGCATTCTTTGTAGTGATTTTTGTGAGACTGGGCATTTTCAAATAGCCTGAGTGTCCATTAGTGGAGAGATGGGTGAGGAAAATGTGTTGTGTTTATGTGGTGGGCAGCTGTTAAAAGATGTCTAAGTGGGCCGCCTTAGTGTGACACTGTGCTTGTATCCCTTGTATAGATATAGATACAGGCTCAGACATAGTTCTGGGTGAAGAAAACAAGAGGCGAAATGCATTTTACAGTGTGATGATTCTTGCCTGAGGTTTTGTATCATGCAAAGCATCAGGGAAATCTATCCATGGACGATATACTTTGAGGTAGCTCTGGCTTATTATTGAGGCAGGGTCTCACGTAGCCCAGGCTGGGCTTGTACTTGCTGGTCAGCTAAGGATGGCCTTGAACTTGTAATCTGAATATCTTCACCAACCCTGAGCTGGTTTTACTGTGGAGCATCACCATACCTAGTCTACATGGTGCTGGGGGAGAATGCAGGACTTCATGCATGCTAGGCACACAGTTCATGTGCTACAGCCTCAGCCCCATTTTGAGTGCTTGACAGAGCTGCCTGGGAGGGATGTAAGGCCAGGGGATGCATTAGGTAATGGACCTGGAATCCGTGACACTGAGGAAAATCGTAATACCTATGAGCATGTTTTTTTGTAGTGTAAAAACTAGAAACAGTAGTGATAACATATAAATAAATATTTGTACTTTGGAAAGGTAGGAAGGAGACAACATGTTGAGTCATCTTCTTTGTTACCTTGAATGGATTTGGCATCACCTAGGAGACACATCTCTGGGCCTGTCTGTGAGGATGTTTCAGGAGAGATTTAACTGGGAAGGGAAAACTCAACCAGAAGCAGGTCATACTCTTCTATGTGCTAACGACCTAGACAGAAGAAACAGAGGCAGACGGGATAGGCAAGAAAGACACACACCTGCAAGCCCTTGTTTCTCTCTACTTCTGATCCCTTGAGATGTGAGGAATCTGAGTTGTACATCCACATGATACCCCAATCACTGTACCTTCCCTACCACAATGGACTGCATCCCATCAAGCTTGTGTCCAAACAAACCCTTCCTCCTTTAAGTTGTTTCTGTCAGAAATTCTGCCCCTGGGATGAGGAAGGAGCTGATGCAAGCTGCTCTTTCCATTAGTTTTTAAGAATAGAAGGATAACATCCTGGGAATGAAAGTGGGTGTGGTCAGACCCATACCCCAGTCCAAATCTGTTGGGTCCTTCACTGTCCACACCTCTTGGGATCCTCTCAGCTTTGTCTCTGCAGGGTTTCAGGGGTGGGATCATTTGTCTACCACTTTCTTGACTTCTGATTGCTCACAAAGGACTCAGCTCTAGTGTCCTACCCTACAAGCCATATGAAGGGATTTTCCTGTCTCTGAAGTCGAGCATCAAACTACATTTCTGCTACTTGCATGTCATCCTAAGAAGATTCATTATGCTTGATAGAAACAAAGTATGTAACCACAGGAGAGAGAAAAAAAAAACCAGTCAATTATAGACAGGTTACTGTTTGATCAACCTTCTGGGCTTCTTCTCTGCTCTCTCTATTGTGGATTCACAGATACTGTGGGGTGGATGCTCCACTTGCCAAGGCTGGTGGAGAGTGGTGATAACTCAGAGCATTGTTCTTTCTGAGGAGTTCATATCTGTATTTTAGACTCCCAGTTTCAGAAACTCTAACCGGTATCATTTTTGGTCCATGGATGTATTCCAAGCTGTCTAACCTTGATAGAATTGTGTAATCATTCAAAGCATGTGAACAAGTAGTCTTCCATGCAAAAGAGAGGCGGCTGAGAAGACTGTGTTAGAATCCACAGAAGGCAGGGTGAGGTCAGCTGTTGCCTTGCAATTCTCACCATAGTATTAGTAACATTTCCTGTTGTGACAAATGCCTGGTCAAAGTGACTGAAGAAGGGAGGGTCTGCTTGGCTCACAGTTCTAGGAGGCCAGTCTGTCATGGCAAGGAAGTCATGGTGGTGTGAGCATGAGGCAGCTGGTCACAGCATCTGCAGTGAGGAAGCAGAGAGATGAATTCTGTGTCTCAGCTCATCTTCCTATGCATTCCAGGACCCCAGCCCATGAATGATGTTGCCCACATTCACAGTGAATCTTCCCACCTTAATTAACCTAATCTAGATAATAGCTCACAGGCACATGAAAAGACACTCAGAGGCTTGTCTGCTAGGCAATTCTAGATCCTGCAAAGTTGTCAATCAATATTAACTACCATGGGATCCAGAGACACAACTTGCACCAAGAATACCAGAAGCTTCCCAGAGATCAAACCATGGTGATATTGTCTGGTTCTCTTTCTTGACTAGAAGAAAGCCTACCTTGTTAGATACTTGGACCAATATCTCAGACTTATTTCTTAGAATCATTTGGCTTTAGAGTTAGATATTGATTCTTGACAGTTATTAGTCATAATTGGCTATTTCCAACTAGTTAGCAATCCTTGAACGAATTGATTAGATAAAAATAGGATGTGGAAATAAATACCCTTTTCTCTAAATGTGTTCAGTAAAGTAGGGAGAAAAGAGGGAAAATGACAAGCATGGTTAAGTGTGACATATGCTCAGGAGAGGTGGCAGCAGAGGGGTGGAAGGCCTAGGGTGGAGGCTCTGGGCCTCCATGACACCTTCTGAGGTTTGGCATGGTGGATTAGGGGCTGGGAGAGCAGTGTGATTTTTAACCCAGTCCTCAGCTGCTGGTAGTCTATTCTTGGTCCATGTACCTATGATGCTGGGTACATTGATATACACTGACATTCTCTGCTTATGACTGAATAGTTTCAGTGGAGCAAAAGAGATGAAAAGTCATTTTGAAAATCACCTCAGCTGCTCTGATGTAAAGATACACATGATAAATGTTGAGCTGATCTAAGCATCACCCCAAAAGAATGAGCGGCAGCTTTGAATTCTCCAAACACCATGTTAGGGACGGTCATTATAATATCACATTCAAATCGGTATCCTTCAAGAATAACCATCCATCTTACTTTGTTTGATATTGTCCTGGTTTGAGCCCTGAGGACACCAGAACAATTGGACATTCTAATCTCTACACATAGCTCTCCTATATAAAGTATCAGGCATCTATTGATTCATGGCCATATACACATTTTATATTTAAAAAATTATGTTGTGGTTCCAATGAGATATCTCAGTAGGTGAATGTGCTTGCTGCTAAGCATGATCACCATAATTCAATTCAATCCCAGAATTCACGTGGTAGGAGGAGGGAACTGACTTCTTAAGGCTGTTCCCTGACCTCTATATATCTACTGTAGCACATGCATCCACACACACAATATTTAATAAAATAAAGTGTAAAAATGTTAGAGAGCTAATGAGATTTACATTGGCATGGGAACCAGTGTCCATTTTCAGTGTGCACATAAAAGGCAAGCCACTGCTTGTCTTCCCAGTGTTGGGTGGCAGAGACAGTTAGTTGGATCTCTGGGGCTTACTGACTAGCCAGCCTAGCTGCATTACAATCCCTAGCCCAGTGAGAGATTCCATCTTAAACAGCACGGTGGGTAGAAACTGAGGAATGATACCCAAGGTTTACCTCTGACCTCCACACTTTCACATACACACATACAGATATGTGCATACAAATGTTCATCAACATACATGAGCACATGTTCACATATGCACACATGTGCACATGCGCATAGGCACAAAAGGATGTTGAATTGTGATTTGTTCTGTTCAATGGTTTCTTAAGCAAACTCTTTCTACCTCTACCTCCCCAGTTGAGGAAATGAGATAAATGTGGACTGCTTAGGACCTAAATCCACGGTTTTGTCCTTATCTCCTCTGAAAGGGACCATATTCTTGTGGAAAAAAATATTTTGAGAAATCCATACCAAATTTGGTCTAACCAGGTCAAGCTCTCCAAATGACCTAATCTTAAAGCTTTGTACAAAAGCATTTCTATTTATTCAACTCTTAGAGGCTAAGCACATGCTACAAGATTCTGTGCTTTGGGATGAAAGAGCCACAGCCCAGAGGGCTAAATTTAGATAACACCTGAGTTGTTTTGCTGCTAAGTAGAGTTTAATAGACTTACTGCTGCAATCTTTATATGCATGTGGCATGACAATTTATTTTGTTTGTCAGAAATGAATGTTTAAGGGAAAAAAAGCTTTTTTGAACTACATCAAGAATTTCATACCATAGAGGCCATTTTGACTTAAAGACGACTCATTTCCCACAGGTGGGGATAAGGGGACTTCTTTCTGAGGCAGAGCTGGTGTTGTGTGTAGCTAAGAAGAGTTTCCACATATGGTTTGGCTTTGTGGAATTGGGTTGTGTAATTCCTATGTAAAGAACACAGATGATAGTTCATAAGTGGTTGTGGCTCAATTATGGAATGCCCCAACAGGCTCATGTGTTTGAACCCTTGCTGCTTGGGAAGTTGTGGAATCTTTTAGAGATGGACCCTCCCTGGAGGACATGGGTTAGTGGCTGGGCCTTGAGGTTTTCTAGCTCCATCCCCCTTCCTGTTGCTTGCTTCTCTGTTTCTTCACTGTGGATGCAGTGTAACTAGACACTGGATGTTCCTTCCTGTTTGCCTTCCTCACCATGATCAGGTGTATTCTGGAACTGTAAGCCCAAACCAACCCTTTCTTATGCTGCTTCCTGTCAGGCATTTGGTTACAATAATGAGAAAAATAACAAATACAATGTAAATCTCAAATAACTCAAATTTCTGTGAGGTTCTGACACATCCAAGGATAAGCTCAATGGCTACCTCTCTGGTGTCTCATAGACAGGAAATAAGGCCAATTAAAAATGGCTCTTAGGACATCCTGAGTGACCTGACATATTGGAGTGCAGCATATGGATCTCATGAAAACATGTAGGAAAAACAGGGTACCAGGGAGATGGCGCACTTGATACAGTACCTGCTTCATGAGCACGATGACCTTATCAGATCCCAGGACCCACTAAAAGAAGAGCACAGTGGCTTGCGCCTGTAACTCCAGTGCAGTGGGGTTGGGACCAGACACAGACAGACTCTTAGTGCTCACTCACTGGCCAGCTGGGTTAGGTGGTTGCTGAACTCCAGGTTCAGTGAGAGACTCTGTCTCATAAACTAAGGTGGAAAGTGATGGTGAAAGTTACCTGACATCAACATCTGGTCTCCAAATGCAAAGGCACACACACACACAAAACAGAGCAAAAAAAATGGAAAATAGGGATTAATTTTGGGAAGGGATCTTCTCTTTCTGTATGTTACCTCTGCAACCTAGTTTTAATTAGATTTATTTTATGACTGTGGAAAATGTCTGCAAGAAACAGCTAAATTGAAGAGAGACATTGCATTGGCTTCTGCTTTCAGAGGTTCCAGCCCCTGCTCACTAGGCTTCATTACAATGGGTCTTCAGTAAGGTTAGACTATCAGAATTTGCATCAATTTATGAATCAGTAAGTAGATGATTCATTAAATCAATCCTCACCATCCAAACACTTTTCAATGGTTGGATCTATTAACTAGGAGTTAGGTCTTTAACAATGACTTCCTTTGGAGGTTGTTTCCTGTTTAAAACATAGTAACATCAGCAGGTTGTTTCCTGTTCAAAATGTAATAGCATCATCAGAGAAACTATAAGTTGTCCCTGGATCTCCAAACACAAGGACAGGTGGTCCAACACATCCAGCCACCCTTCCTTTCAGAATAAACTCTTGGATACAATGGCACACAGATGGAAAGGGATATGGACTTACTGGCATTGCTTCTGATGGAGTTAATTTTGGCTGGCAACTTCCTTATATTAGAAGCAACTGAAACCCAAGCTGCTGGTCACAGAAAACCCATCTAATGTGGGTGGGATCTTCTGGTGGCAGCCCAGATAAAAAGACATGGAAGAAAGAAATTTCTTGTCTACCTGTCTGTTTTTGCTCTTGCTGGCATGTCCATCTGTACCCTTGCTGTGACATTCTTTCACTGATGTTAGAACCAGCTTCTCTGAGCTTCTGATGCTGACTGAAGAACTAACTGCCAGGTTCTCAGCTTCTCCATTGTTAGATATTGTTGGACTGCCTGGACAGTATTGTAAGAGCTGATCTAGCAAATCCTCATTAGATGTGTATGTATGTATGTGTGTATGTATACACATATATATCAATATATATCTATATATCTATATATCTATATATCTATATCTATATATACATATATATAAATAAAATATTTCAGTTCTGACACTTTAGAGATACCTGACAAATACACTACCCAAAACCCTCTGCTCTGCAGTCCAATCATGGTATCTCAGGGTTCAGGTGAAGGTAGGAGGATTGGAAGTTCAAGGTCATCTTCTGCTTCAGAGATCTCAAGGCTGGTTTGGGCTACATGAAACTGTCTTAAAAAATCTATGAGTTTTCTAGTGACTTTAAAATAAGGTATCTTCTCTGTGTGGTTTGTGTGTTATTTGGGGTGTCTAGCCTTGTCCTGAGGACTTCGTGTAGTGAAGATAGCCATACATGTGGCCCAACAGAGAGACATAGACAATACCTCAGACATTATTGGATTTTTTGGGGGGATGTTTTTGTTTTTATAACTTTACTACACAGTTTGTGAAATTATATTTCCATAGCATAATCTGCTCCTGTAACCTATAAAGCTGGTTAATACTAGAGGATTGAGATGTCAGTCATGAGGCAGATACTTGTCTTAGAAGGCTCTTGGAAGCTGGTGGTTCTCTATGGTCTGTGCTGATTGAACATGCTCAGGGTACTGCAAAGGTCAGTGCAATTGGTAGACCAGTTGTCTATGAGTGGGTTTGTAGAGCTGAGATGGAAGTTTTAGATTGGGGTTTAACATTTGTTAATTCAGTGTGCTGGAGGCAGAAAACATGCTTACATAGTTACACATGTATACCACATAGATATTCATCTTAAATCTTAAAATGAGTCATGATATTTTTGTTTGACAAGAGGGAATGAATTTTAGAAGTGTTTGAATGACTTTTCATAGGCCATCTATGAGCAGGTGCCAAAGCTGGACCACAGCCAGAATATCAAGTCTAAGTAGCCTATTTGCCAGGTGTGGGCTGAATCTTCTGCTGGCCTCTGTACTAGCATTGGAACCAGAAGGCATGGGACCTCCTTGACACCTGCAGCTGAGATTATGTAGACTATGTGACTCTAGTTTTTGCCAGATAACTATGCATATTCCCAGATGACTGTGAAAGCACCTCAGTAGACCTGCCCAAAAAGCAAGGGAGGCAGTGCATGAGAAATGTCAGATGAGATTGTCCCTTGCCTCACTAGGAATGCATGTACACACACACACACACACACACACACACACACACACACACACACACACACACACACAATATCTCTCTCTTTTTTGTCTCTCTCTTTCTCTCTCTTTTTCTGTCTCTGTCTCTCTCTCTGTGTGTGTCTCTCTCTCTGCCTCTCTCTCTGTTTCTCTGTCTCTGTCTCTGTCTCTCTCTCTCTCTCTGTCTCTCTCTCTCTCTGTCTCTCTCTCTCTCTCTCTCTCTCTCTCTCTCTCTTTCTGCTGTAATCTTAGTCATTTTTGCCTGGAGACCAGACTCCTGGCTGTGAAGTCCAGTTTTCTAGAGGTCTTCATCCAGTATCTGCATTCTCAGGATTTAGACCAGCCAGTATGTTGAAGTTATACGACCCAAAATTTGGGAGAGCCTGGAGTCTGGCCTGGAGGGATGTACTCCTTGGGATATGAGATGTAACAACTCAACTACAACTAAAAGGCTAAGTTAGCAAAAGAGGTACTACAGGCTAGAGGCATGGCACACAGCCTCTGAGATGAATGCACTCACATAATGTTGTAAGTGTTCACACTCTCTGCCGAATCCACCTTCTTTTCAGCTATTCACTGTATACACGATGAATATCAACTTAGGGTACTTTAAGTGTCAAGAAGTTTTCAGACCCCTGTGAAGGCAGGATTCTGGTTGCCATGGGAGAGGGATGAGTGGACAGGCGTGGGTGTGTGTGTCTCAGTGTGAATTGTTAAGCACATCGACCCTCTGCTGCCACTAGTCCCTGAGATGATAAATCACCTCCCTCCTACAGTGGTGAATGTTTTAACCCTTTCCTGGCATAAGTCTCATAAATAAGAGATGACGAACCTTGAGGAACGAAGCTTGGAAAATACCCAAACTGTAGATCTTTGCAGAAAGGTGACATGGTTTTCAGTTTACAAAGGGTACAATCACAATTTATTTTAAAAGTGTGTATGCAGAAGGTGAAAGAGAAACTTGGGCTCAGCATCAAAACCGTTGTACTGGGGGTTAGGGAGGTAGACTGATGAGGGGTTCACTGCAGAAGCATGAGGCCTTAGCTTGATCCCAGAACCCAAGAAACAGGAGTGAGGGGAAAGGGATGGAGGAGGGGAGGCAGGGAGAAAGGAGCAGGTAGGGGGAGCAGAGGGAGACAGAAGAGGGAAAAGGAGCAGGAAAGAGAATGAGGGAGAGATGGCTTAGAAGGGAAGAGTGCTTGCTGCTCTTGCAGAAGACTTTAGTTCTTAGTACCTGTGTGAGTCATCTATGATTCCAGTGCTAGGAGGATGCTCTCCTGTGAGTCAACCTGTGATTCCAGTGCTAGGAGGATGCTCTCCTGTGGCTCCTGCAGACACTGCGCAGTATACATATCCACATTCTCAGGCACCACATACACATACATGAAAATAGAACCTTTGAAAAAGAAAGAAAGCCAGGCATAGTGGTGCACACTCAATCTCAGCTCTGGGGAAGCAGAGATGAGCAAATGCCTGGGGAGCCATGCTGGTCATTTTGGCTACCCTGTTTGGTCAATTTCAGGTAAAAGTGAGTAACTGTCTCCAAATGGGGAGTGGCTGAGAAAGAGACCTAAGATTGATCTGTGACCTCCACATGCAAGCATACATGCACCCACACCTGCATGTGGACCTGCATGCTCAGTGAGCATGCACACATGCACATACATGCACACACATACATACATGCACACACATGCACACACATATACACATGCACACATGCACACCCATGCACGTATGTACACACATACATACTGGAGATCCTTAAACATTTTATTTACCCTTTTCCCACGTTGCCTGTTGTTTTTCTCCTATACATAATGCTGGTGAGAAGACAAAAGGTTAAAAAACTCATTATGTGTTGGAGAAAGAAGAAAATTCTTTCTCAGAGGTCAGTCTCTCTGCAATCAGTCAGCAGTGATGGATTTGAGTGTGGGTGTTTGTGAAAGACACAACACATCTCGTTCCAGAACTTTGGAGGCAGAGAAACTTAAATCATCTTAAATGTCACCTCTAGTGGCTTCTTGCTTCTGCTCCATCCAGATTGACACACATCTGTGTGGTCCCCTGGCATCGAGTGATTTCTTCTCATCCACTGGCAAGCTCTCGCTGAAACACAGGTCACATGCTGCCTCTGGGAAAAAGGGTCCGTAACCCCCAAAAGCTTGAGGTTCAAGGTAGAGGACCCTCTTCTGGACTGCATAAGTCCCCCATCCTATAAGACGGTGCTTCTCTGCTTCCACCAGTCAAGGTCTTTGGTATCTTCTGCTGGCTTCTGCATAGGGCTCGGGGGTGGGGGCACTGCAGTAACAGGCTTGGTGAGTGAGATAGAGCTGAGCTTAAGTTTCATTTTACTTCTGAGTTGAAGATGGAGCCCAGCTGTGCTTGGCTCAGAAGTAACCCTAATAGGGTAGGAGGGAATATTGTGCTAAGCCAAAATATGTGGCCAGGGACTTTATTTTATTTTATTGCATTCTACAATTTTCATGCCCTGACTGGAATGTGCGTGCAAGCTCGAGGGGTAGTGATTTATCAAGCCCATTTTCCAAGACTGTTATCCTTCATCTTGACACACTGTTAAAATCATTTAATTGTCACCGTGTTGTCTCGTCACCACGCAGTCACAGTGATTCATTATTTAGGATGCACAGGCGTTCTGCCTTCTCTCTACTTAGTGGGGCAGGCATTGAGCTTTGTTGTACGATGTGTGGGCTGGAGATCATTCCTGCTCGATACACGAAATCAGTACAGGGTTCTCTTATGGCTCAGGGCTGGTCTCTGTTTTCACTGAGTATTTGGTGACATGAATGTGGTGCCTGCCTGTGCCCTGCCCTGTCCTGTTGGTCAGATGCTCTGGAATGTCTCTTTCTTGGGACCTAGCTCGCCTGTGCTACTTGGGCTCGTCTCAAGGGCTTTTCAAGGGTGGGTTTTCCACGTGATCCCTCTCTCAGGGATGTCAGCCCTATTCCAAACTTGAAGTAAAATTCTTATGGCTCCTAGCCCTCAAACAATCCCACCAGTTTGCTCTTCTGTCTTCTTATTCTCACTGTAGTAGAATTGCCCCCTTGGTATCCATGAACACCCGCTCTAGAGCTTGCTTCTATAGCAAGACTGACACTTTCAGATGCTGAAGACCCGCTATAAAAAGTACTGTCACATTTGTGTAGACCCCATGATAGCTCAATTTTATATTTAAAAGTGTGTGTGTGTGTGTGTGTGTGTGTGTGTGTGTGTGTGACTTGTGTGCAAGTGCCTTCTCAGGGCAGAAGAGGGTACAGGATCCTTCTCCTAGTGCTGCAGTTAGAGGTGACTCTCAAGTGGATGCTGGGAACCAGATTTGGGTTCGCTGCCACAGCAGCATATATTCCTAATGCTGTATGATATCTCTAGTCCTCTTCTTCCTAAATACACCATGTCTAGGCTGATCATAACACTTGGGTCAATGTAAATTATTTGTAAAGCACTGTTTTGCTATGATATTTAAGGAGAAAAAAGAGTCCATATATGCTTGATTTGGCTGTCACTTTTCCTAAGGATTTCTGGTTCATACTGGCTGAACCCATAGAGCTGGAGCCCATGGAGACAGTGGGTTAGCTACATTTTTTGACATATCTGGAAATAAAGCATTGTATTATAGTCATCTAGAGTCTAACAACTCTCACACTGATTATGATACAATATTTGTTGCATTTCCTTCCTGAACTTTTTTTCCATGTTTAAAACTTTAGTTTTTATGCTTGTGTTTTATTTTTAATCTGTAGGATAGGAATTTTCAAACATTCTCAAATTGAGAGAGGCTAACATGACATATCCCTGTGCAGCTATCATTCAACTTCAATAATCATCAAGTTTTCATACAACTGGGCAAATATTTAATGAGGGAAATTTCTTTCTAACAAAGCCACAGCAATAAGAGCAGGCAGGGCCTGCCACATTGCAGCCTGAGAGCCGGTGGAGGCAGGCAGAAGTAATCAATGGCTGCTAATGCCATTCAGTACAAGTGTAATGGAGTGTAGAATGATGGCTGGATGGGCATGAGATCGCTGAAACCAATCTTAGCCCCACTAAAATTGGGAAAACCAGATGTTAGTTAGCACCTTATGTGAGGCTCTAAGTAGTGCTCAGGACTTCAGTGATGGGGTCTTGCTAAAAAGAATTGGATCTGAAAGTGTGACAGCATTAAACAGAAAAAGAGGAATCACACTAATCCCAGAGAAGTCTCTGCACCTAATCAGGTTAATCATGGCGTGGGGATCTGGAACAGCACATTGGAATCTGGAAAATGGGATTCTCTCACGCAAATTTATAGAAATAAAGGCCAGGGACTGCCTCTGCCCACATTGTAGCCCCATACTCTCTGAAATGATCATATAGTTGCTTCAGAACTTGTAAAATTCCAAGAAAAATGTTGAAGTTTCTGCCCTGGGCTACTGTCCTGCATGCCACTGCTCTCCTTTGCTGTCAGACTTCTGAAGATACCCCTAGATATTTTCTAAATATTTATAAATCTGCAGATGACATATAGTAGCCTCTGTTCCTTATATGCTTAATCATGGCTTGTCTGAGTTTTCATGAGTAACTCTGGCTTCTTCTATTTAACTTCTACATAATCCCCTGTGTAATTGTGCTTGGCTTTCTTACCCAAATGTCCTGTTAATAGCCAGCCACGTTAGTCGCTATTATTTACATGCACCGAAGAGGCTACATCGGACACAGAGTGGACTCTTGAGGTCAAAGGTCATGGGCATCTTAGATTCACCACCACACATTACTAAAACCATCTCCAAAGCACCCAGCATCTTCATCCTTCATATCCTTCTGCTCTTATAAATTGTATAAAGTGGATTGTCACTTTCAGGCTCAATATTGTAAAGCTTGGTAGAAATATTTATCATGGTGCTGATATGAATAGTATTCAACTTAAAGCTCTTTAGGACATTTACAACTTACGATATGGTCTTGTATATATGTTTTAATCTGTGTGTGGCCATGGGTATACTATGTCTCACCAATCTGAGAAACTACTTTATATCTTGGTGAATTATTTGTATATGAATGATCTATCCTTATCATCTCTCTCTCCCTGCCCTTCTTACACACACACACACACACACACACACACACACACACACACACACACACACACACACACACACAAGCACACACACACACACACACACACAGTCAAAATGAAGTTTCTATATACCTTAAAGATTTGTGTACCATGTGTATGGGGGTATTTTCTCATATTCTCTTGAATTGCTTGATTTGGGATTTTAAAATTTTATTAAATTTTGTGTGTTGATTTTTATCTAGAAATTTTACTCGAGTCTTAATAATTCTAATAATTTAATACAAGGCCGGCTTGGATGCCCTGTTTGTGGATCCTCACCAACTTTACAGGTTATTCTGCGTCTTCTTCCCCTGTCATTTAATGCCTATTGCACTGATGAATGGAAGCAGGAATTGGCATCCTTTCATATCTTGATGTTGTTGTGAGTGCATTCATAGTTTATCTTAAGTGTGACCTTTGCACTAGGGTTTGAAAGCCTCATTGGGTAGAGGCGATATCTATGGTTCCCAGTTTACTAAGAGACTTTGTAATGAGTAGATATTTATTTTTATAGAATGCCCATACTTTAAGGATTATTGTGATGATAATCATACCTCAATCTTTGAATGTGGTGCCTCCTTTTCCTAAAAGCTCTGGTTTTGAGCCATGATTAGATTCTCAGAAAAATCCCTATTTGATCATGATGGATGATGATGTTGAGATGCGGGTAAATCTATTTAATAGTGATTTTTAAATTATTTATTTTTACTTATGTGCACATGGTGTGTGTATTTGCACATGTATGCACAGGCTAGAGGAGGGTGCACTGGATGCCTGGAGCTCGACTGATGGGTGTTTATGAGTCACCTTACATGGTGCTAGGAACCAAACTTGGATCCCCTGCAAGAGCAGTAGGTGTTCTTCACCATCAGACTATTTCTCCAGCCCTTGATAGTGTTTTATTTGGGATCTTTATATTGACAGGTGATCAGGGTTCATAGTTTTTGCTTAGACTGTCTGTATTTCATTTTGTTAAGCCTTAATACTATCCACTGAGTGTTTCACAGCTATCTTTTCAGACTCTAAATGAATTTATATACAATGGACAATGATCTGGTCTTTTAAAGTCTGCTAAAAATTCCCAGTGATTTCTTTTTTAACTTTTGCCTTTGGAATGTGCATATTAGTCCAGAAAGGCAAATTAAATCCTCAGCTCTGATTTATTCTTGTTGGTGTGAAGTCCCTGCTTCTCCTCAGGTCCCTTTTCATTTGATAAATTTACCTTGCAGATGATACTTGTAATGTGGTATTTAATGTACAGAATTACTAATAGTTCATTCTTTTTAATACATACATCTCACAAAACACCATATTACCCAGACGCTCTACTTGCCTGGGTGTCCCAAGACTGAGGAGAACTATTAAGACAAAGCCTGCTGTGGAGCAGTACAGGTCATAGTAGTTCAAAATGTCCACCAACAGACATTTTGGCATGTTCCCATGAAGTTGAAAATTAATCTTCCTGAGGCAGGAGTGAGGTGCTGACACATACAGTGACATGCATGGCTGAAGTCTAGAAACGTGACATTCTGAACTAATGACATAGAAAGGATTGCTCTACATTGAGCGTTCTTCCTGGAGACTTCTTCAATGGTGCCTTCTCTGTGACTGTCCTTATTTGCTATTGGAATTCCTAGAAGATGCATTTAGAGCTTCTTGGTCCTTCTTGTCTAGTACTCCTTTGTATCTCTGTGTCCTCTGGTCCACTCTGGATGAGTCCTATGGAGCCAAGATTCCAACCTGCTCGATCCCGACATGGATCCCAGGACCCATTTGTGTTCCAACGTGGGTTCTTAAGTTAGCCCCAACTCTCAGCTTGTTAGAATTATCTGGGGGAGCCTCCATTGAGAGATTTCCAGATCAGATTGGTCCATGGGTACTATGGGTGTTTCTGATTGCTAATTGATGTAGGAGGACCCGACTTGTGGGCAGTATCATCTCTACATAGATGATTTCAATCTGTAGAAGAAGTTAGCTCAGGAAGAAAGAAAACAAGGCATTAAGCACCAACCCTCCATAGTTCCTGAATCTGCTCCTGCTTGATTTCCTGCCCAGCTTCCTTCAGTGATGTCCTGCTAACTGTGAGTGTAAGCTGACACAAACACTTTCCTTCTCATCTTGCGTATGGCTATGGCGTTTCCCCCAGCAGCAGAGAGGCAAACCATCAAGTTGTCAGTCATATAGATCACATCTCCTCTTCGTGACTTGAGGGAGCTTTGGTTGAGACTGGAATATGTGAAGGCAGACAAACAAAGCATGATTTTTCCCTAGAGCATCGAAGAACGCAGCTCTGCATGATGCAGCGCTTCATTGGCAAAAATCAGGAGCTGTTGATTGCATGTATGCTTTTATTTGACTTATATTTTTATCCTCTCCATGGCCTCTTATTCTCTTCCATTTCTCCTGACTCCACCCACCCCAGCAAACTTCCAGTTATTATGGAAGATGCTAGACCAAGTGAATCAACCTTGGGTCTGTGTGCGTCTTCTCTCTTCCACATTACTGACTAATTGTTTGCCTCCTCTGCCAGCTCGTGCGTTCTCAGCATCAAACACAATTCCTTCAGGCTTTGAGCTGAAAGTAGGGCAGAGTGCATTGTGCAGAGCCTGGGCTGCAAATATCTGCTTATACATGTGAAAGGAAGCATGATAGAAGGATGCTACACTCTAGAACTAAAGAGCTTCATGGGAGAAAACAAAGACATGCCTGAAATTTATCTTAAAGGTCTGTTTGCAGAGAACATAAAAACTCAGTGTTGTGGTCTGAACTCAAACTGTAACCAACAGGCGTATATGCTTGGAGCACTTGTTTCCCCAGAAGCAGCAGCACTGTTTTGTGGAGGGTTAGGAGGTGGAGCCCTGTGATAGGAAGTGGGTCAGTAGAACAGGCCCTGAGATTTGTAGCATGACCCTATTTCCTGTTCACTTTCTTCTTCCTTGCTGGACCCAGTGTGTTCCTCCACCTCCCATTCCTGCTGCCACATTTTCCCGGTCATTTTGGATGATGTTTCCTAAAGCTATGTGCTCAAATAAGCCATTTATCCCAGAAGTTGCTGCTTGGCAGGTGTTTGGTTCCAGCAATGGAAAATGTAACTGATATACTTACCTTTCTGTGTCACACGGATGGCTCATGGCACTCTGAAGAACAGGCTATCTGAAGAGGCCCAGGTACTTGGGTTTCAACACTGAGCTTGAAGAATTTCAGTTTCTAATTTTTGTGAGTTAGAGAATTCAGGAAATTCCTTCCTACACACAAACTCCAAGAAAGACTAGACCTTGGCTTTGTCTCATGTTGCTCCTTCATGGCTTGAGCTTTTCCAGGGGAAGTTAACGGTCCATTGGTTGTTGTATGTTGTGGAACAAATAGAAATGGGTTGTGATTAGAGTCACAGGCATCTCTCAGAGAAGGATGTAGGGAAATATCAGAGAAGTCCTAATTGTCTTCACAGACGGATCAGGACACACAAGTACCATCAGTTTGCAGGTGTGTGAGCATTGAAGCCATACTGTTTTGTTATCCCTGCAGCTCACAGTGGTCACCTTCCTTGCTTTGGACATTGTTGAAGTACATTTTAGTAATATAGTTTTGTAGCCTAAATCAATCAATATTAACAAGATAGCTATTGGGTAATCCAGCTATGAAATAGGGATAATAATGCAGATGACTTCACAAAGAGTTTGGGGATGGGTTGACATGGTGTGTGGATGCATTTAATGGGACCGGACATGTTATGTACTTTCTGTTTATCCTGGACCCAAGGATTCAGTTATAGTTGAAAAGTAGTTCATGTCCCTGGAAGTCTAAGTGTAGAGGTTTAGTCTCCAGCATGATAGTATTGAAAGATTCCATGAAATTTTAAGAGGTGGGGCCTGGTGGAGGTCCTTAGATATTAAGGGATATGCCCCTGAAAGTAACTGTGGAGCCCTGGTCTCTTTCTTTCTATCTTAGCTCCCAGGTTTATGACATGAATGTTCTTTTTTGTTTCTGTTTTTGTTTTGTTTTGTTTTGACACATTTTGAACTATCAGCATAGGTCCAAAACAATAAGGCTACCAGTTATTGGATGGCATCTTCTAGAACAGTGAACTAATTAAATGTGATATAAGTTAATTACCACAAGTGTTTTGTTATAGTAACACAAAGTTGACAGATAAACTTAATATGTGTGCCTGTGTTTAGATAGTACCATATGTACATGCCAAAATTAGCGGGATGGATGTTAATATTGGTAGATGGCTGTATTTTGTTACGTCTGTTACAACTTGTCAAACTCTGGGACTTTGTAGAAAACATCATGATATAGCCTAAAATTGCTCTCCAGTATGCCATTTAATAAATATATCCTAAGTGTTGGGGCCAGGGTTGATGACAGGTTTTGTCTTCATGCTATTTAAAATAGAGGGCATGAGAGGGTCCAGAAGAAATGGGGCCTATATTGTGTTATAAAGGAAGGTGGTCATACTCTGGAAACATGCCCTGGTGTAGGTTAGCAACTTCACTGCTGTGACAAAATACTCAGTAAAGGGGATTCAAGGAAAGGTATGTTTCTGTTGTCTCACAGTTGGAGGACACAGTTCATGAGGTGGCTGCTCACACTGCGTGTGCAGTCAGCAAGTGGAGAGATGAATGCTGGTCCTCTGCTCACTTTCTGTTCAATTAGTCCAATATCCCAGCCCCTGGGATGGTCCGACCCATACTCAGTCGTCCGACCTCAGTTAGTCTAATAATCTGAAAATTCTCTTACAGACATGCTGGAGTGTTGGTTCAACACTTAGGCATGTCTAGGTCCTGACAGGTCTAGGTCCTGACAAATTGACAGCCAAGATCTACCATCACACAGGGAGAGGGAGCTGAGGATGCAGGCAGGATGGGAAGCCTGGGCCCGGCCAGATCTCAGGCCATCCTAGAGTTCCCTAGTGGCCCTGAGTTTTAATGCTTTGAGAATGACTCCTTTAAAACACATTTTATTTATTCTTTGATAATTTCATACATGTGTACAATGGATTTTGCTATATATTCCTCCTCCTGCTTTCTTCTCCCCCCTGGACTCTACAAACACATCCTTCTCTCAACTTCACATCCTTTTTCTAAAAACAAGATAGCTCACTGAGCCCACTCAGGACTGCCACTATCACATGGCATCCCACTATCCAGGGGGTCATGGCCAATAATAGGCCATACCCTGAAGAAAATTCATTTTCTTTTCCCCAGTGGTCATAAATTTCCAATAGCTTTTCAGCTAGGCATAGAATCTTGTGAGTCTCTCTATTCAATGCTTGGGTGTTGAGCGGTCTTTACAGGTAACTACAGCTGCTGGGTTCATGAGTACAAGACAAGTCCTGTCCAGAAGAAACTGGTTTACAGATGCTTGAGTCCAGATACTTATTTTTGAATTGTCATTTAACTAATATGTGAGCTGATTTTCCAATTCTCTGTGCCTCAGTTTCCTCATCCATAAGATGGGGATAATAATAGTTCTTACACCATAGGTTACTATATTAGGTGAGTATGATAGCATGCACACTTGATGCTTACTCTAATCCTTATTATCATTCCTGTTGTATCATGTTGTGGTGTGTGTGTGTGTGTGTGTGTGTGTGTGTGTGTGTGTGTGTGTGTGTGTGAGTGTGTGTTTCCTACTGGTATGTCCCAGTGCTACACTGAATGGTGCTTGTAGACAGCTAAGCTTCTGTTCTCTTTCACTGACCACTTTGTGGTGCTCCCTGGGCCAGCAGAGAAGAGCTGAGCTTCCACAGAGCTCATGTGACTGGACTCCTGACAGAGTTGGGCAGCAGATGCAATGAACCACAGAGACTGTTGGATGAAACAGTAATACTTAGGCTAAAACTTATGCAAAGAGAAACCCGGAACATTTCAGAGTCCTGGAGGAATCCACAGGCCTAATCCATCACCAGGAGGAGAAATTAAACACTTGCTGCTTATCTCTTGGAAAAGCAGAGCCCACAGCGAGGCCCTGGGGTCTGGGGGTCTCCCTGGCACCCAGGGACTGGGGGTGTGTGATTTATTAGAATGTGCAGAGCTCTCTTGGCTTTTTGTCCTTTGATCAGTGCTGGGAGCCAACCAGGCCCAGCTACTTTGCATACTAATAAAGATTGGTGCCTGTAATTATTCAGCAGTCACACCGCTATTCCTGGGAGATAAATCATCCCTGGTTTATTTACTCTACTTGCCTCAAGTTATTTCAAGATGCCTTTACTATGCCACATCTGACTTGCATGGAGGAGAAGCTACCTATCTCAGTTGTACTTAAAGGGTGATGGAGAGATGGATACACATGCATATATTTTTTGGCAGGATTCCACTCTGAGGCCCAGGTTGCATTCAAACTCACAACCCTCTGCCCTCAGCCTTCTGAGTGCTTTGATTACAGGTGTTCATCAAACTTTTCTCCATTTATGCTTTTGAGGGACTGCCCTGGTATCAGCCTCTCTCATCCCCATCTTTATTTTGACCTTATATGTAGTCCTGATATCATATAAGATGTGGGGGTGACCTGGCCATTTTCTAGTTTCTCAACTGGTGCTGGGCTTCTGGTGTTATGTGGTGATCTGAATAAAGACATGTTGATCTAAGTCACATGAGAATTTGCCTGTAGAAGAACTGTTGTGAAGAGGATATTTGTAGACCATTTATCCCTCAAGGAGACTTCTCTTCTAGTTTGTGTCCAATTTCATCTTCAGCCCTGATCTTCATAAATCTAAGTGTGGTTCCACCTACCTTGTACCAGAAAAGCAGTAGTTGAACCTCACATATAGAGATCGATAGACTAGATCGTTTGGCTCTTCCAACCTTGTTTGTGTGTGTGTTTCTGTTCTCTCTCTTCTTCTCTTCCTCCCCCTTCCCCCTCTCCCTCCCCTTCTGTGTATGCACATCCATGTCAGGCTAGCAGACAGCGTAAGTTGTTCTTCTTTAAGCACCATCTACCACTGGTCTGGAATTCACCAAGTCAGGAAACCCAGAGATCTGCCTGTCTGTGCCTTGCCAGTGCTGGGGTTATAGCTTCCACATCTAGCTCTTATTAACGTAAGTCCTGAGGATCAAACCTCAGGTCATCACAAATGTAAGTTAACTTTACTGACTTAGCCATCTCCCTCGGTCTCAACTTTTGACCTCTGTCTCAGGAAACCATCTTCTTTTTTATTAGATATTTCCTTTATTTACATTTCAAATGTTAATCCCCTTTCCTCGTTTCCCCTCCATTTCATATAAAGTTACCAAACCCAGACACTATTGTGGGTGCCAACAAATGCTCGCTGACAGGAGCCTGAAATATAGCTGTCTCCGGAGAGGCTCTGCCAGAGCCTGACAAATACAGAAGTGGATGCTCACAGCACATGACAGAGCACAGGGTCCCCAATGGAGGAGCTAGAGAAAGGACCCAAGGAGCTGAAGGGGTTGGAGCCCCATAGGAGGAACAACAATATGAACCAACCAGTACCCCCAGAGCTCCCAGAGACTAAACCACTAACCAAAGAGTACACATGGAGGGATTCAAGGCTCCAGCCACAAATGTAGCAGAGGACAGCCTTGTGGGACATCAATGAGAGGAGAGGACCTTGGTCTTGTGAAGGCTTAGTTCCCTAGTGTAGGGGAGTGACAGCACAGGGAATCAGGAGTGGGCGGGTTAGTGGATAGGGAGGGTTTCAGAGGAAACCATCTTCTAAAATGTTCCCACAAGCATAGATACCAGTGAATCCCCCTGTGATAGCAGCTGTCAGCTTTGAAATAACTTTTTGATCAGTGAATGCTTGATATAAGTACCCACGGTATGGGGGAAGGGACTCACAGCAAAGCCAGCAACACTCAGTGACAGGGAAAAAGAAGTGAATATCTTCTTAGGGCATCAAGTTGCTGAGAAGTGAGCAAAAAGAAGGAGGAGACTTATGTGTGTGGTCTATTGACTTCCTGATAAGGGGAGAGAGGGGGAAGCCCAGAGGTGGGGCCTTCGCTGGGCAGACAGAATCACCCAGCATTTTCCCTGGCATGGAATGTCTATCAGTAAGCAAATTCCTCTTATGCTGCTCATCATTGTAAAGAAAGTTAAGGAATGACCACTCAGTTAGTGAACTGATTTGCATCCTTTCTTGACATTCTTTGTATGAACCTTACAGAAAGAAGAGAATGTTTCCAGATGAGCAGTTTGCTAAGTTTCAACAAGTTTCCTCCTGTGGGAAGCCTAGAAGGGTGTGTGTGTGTGTGTGTGTGTGTGTGTGTGTGTGTGTGTGTGTGTGTGCATGTGTGTGTGTGTGTAAATCCACCTCTAACCAAGGTGATTTGAAGGTGCCCTGGCTTTCACATCTCCGCAGCTGCCTCTCTCCTCCTCTAGCAGGAAGCTGGCCTTTGATTTCCCCGGTGTTCAGCATCCTCTGTGCCCGGTGAGTCATGAGAGAGATGATTTAAGACTTCTTCCGGGTGGGAGGGTGCTAGTCATTAAATTTGTATTTTCTCTGGGAGTTTGTTTTTAAAACTTTGGGCCAGGGGAAAAAAGTATGTAGAGGAATGTCTGGTTTTTAATAATTAAATCTTTCATTGTTTTAATTTTCTCCTGAGTGTTTCTCTGGAGGAAAATAAAGTTACAGATCCAATATTTATGTCTTTCCTAAAGCACCGGTGGTTGCCAAATGAAATGAGTTTTGCTATTTTTCCCCTGATGGTCGATGTTTCTCTAGAGGGACTCCCTCTTGAATTTTCAGGAAGGGTTTAATGTTCTGTGGGAGTGGACAGGGATCACTGGGCCAGGGAAACAGGACAATGCTGCTTTGGTTTGGGGAGGATGAAGGGTTTGGGGTGTGGCTTCTTCACCCCTGACCTGGTCTCACCTATAGCATGCCAGTGTTTTCCCCTTCATATAAATTCGTTGTGCACACATGCTATTTTCAGCTGAGAGAAGCAGCTGATAGTTTTGTGCAGAATCAATGACTTCTCTGAACGCTTTAGCTGCCCATTCCTGCCCACCTCTACTAGCTCACCATTAGCAGGCCTCCAGAGGGAGGGAATGCAGACATCCCCCGGGCACACTCATATGGTATTGGGTCTTTTTTGGAGCCTTTAAAATCTAGACAACGGGAATTTCATCATGGAGTCGTTTCCCCTCCTGTTCCCCATCACTGGGACTCATGTAACCTCCTCTAAGTCAGCCAAGCTCCATTTAAACAGAGACGGGAAGGTGGATCACAGGCTGTTTGGCTGTATGCAGTGGAACCTCTCAGCGGCAGCTGTTTGGGGGGAAATAAATAGCTTTGGTTATTACTGCCTCTGATGTGTTTGACTTTCCAAGTCAGCCGTTCTTTGAGAACCTGGAGGAAGGGAATGTGTTCTTCCAAAGGCAAAGCATTTCATGTCTTGTATAGTGAGTCTCAGAACCCGGTTCACAGAGGCAGTTGATCCTGGAGGAAGTTCAAACTCTACCTGCCAACTCCTACACATACACCAGTTATCCACAAGTAGCTCAGAGAGAAAGAGTAGCCGAGAAGGTAAATGCCATGTCGTGCTGACATCCAGGCTCCAAACACTGAAGCCCTGTTACCAGGGAATTATCCAAATGGCACCTGCATAATATGAGGTTTGGGGGCATTCTCTGGCATCCTTAGCTTTTATGAGTAGGAACAGCTCAGTGGACAAGTAACAATCCCATCACATTTGTATTGCTATGAAAAATACCTAACAGAGGAGAATTCATTTGCTTCATGGTCTCAAAGGGTTTGGTCCATGGACAGTTAAGCAGAGCTGCTTGGAGCTGGTGGGAGCCTGTCATGAGCTAGTTCACATCATGGAAGACAATGAGAAACAGATAGGGACCAGAGGCAAAATACCCCTAAGGACCAGCCCACAGTGACCTTGTTCCTCCAGCTAAATACCTCTTCCTAGAGCTTCCAGACACTTTCAGGATAGCACCACCGGCTAGGGTTTAACAGGTAGAAGAGATTTCATCTTCAGAACATAACAGGGATGCTACCAAGTCCTTATTAGGCTCTTGCCTGCTGGGGAGACCTCTGTGAAGGGCATGGCACAGGACTTGGCATTGAAAAGACACCCACACATTTCCTTAGGAAATAGTGGTGACGAGTTCAAGTGTAGTTAGAGACTTGAGTTTAAGTCCCAGCTCTGTCCTCAGCACTGAATTCACTGTGCATGTGTCCAAGTCTTCATCCTCCATTCTTAGGTGAGGAGCCAGGATCTCCCTCCATTGAACCCGGATGGTCTTTAGTAAACAGAAGAATTTTTAAAATTTGTTCTCTGAAAGTAACATAGATATCTACAGTGTATTTTGATTATATTCCCTCTCACCCCCCCAACACTTTAATCTTTCAAACATATCCCCCTCCCAACTTCATGACCTACTCCTTTCTCATTTTAATTAATGGAGAGTCCAATTAGTGCTGCCTATGTCTGTATGGGTGTGTGCCTTCCGTGAAGAATGTGCAAGTGACTCTCCTCCCCCAGCAGTTATTAACTGCCCACAACTCATAACTAGGAATGGCACCTTTGGAACCCATTCTCCATTCATGCTAGGATGCTGACTGGCTTTACCAGAAGGAATCTTGAACATCAAACTTGACACCACACCCAAAGTTCCAACTATGTAGTAAATTACTGTTATTATAAGAATGCAGGATACATCAACAAAAACATTTCTTCCCCATTCTCTGGAATCCTCTTAGGATCCATTATTTCCTGAAAACCTATCACGAGCACAATGCAACTAGACATTTGGGAAAGAAAGACGATCCTCTTGAACTTGAGCTTGTCTGACTACATTCATTCATTGGATTTACTTGATGTGCTCATTATAACATCATTCATTCAGAAAATGTGTCAGGCAGATGGAGTGTCTGGCATTGCTATAAGTGTTGCAGATGAAAGGCAAGAAGATAGTCCTTCAAGTTCAAAACAACATTTTAAACATTGGTCCATATGGATGCCTTTGGAAGTTCGTTGGAAAGCACAGATTTTCCCTTCCAGAGTCAGGCCAGAGGAAATAACTTGCACATATTTTGACTTGTAATTTTAGGCTGTCACATGACCCATATGCTTCCAGCTGACCTGCACCACTTTTTTTTTTTTTTTGCACGTATCCTGTTACAGAGCTAGCATCCCAGGTCTTTAACAACATGACCATCCATCTCAACAACATTTCTTCCAGTTCCAGGAGATGGCATGCTTCCCAAACATGGCCCAACATACAGAGAGATCTCTCTGCACACTCTGCTTATGCCCCCTGCTGTGGACTAGTATCATGGTGCATATTTTTAGAAGGTCAGGCAGGAAGAATAGACCTGGGTGTCAGTTGCTCAGCTTGGGAGAGGATTGGTGCTTTCTGAAAGCAGAACTTGTGAGGAGAGAGGCTCAGAAGCTGCCATGGCTCCCAACATTTTCTAGGACCATATCTATTGTTCCTGAGAATTGAACCAATTTTCACAGAAAAGCCCAGATGTGAGAGAGTGAATTAGCAGGAGTGGGTCAGACATGGGAGGGTTTCATGGTAATCTTTGAGCCTCTTGTTGAATTTATCCCTAAGACCTGTCTGAGTAAGCTCCTTTCTGGGGCTGGCTGTTCAGTCCCACAGTGGAGTCTGTTAGCTGACACACTGTACTCTTCCTAAGCTTGGCTTTGTTCATTTTCTGTCACTAGCAACTCAGGCAGTGCTGACGAATCCAGCAGAAGCAAATCAGTGCTTGGGCCCCAGAGAGATGCAGATTAGAAAACCAGATGTGTGACTCAGTGTAGAGAGGGTAAAAGGTAAGGGTGGAGGGTTGTGCACAGCTTGTGGAAGGGGCACATCCCTATGACCTTCACAAAGGCCCATTGTGTTTTTTTGTGTACTTTCAGGAAGAGGAAGGGCTCATCTTTCTATATGTGGGTCACTGAATCTGAATGTGTGACCTCACTGAAATGAGGTCACCTACCTGGCTTGGTCACCCATCAGAACAGTGAGAATTCAGAGATGTTATCTTTCTTCCTTTCCCTTCCCAGAGCATCCTGGGAGCATCCTTCATGATGCAATGGCCAGTCTTGGCCAATGTGTTTGATTACAGCGTCTATCTGTCTTCCATCCTTCTAGAACCCCTCCTGGCAATTCCTTTTTAATAGCAATCTTGCTTAGCTGGTTGTGTCAGGCACTATTAATGCTGTCTCTTCCATAAAGATGACACTGTCTCCTTCGTTCAGGTTTTACATACATCTGACACTTTGCATTCCATAGCAGGCATAGCAAGTCCTTGTAAATATAACCCTTACAGTAACAACTCCTGTTTGTGAAGTCCTCATGACAGGAGGCATCAAGGGCAATACATAAAAAACAGCAGAGGAGGTCTGGCATCCCCTTCCCACCTACATGTAGAATATGAGCACAAGAAAAGCAGATGATACTCAAATGTGGGAGGAGCCAGGTTCTAAGTAAATGGCTTCTAGAAAGTCATGGCCTTAGGCCCAGGGATTGGAGCCTCATCAACCCACTTTTGTTCTCCAGATTCCCTTTCTCTCAATAAATGGTCTCTGTTTTCATCATTCTTCACATGTTTAAGTCTTAGATCAGGATCACAGGGATCAGAACATCTTATCGAGTGCCCTCTAGACTCAGAGACACTCCCCTAACACCACTGTAGTCTCTTGGATGCTGTATTGGCATTCCTATTCTTCACAGCAGCCATATGAGGTGGGTGTTGCTGCCCTTTCATATGAGCATCTAAGAGGCTAAGTCATCTGTGAAGGGGTATTGGACCAATGACCTGGACCAGCTCCTGATTGGCTGACTGAACCATCTCTTCATCTCACTTGCAGGCAAGACTCCCAGGAGATGTCTGTTTAGAGACAGAAGACTCTAAAGTGTTCAGAAACAACAGATAGGCTCCCACTCTCTCTCTCTCCTTACAGGTGGGGAAACAGGCAAAAGATTTGATTGGTCAGATAAGCGTGAGAGTGAAGTTTGATACATCAACTTCCATCTCAGGTTGAAGTGGGGTATGTCCATCTTTTTTTGCTGTCCTGAATCATCTGTATTCCTTCTTGTTCTCAGAGTGGAGGGAAGGGGCTATGCTAGGGCTGATGGTATTGTGCAAAGACAGATTGAAATGCTGTCCCATTTGTCCTTATTGTAAGGCTGGCAAGCCTGGCACTTGGGTCCTCTCAAGGTAGCTCTACAATTAATGTTTTCCTCTCCAATTAGGGCTTATGTTCTGCTCTGTTGTGGTTGAGGAAGGATGGCACACAGGATGTTTCAGAGTTATGTGAGAGGGAGTGAGTGATGGAATTTGGGGTTAACCATGCACACATTATCTCAGATGTGATTGCTTTGTGGTCCGGAACATCTAAAGCAATATGTAGCCCATTACCGGCTCTGGGTCCTTGGGGAGCCGTTGTATTTTCTGGGCTTATTACTAATGGTTGTATTTGCCAGCTATATTTTTAGCTGTAAGACTTGGAAAGGCCAGGAAGGGACCTGATATTCTTGGTAGAAGCAAAGGGGATAATGGCATAGTATCAGAGATAAGTTTTTCTTCATGCACTAAATATGTATTTCTTAAAAACTTACCATGAGCTAGGTCTTGTACCTGAAGCTGGGCTATGGTCAGAGCCACAAAAAGTCCTGGTAGTGGATTTCTAGGGTGTTTGATCTGGAAGGCAAGACAGTAAGTAATGCAGCCATCACACGAGGGAATTCATAAATGCAGCTTCTCTGTAGATATGGAGCAGTTTGCTAATTTAAGTGAAATGCTTGCATACTAAGTATCTCATATACATTATTCTAAATCCCATTTACTAATGGTCAATTTACCTGCCCAATGGCCCTAGGGTGCTGTTACTGAGTTACTACTATCTGTATTGGGCAGATGAAGGAATCAAAGCACATAGGTAAGCTGTCTGGGGGTCACATACAGCAAGTGGTAAAGATCAGGTTTGTGTCCTCATAGCCACACATCAAAGCTCTTGCTCTCAACCACTCAGGATGCTGCCTCTTAGCTGAGAAAAGACAGGCTGTGTCTGTTCCTGCATCTGGGGTTTGGAAAGCCTCCCCCACCCCCTTTGAGATTCGATACTGTGTTTGAGAGTCAAAGAAAAAGGAGAGAAGCCAGCTAGCTAGAGAAAGAGGTAGTTCAAGCTGAAGGAAATACCCAAGCAAAGACCCTGAGGCAAGGGAGGAAGGGCTTGTCAGAGAGGTGGGAAGTTGGTACTTGGGGTTTGCTAGGGGTGAGCCTGGGGATGGGAACTGTGACCAGGTTGGGTTTGAGAGCCCACTAAGTCATCTGGGTGTTTAGCTTAGCTCTTGAGAAATATGGCTGTAAAGGAGCTTGTACCTGGTACAATGGAACCTTTGTGGGCAGTGTGTGTGTGTGTGTGTGTGTGTGTGTGTGTGTGTGTGTGTGTGTGTGAGATGATAGCTATAGTGATAGCGATCATGGTGAAGGTGATAGTGTTCTCATCGATATAGTGATGTTAATGATAACAGTGTTAAGCAGTCACTCAGTTTCAGGAATCTCTTAAGCCCTTCTCTCAGCACTTACCAATTTTCCCAGTGCCCTCAGTAATGTTAGTGAGACCACTGCGCCATTTGCCTCCAGCTTCTTTGATGCCATGGGAACTTCAGCTGGTGTCAGGTGGCATGTGGCTTGCATCATGGTAGTGAGTAATTTTCCCCATGTGCAGGGGAGCATCTTGGGGGCCCTCTCGCCAATGGCCTTCAGTTAGATGCTCACATACTGAGCTCTTCCCATCATACCTTGGGACACTTAATTCTCTCAATGTCTCAGTGAGGGACACAGCACTGGCCCCACACACTAAATCTGCCAAGGATCATGTGGTTCATAGATACCAGATTCTGGACTTTAGTCTAGGTCATGTGGCTACAACAAGACCAGTGGTTACATTGTCTGAAAATGTTCCTTGGTTTCCTAGTATGTTTGTTTGCAGCTCATTTTATTTTGCTTCATTGGTCTTCTTTAGAGACAGGTCTTATCTCAGACTCACCTCCTGTTCACTGTGCTGCTGTGAATGACCTTTCACCTTCCTGCTTCCCCTTGTCAAATGCTGAGATGACAGGTGTATTTTCCACATCCAGCTTTTGAATACAATGCCCAGGCCTTCCTGCATGCCAGACAAATGCTTTACCAGTGATCCCACCACTATTCTGTGAGGAGCCGCTCTCACATTTGCCATTATAAGATGGTGCTGACAGCTGTGTTCTAAGTGGTAAACATAATCTGCACACGTGCAGGGGCAGTTTTCCCGCCATGTGTTCTGCCTTTCTCGTGATGACAACTGAGCCGATGGGCTGCAGCCAATCAGGGAGTAATACGTCCTAGGCGGAGGATAATTCTCCTTAAAAGGGACGGGGTTTTGCCATTCTTTTTCTCTCTCTTGTTCTTGCTTTTTCTCTCTCTTGTTCTTGCTTTTTCTCTCTCTTGTTCTTGCTTTTTCTCTCTCTTGCTTTCTTGTTCTTGTTCTTTTTCTCTCTCTTGCTCTTGCTTTCTTGCTTTCTTGCTCTCTCTTGCACTCTTGCTCTCTTGCTCTCTGGCTCCTGAAGATGTAAGCAATAAAGCTTTGCCGCAGAAGATTCTGGTTTGTTGCGTTCTTCCTGGCCGGTCGTGAGAACGCGTGTAAGAGTTGGTGCTGAGACCCGGGACGGGACGAGAAGACCTGGGATGAGAAGACCTGGGACGAGAAGACCTGGGACGAGAAGACCTGGGACGAGAAGACCTGGGACGAGAAAACCCGGGACAAGAAAACCTGGGACGGTTACCATCACCGGCGCAGGGAAGATCCCTCATTCCAGAACCAGAACTGCGGGTCACGGTCATAAAGGTTCCCGTAAAACAGACTGTTGAGAAGGATTCAACTGCGTGAATTCAGAACTCTTCAGCTGGGGAACGGTGGTAATGAAGTGTTCCCGTAAAACAGACTGTTGAGAAGGATTCAACTGCGTGAATTCAGAACTCTTCAGCTGGGGAACAGGGTACCCGTAAGTATAGCTTTACAAGGTACGTCTGGCCTTGAACTTTCTAAGGAAATTCAAGACAGTCTATCAGAAGTAAAGTGGGGAATAGCTTTACAAGGTAAGTCTGGTCTTGAACTTTCTAACGAAATTCAAGACAGTCTATCAGAAGTAAAGTGGGAAATAGCTTTACAAGGTAAGTCTGGCCTTGAACTTTCTAATGAAATTCAAGACAGTCTATCAGAAGTAAAGTGGGAAATAGCTTTACAAGGTATGTTTGGCCTTGAACTTTCTCTAGTGTTAGGAGCCTTTTTGTTCCTTTTCACATGTTATCAAGCGGTTAAGGCAGGGCTAAAAATTCTGGATGAAATTCAGGGCAATCTATCAGAAGTAAAGCGGGGAGAGAGAGTAGGAGCAAAGAGGAAATATGGTACACAAAATAAGTATACAGGCCTTTCCACAGGTCTTGAACCTGAGGAAAAGTTTAGGTCAGGTAAGAATACCTGGGGAGAGATTAGAAGGAAGGAAAAGAAAAAAGATCAATTAGCGGAGGCTTCTAGGAGAAGGAGCCTATACTCATCACTAGATGAGCTCAAGGAGCCAGTTCTTAATAGTTCTGAATCAGATGAAAAGGCTATTAGGGCCTGGAAGACGCTCTCCGGAGCAGGTGAAGCCACTGGACAACTAACAAAGATCGTTCAGAGACCTCAGGAGTCATTCTCAGATTTTGTGGCCAGAATGACAGAGGCAGCAGAGCATATTTTTGCAGATTTGGAGCAAGCCGCACCTCTGGTAGAATAGCTTATTTATGAGCAAGCCACGCAGGAATGCAGAGCGGCCATAGCCCCAAGAAAGAACAAAGGTTTACAAGACTGGCTCAGGGTTTGTCGGGAGCTTGGGGGACCCCTCATTATGCGTTACTTCCATTCAGTATGAGAAATTTACTAGGGCAGCTAATTTGTCAAAAAGTCTTTCTCAGTATATGTTACAGAATTGGATGGCTGAATTTGAACAGACCCTTCGGGAATTGAGAATTGCCATCATTCAGGTCAACTCCACGCGCTTGGACCTGTCCCTGATCAAAGGATTACCCAATTGGATCTCCTCAGCATTTTCCTTCTTTAAAGAATGGGTATGGGTGGGATTATTTGGAGATACACTTTGCTGTGGATTAGTGTTTCTTCTTTGGTTGGTCTGTAAGCTTAAGGCCCAAACTAGGAGAGACAAGGTGGTTATTGCCCAGGCGCTTGCAGCACTAGAACATGGTGCTTCCCCTGATATATAGTTATCTATGCTTAAGCAATAGGTCGCTGGCCACTCAGCTCTTGCACCCCACGAGGCTAGTCTCATTGCACGGGATAGAGTGAGTGTGCTTCAGCAGCCCGAGAGAGTTGCACGGCTAAGCACTGCAGTAGAAGGGCTCTGCGGCATATATGAGCCTATTCTAGGGAGACATGTCATCTTTCAAGAAGGTTGAGTGTCCAAGTGTCCTTCTCCCCAGGAAAAAACGACACGGGAGCAGGTCAGGGTTGCTCTGGGTAAAAGCCTGTGAGCCTAAGAGCTAATCCTGTACATGGCTCCTTTACCTGCACACTGGGGATTTGACCTCTATCTCCACTCTCATTAATATGGGTGGCCTATTGCTCTTATTAAAAGAAAAGGGGGATCTGTGAGGAGCCGCCCTCACATTTGCCATTATAAGATGGTGCTGACAGCTGTGTTCTAAGTGGTAAACATAATCTGCACACGTGCAGGGGCAGTTTTCCCGCCATGTGTTCTGCCTTTCTCGTGATGACAACTGAGCCGATGGGCTGCAGCCAATCAGGGAGTAATACGTCCTAGGCGGAGGATAATTCTCCTTAAAAGGGACGGGGTTTTGCCATTCTTTTTCTCTCTCTTGTTCTTGCTTTTTCTCTCTCTTGTTCTTGCTTTTTCTCTCTCTTGTTCTTGCTTTTTCTCTCTCTTGCTTTCTTGTTCTTGTTCTTTTTCTCTCTCTTGCTCTTGCTTTCTTGCTTTCTTGCTCTCTCTTGCACTCTTGCTCTCTTGCTCTCTGGCTCCTGAAGATGTAAGCAATAAAGCTTTGCCGCAGAAGATTCTGGTTTGTTGCGTTCTTCCTGGCCGGTCGCGTGAACGCGTGTAAGACTATTCATGCTACATCTTTTGTTCTATGTACTGGGATATCTACCACATATCTGCCACTCCATTTCCAAAGTGCAGAACTCTGGCTGTTTTTAAAAATATTAAGTAGTCATGCCTCTCAGCAGAGCTAGATCCCTGCCCAGTCCCAAATGCTATTGGTGGCTCTCTAAGGCAATCTTTGTATTAAATGCTGATGGTCCATTTAAGAAAGACAGGTGCCACATATTTAAATTAGTAAGGGGAACTCTGTGTAGGATATAGAAACAGTTTGCCTTTCCTTTACTGCTGAGCCATCTCTCCAGGCTGAGCCATCTCTATCTCTCTTTTGCTTAAGCTGTCTGGGTTTAGCACTGTTGATAGTTGAAGCCAACAATACTTTAAATGATACTCTGTTTTGGATTAATCTTTTATAACCTTTAAGAGAAGGAGGAAAACAAGGAATAGGACAAGTGAGAAGAGTCAGGAGCCTGAACCACAAGTGAAGGGAGGGAGGTGAGGAGCTCCCTGGCCTTGAAAGCAAGAGGATGGGGTGAGGTTGCCCTGGGTTCATGTATGCTGTTTTCAAGGGTGATAATACTTGGTTTGCCTGGGATAATCTCGGCTCTGTGCCCTCGGACCCCAACTTCCTCCCTCTCCTTTTCCACAGAGGGTATCTTGTCTGTCTCTCCAAATGATGCCTCTTTGAAGGATGTAAAGGTCTGAGCTGGTTGGTCTGGAGAGGCACAGGCCTTTCATCCTTTTTTAAAGGTCCATTGTAGGAAAGCAGAGAGCCAGGTATGCTGTCTGATGGGCAGTGGAGAAGACTGTGAAAGACTCTGTGTTAGTGTGTGTGTGTGTGTGTGTGTGTGTGTTTATAACTCATGTGTATGTTTGTATGTTTGAGGGTGCACGTGTGTGTGCTGGTGCATATGTATGCATGTGTATGTGTGTCAACCTTGGGTGAAATTTCTCAAGTCCCAGTCACCTTGTTTTTTGAGACAAAAATCTTTCATTGGCTTGGAACTTGGGCTGGCCAGCAAGTCCCCATCTCTGCAAAGTTGCTTTCACAATGCTGACATTATGCACATGTTCCTCCTCACCTGACTGTTTTCCTGCTGGAACTGGACTCACAGTGTCACACTTGCAAGGTGGACACTTTTCTGGCTGAGCTATCACTCCAGCTCATCTCCCCATGGTATCTTGATGACACATGACACACATGGCATCACAGAGAACTTTATGCACTCTGACCCTCCTGATGGGGATGTTGGCTTGGTCTTGCTCCAGAGGAGGATGTCACTTCTTGAAGGGTGCAGATATTTGTTTGTGTGAGTTTGGAAGGAGGCACCAGAGACTGTAGCACTACCTCCTCACCAGGAATCAGGAGAAATTGTGAAGTATTCGTGCTAGATTTGACCTCCACTGACCTTGTGTGGGAGGTGTTCAGGTTCTTTGGCCTTTCTGAGCATATTCTCTGGGCTTTTCATATATTTGGGAGATGAAAAGAAAGCAAATGTTTGCTTTTGTATTCCACAAATTTTAGGGTACCCCGAGAGGCCAGCACGTCCATCAAGACTCAGTTGGGAGTTTTGAGTCTTCTTGCTACCAACAATGGTCTTTCTTCCTATGGCTCTCTGTGCAGACACATGTGGGATAAGTAAACTTCTGGCTACTTGTATCCTTGCCTGTGGCTTTCCTACTCTGTTTGCCTTCCTACTATTTCTGGGCACAGCCAGATGACTTGGTAGGGCCAGCAGATAAGGCAGAAACAATTACATTGGATTTGGAGCTCAGATTTCAAATTTCTTCTGTTTTATCCACTGTCTTGAATTTTACCTGTCACTGAGGAGTGGCCTGGGCTAGTAACTGGTCATGGGGAATGAGTTCAAAAGACAAAGGATAAAGTCAATCTCAGGGTAATTACCACAGGCCAACCATAAGTCAGCCAACTTTACACACACAAGGAAGGCTGGGTGAGACAGCCGATCAGCTCTGCAGCTCTTCTGGACTCCAATGTGCAAACAGTAGCCCACTTCCTGTTGGATGTTATTGAAGCTGTGCTGTTTGTTACTTTGACAGATAAAAAATGTGTCATCATTTATGTTGTTGCCTGTGAACATATTTGGTTTGTCATCTTGCAGAACTATATATTTGTGGGCAAGTAAATGATAACCAAAATCATAATGCAAAGAACTATTATTCAGGGCTCTGGTGATTCCCCAGCATGCCTTGCAAACATGAGAACCTACCTGAGTCTGATCTTTGAACTCATGTGAAAAATAATGCACCAGGTACAGGGGTGTGTGCTTCTAATGCCAACCTCGGGAAGGCAGAGACAGGTGGATCACTTGGGCTTGCTGGGCAGCTAGGCTGGCCTACTTGGTAACTTTCAATAGAACTCACTCTCTAATTAAAGACTGTATTTCAAAATAAAAAATGAACAGACAGCACTGGAGGAATGGCAAAGTTGTCCTCTGAATGATATACATTCACGAACCCCCACCAAAGATATATTGTACTGCACACACCGCGTGGACAACTGCTCTTGGGGAAGATGCACTTTAAGAAAACAGAGTGCACAAAGCTGGGGGAGTGACCTTGGGGGAGGAGCTGAAGGGGCAGGAATGAGGAGCAGAATTGACGAAATCACATTGTATGCATGTATTTAGTTCTCAAAGAAGAAAACCACAAGGGGACCGATATTGTTTCCTCTTCATAGCCATGAGGAGAGAGAGCTTTAGCGGGAGTGAGCACTGGGCCAAGGTCATTCCACGGGCTCTTATCTCAGAGCCTTGAGCAGCAGATGCTGGAGGCAGACGCTCAGTCCTCAAATGCTTTCTGAATGAATGGGTAGCTATACTTCTAATTGCATTCTGTTGAATAGGCCTACAGAGGCTTAAAGTAAAACAGTGCATCTGCCTTAAGTGAATCCAAATGAACACATGACCTGTCTGTCTGTCTCAGTCTTCCTCCTGCATGCACTCTGCAGCAAACCTGAGACTGCTCACACCTGTCCACTGCCCTTCATGCTCTGATACAGGTAAACCCTAACCACTGGGTTACTGTTACTCGGAAGAAAACAGACCCCTTTGTTTTGTTTAGAGCCATATAGAGCAGGTTTGCCTTACTTCCAGATCCAATTTAATTCCAGGAAACTGTACCTTGTGGGTGATTAAATTGTAAATTGTGGGTGTCTACTGGGTAGTTAGATTGATAACTATGTTCTTAACCACACCCCACCTATATCCCCATCCTATGTGGGCTCCATGCTCACTCAAGAACAGAGGACATTTTGGCTGTCAGGCATCACACTGCAAAATATTTATGATGTCTCAAACCTGGACTATCTTCTTCAAGGAGATACAGAGGCCACGTGCAGACACTGCAGATGCACCATGTGCTCCAAGTTTGAAGGGCCCTGACTTAATCTCTCCTTTTCTTTTGCCAGTGTTCAGGTATTGGGACATGGAATTATGGGACTGACCTTTCTTGCTTTCCATAAAATCAGTCTTCATGCTGGCTCTTTGAGGTTGAGGCACAAAGGCTTGCCTCATCCAAACTGAAAGTTTTAGGACAGCAGGCAAGGGAAGGGGAGGCTTTGGGGCACTAGCTTTGAGAGGCTTGGTAATGTCCAGTTGTAAATGGGAAGCATGCTGTGGTGTGCAGAGATGCTCTGCTGTAAGAAAGAACTGCCTCTTCATGGACCAAGGCAACTGAGAGAGGTCCAAGTTCATCTGCTGATTCATTGTTCTCTTAACAAATATTTACTGAGCAGTGCGGCAGGCCCAGGGCATTGAATAATCACGACAATACAGCTGTGTTTGTCTGGTTTCTCCCAGCTGAAAAGTGTGCACTAATAATCCCAGCATTTGACTCTTCTACTGTGCTAAAAGAACAACACAGGAAGGGGGCAGGGTGGGGACATGATGGCGTTCACACTGCCTTTCCTGGTACTTGGCAGGCATGTGTAGGGATGGACTAAGTACTTCACACTGATTATCATTTAGGTGTTAAATCGTCCAAAGTGGGTCCTGTGAGTGTGTGCATGCATGCTTCTTCAGGGAAGTATTTATCTATATCTGGTCTCTATTTCTCATATTCTGTTATCTATATATTTGTTTATTTTTAATCTTTAAAAATATTTTATTCTTCTTGTGCTGTTTTTGTTTTGTTTTGAGTCAGGATCTCTCTACATAGCCCTGGCTGTCCCAGAACTCACTACACAGACCAGACTGGCTTTAAACTCACAGAGCTCTGCTTGCCTCTGCTTCCCAAGTGCTAGTATTAAAGGTGTGCACCACAACACCCTGGCTATGTTATTCTTAATTTGGTGTACTTGTGTGTCTGTGTGTGTGTATGTGTTGGGGTGTGCACATGAAGTACAGTGCCTACAGAGGCTGGGAAGGGTGTGAGATGTCCTGGTGCTGGGGTTAGAGGTGGTTGTAAGCCACTTGAGCTGGGCACTGGAACCTGGCTTCAGGTCCTCGCAAAAGAGCTGCATGTGTGCTCATCTCTGAGCCATCTCTTCAGCATATTTTTTTCTTTGTTTCTTTGTTTGGTCCTTCCTTCCTTCCTTCCTTCCTTCCTTCCTTCCTTCCTTCCTTCCTTCCTTCCTTCCGACACTGAATTATAAAAATTTCCTCCATGTTCTGGATATCACTAACTTTTTTCAGATGTGTGATAGTTACACCATTTGCTCCTGTTTTGTGTTTTACTTTTCCTAGGTGGTGACATGACTAGTGAAATGCTTTTGCATTTTATGCACTCTGATCAATTCTTTTTGTAGTTCATGTTTTCTTTGCCACTTCTAGCTTCTTCTAGCCCAGGGTTACAAGGCTCCACTCCCATGCTCTTTTCTGAGGGATTCATAGGCACAGCTCTGACAAGTAGCTCTAAGACTCACCTGCCTTTCATTTCTGTGTGAGGAGGAAGAGATAGTCTTGTTCTTTTGCCATGACTATCCAGAATCTCAACTTTTTTGCCCAAAAGTGATTCTTTCCTAACAAATAGTCTTAATATCCTTGTAAAAAAATCATTCAAGAATTGGAGCAAATGTGTGAGGAGCCGCCCTCACATTTGCCATTACAAGATGGCGCTGACAGCTGTGTTCTAAGTGGTAAACATAATCTGCACACGTGCAGGGGCAGTTTTCCCGCCATGTGTTCTGCCTTTCTCTTGATGACAACTGGGCCGATGGGCTGCAGCCAATCAGGGAGTAATACGTCCTAGGCGGAGGATAATTCTCCTTAAAAGGGACGGGGTTTTGCCATTCTTTTTCTCTCTCTTGTTCTTGCTTTTTCTCTCTCTTGTTCTTGCTTTTTCTCTCTCTTGCTTTCTTGTTCTTGTTCTTTTTCTCTCTCTTGCTTTCTTGTTCTTGTTCTTTTTCTCTCTCTTGCTCTTGCTCTCTTGCTCTCTTGCTCTCTTGCTCTCTTGCTCTCTTGTTCTTGTTCTTTTTCTTGTTCTTTTTCTCTCTCTTGCACTCTTGCTCTCTGGTTCCTGAAGATGTAAGCAATAAAGCTTTTGCCGCAGAAGATTCTGGTTTGTTGCGTTCTTCCTGGCCGGTCGCGAGAACGCGTGTAAGAGTTGGTGCGTGAACGCGAGTAAGAGTTGGTGCCGAAACCCGGGACGGGACGAGAAATCCTGGGACGAGAAAACCTGGGACGGGAGTTACCATCACCGGCGCAAGGAAGATCCCTCATTCCGGAACCAGAACTGCGGGTCACGGTCATAAAGGTTCCCGTAAAACAGACTGTTGAGAAGGATTCAACTGCGTGAATTCAGAACTCTTCAGCTGGGGAACGGTGGTAATGAAGTGTTCCCGTAAAACAGACTGTTGAGAAGGATTCAACTGCATGAATTCAGAACTCTTCAGCTGGGGAACAGGGTACCCGTAAGTATAGCTTTACAAGGTAAGTCTGGCCTTGAACTTTCTAATGAAATTCAAGACAGTCTATCAGAAGTAAAGTGGGAAATACCTTTACAAGGTATGTTTGGCCTTGAACTTTCTCTAGTGTTAGGAGCCCTTTTGTTCTTTTTCACATGTTATCAAGCGGTTAAGGCAGGGCTAAAAATTCTGGATGAAATTCAGGGCAATCTATCAGAAGTAAAGCGGGGAGAGAGAGTAGGAGCAAAGAGGAAATATGGCGCACAAAATAAGTATACAGGCCTTTCCAAGGGTCTTGAACCTGAGGAAAAGTTTAGGTCAGGTAAGAATACCTGGGGAGAGATTAGAAGAAAGGAAAAGAAAAAAGATCAATTAGCGGAGGTCTCTAGGAGAAGGAGCCTATACTCATCACTAGATGAGCTCAAGGAGCCAGTTCTTAATAGTTCTGAATCAGATGAAAAGGCTATTAGGGCCTGGAAGGCGCTCTCCCGAGCAGGTGAAGCCACTGGACAACTAATAAAGATCGTCCAGGGACCTCAGGAGTCATTCTCAGATTTTGTGGCCAGAATGACAGAGGCAGCAGAGCGTATTTTTGGAGATTCAGAGCAAGCCGCACCTCTGGTAGAATAACTCATTTATGAGCAAGCCACGCAGGAATGCAGAGCGGCCATAGCCCCAAGAAAGAACAAAGGTTTACAAGACTGGCTCAGGGTTTGTCGGGAGCTTGGGTGACCTCTCACCAATGCAGGCTTAGCGGCCGCCATCCTGCAATCCCAAAAATGCTCCATGGGCAGAAATTAATCAACGCATAGATCTTGTCCAGGAACAACTAGATGTATTATGGCAAATAGCTCAGCTGGGATGTGAACAAAAGTTTCCGGGATTGTGCGTTACTTCCATTCAGTATGAGAAATTTACTAGGGCAGCTAATTTGTCAAAAAGTCTTTCTCAGTATATGTTACAGAATTGGACGGCTGAATTTGAACAGACACTTCGGGAATTGAGAATTGCCATCATTCAGGTCAACTCCTCGCGCTTGGACCTGTCCCTGATCAAAGGATTACCCAATTGGATCTCCTCAGCATTTTCCTTCTTTAAAGAATGGGTGGGATTGATATTATTTGGAGATACACTTTGCTGTGGATTAGTGTTGCTTCTTTGGTTGGTCTGTAAGCTTAAGGCCCAAACTAGGAGAGACAAGGTGGTTATTGCCCAGGCACTTGCAGCTCTAGAACATGGTGCTTCCCTGATATATGGTTATCTATGCTTAAGCAATAGGTCGCTGGCCATTCAGCTCTTGCACCCCACGAGGCTAGTCTCATTGCACGGGATAGAGTGAGTGTGCTTCAGCAGCCCGAGAGAGTTGCACGGCTAAGCACTGCAGTAGAAGGGCTCTGCGGCATATATGAGCCTATTCTAGGGAGACATGTCATCTTTCATGAAGGTTCAGTGTCCTAGTTCCCTTCCCCCAGGAAAAACGACACGGGAGCAGGTCAGGGTTGCTCTGGGTAAAGGCCTGTGAGCCTAAGAGCTAATCCTGTACATGGCTCCTTTACCTGCACACTGGGGATTTGACCTCTATCTCCACTCTCATTAATATGGGTGGCCTATTGCTCTTATTAAAAGAAAAGGGGGATCTGTGAGGAGCCGCCCTCACATTTGCCATTACAAGATGGCGCTGACAGCTGTGTTCTAAGTGGTAAACATAATCTGCACACGTGCAGGGGCAGTTTTCCCGCCATGTGTTCTGCCTTTCTCTTGATGACAACTGGGCCGATGGGCTGCAGCCAATCAGGAAGTAATACGTCCTAGGCGGAGGATAATTCTCCTTAAAAGGGACGGGGTTTTGCCATTCTTTTTCTCTCTCTTGTTCTTGCTTTTTCTCTCTCTTGTTCTTGCTTTTTCTCTCTCTTTCTTTCTTGTTCTTGTTCTTTTTCTCTCTCTTGCTTTCTTGTTCTTGTTCTTTTTCTCTCTCTTGCTCTTGCTCTCTTGCTCTCTTGCTCTCTTGTTCTTGTTCTTTTTCTTGTTCTTTTTCTCTCTCTTGCACTCTTGCTCTCTGGCTCCTGAAGATGTAAGCAATAAAGCTTTTGCCGCAGAAGATTCTGGTTTGTTGCGTTCTTCCTGGCCGGTCGCGAGAACGCGTGTAAGAGTTGGTGCGTGAACGCGAGTAAGACAAATGTTTAATTTTAGGTTTAAATTTTGCTGTATTTGTGCTCTTTCCCTCCGTATCCTTTTATCATGTATCCATCTATCATGTATCTATTTATCTACCTACCTATCACCTATCCATATATCATCTGTCAATCTATCTATCTATCTATCATCTATCTATCTATCTACCATCTATTATATTTATCTATCTACCTATCTATCATCTATTTTTTATCATCTTTTTATCATCTATCCCCTCTGCCTCTTTTCTTTCTGTTTCCTATCTCCATCTCTCTGTATATATCTCTGTGCTTCTCTGTGTGTCTCTTCTATTTCTGTCTCTATAACTGACTTTTTCTTATTTCTCTATCTCTCTCTACTTATCTCTGTGTCTCTTCTCTTACTCTGTCAGCCACTCTATCTCTCTGTCTCTGTCTGTCTCTGTCTCTCCCTCTCTGCCTCCTCTTTGTCTCTGTCTCTCTTTCCCAGGACCTTACACATGCTATGTATGCACTCTATTTTTGCACTCCAGCCCAAGCCCCAAGTTCACTGATTTTCTTGTTAGACCTAAATGACACCATGCCCTATTAATTTCAGTGACTTGGTTAAAAAAATCCTTGGAATTGAGAAGTGTAGATCTTCTCTGCACTTATAGGATGGTTCTGAGTGTTCTGGGTCCTTCGTGCTTCTCAATGGGGTTTCAGATGAGCTCATTGGTGTCTGCAAAGCAGGCAGTTGGATATTGGAAGGGATTATGATGAATCCGTAGATCTATTTGGGGAATATTTTAATCACTACTAAGTCTTCAAATCTACGGATTGGGAATTTCTCCTTATTTAGAGAGTGTGGAATTTCTTTTGAATAATTTTTTTTTGCAGTTTCCCACACATATGTGGCATTTCTTTTGGTGAGTTATGTCTTCATATTTTCTTTTCTTTTTGATAACTCTCTTATGGAGAATTGTGTTCTTAAATTTACTCCAAGTTGTTAATTGCAGGTGACAAGAAATACTGCTAATTTTCACCTATTGATCTTGGATTCTGCTAGTATATTGAACTTGCTTATCAGTTATGATAGGGATGTGTGTGTGTGTGTGTGTGTGTGTGTACATGTGTATGCATGTGTGCGTGTGTGTTTGTGCACCTCTGTGCTTGTCCACTCATACACTCATGCCTTTTCTCTTTGCATATTCTTGACATTCACAAATCAACTCTGTTCTATTATTATTTCTTCTGTTGGATTATGTGCCTGGCTCAAGTGGGAATTTTATTTCAGTAAAAAATGTGGGAGTAGACCCCCTGTCTCATAGACCTCGTCATATGATGTGTTCTGGGTGTTTGAGTAACTTCCCTTTGGCGCCTTAGATGTGAATAATTCTGCTCATAGATTAGGAGTGTTTTGTTTTGCTTTGTATCATGAAAACTTGTTGGGTTTCATTTGAGGCTTTCTTTGTGTCTCACACTTTGGTTCTCTATTTGTGTGTTTGTGTGTGTGTGTATGTGTGTGTGTGTGTGTGTGTGGTATACCTTTATACCTTGGATATCATTCCTGAGGTGCCATCCACCTTGATATCACGAGACTGATCTGGACTTCATCAGGCTAGGCTGGTAAGCTCCAAGGGTCCATCCATTTCCACCTCCCTGTCCTAGGATTTTTACTGTACAGTACAATACCTAGATCTTTTATGTGGTTCTGTGATTGAACTCAGGTCTTCATGCTGAAACAACAAGCACTTTATTGACTGAGCTATCTCCTCACACTGCTTGGCTTTAACCAGCTTACTCTAAATGGTCACAGTCCTGGTGGTCTAACCTGTAATAATTCTGGTCATTAAAACTTTGCAGTGGAATTTCACTTGCAGCCAACTCTAATGAATCTACCCCCAGAGGACTGACACCTATTCTCTGTGATATATATATATATCTATCTCATGATAGTTTTGAGACAAGTCCCTACTTGGAAGGAGCATACAGGTAATTATTCAACCACATTCATCAAGAGCCCTTAAAAAAGTAACAGACTGCTGGACTGACATTCTGTCTCTTTCCCAGTTCAGTTGGATAATATCACCAAGTCCTACAAAATTAAAATCAACTTTGAAATGGGGTTTGTTAATTACAGTGTTTAACTGTTGTCGGTATTGTTTCCTTGGAGATTAATGAGGTGAGTTATTGTCGCATAATTAGACTGTAGTATATCTCATCTTGTACAAACCCTTGCGATTCTCCGCTGTCCCACTACTGTTTGAAGGTTAATTTCACTTTGCCAGGATAGACTTGGCAAGATGCTGTCTATTGAAATATGTTTTTAATTATATTTGAAAGTCATTAGTCAAAGGCTTTGCCAGGCTCTTCTGCACACTTATGGAGACATCCAGCCACAGACAAGCCCATCATGGTTACTTAGCTCATGGTCAAGTATCCCTGGGCATGGAGAAAGAGCACTCACATCCTGTGTCAGGACTCGGTTTGGCCCATGCTTACTTCCTTTCCTTGTGTGTGTGTGTGTGGGGGGGGGTTGGGTGAAGTCTGTATAGTGACATTAGACCTGAGGGTTAACACCTGAAGGTCCTTTGGTGGCTTCACCCCAGGTGCAGAATTTATCCAACACACCCAGCACTTTTTCAGATGATGGCTTCATGGATATCACTGTGTGTTTGGCTAGCCCTTGCTTATATATGGGCTATTCCTTGCTTATATATGGGATATCCTTTGCTTGTACATGGAGTATCTCTTGCTTGTATATGGGCTGTTCCTAGCTTATGTAATGGTTATCCCTAGCTTGTGTATTTCTAGATGTACCTGGCTCTTTACTTTAGTGCCTAAGATGCACTCCTAAAGACTCCCATGAGATTTGAGTTCCTACCCATGGATCCTTCCTCTCTGACATCTGCTATCATCTTAGCCTGTGGTTTCTGCATCTTCTTGCCACAGGATCCCCACTCTCTCCTTACCAGACAGTGACAGATCAGCCAAGGAAGATGCAGCTGCAGTGACCAAGCACATGCATCCAGGACTGTCTCAAAGGCAGGGTAAGCTGATGGGTAGGAGATCTTGCTTCAGCTCTTCTAGGGTTTTCCTTGTATCCTGACTTCACCCATGCAAAATGACTGTCACTTGTCCTTTCTTTACATGTCCTTGGCAAGAAGGAATGAGCAGCCTCTTTTCCCTAGAAGATGTGCCTAGGTGACTGGTGGCACAGTGTCTTCTAGAAGACAAGCAAGCATCTGCCCTGGCCACCTTTTCACCCATTTGCAATGTGAGGTGTGGGCTGTATGGTAGGCAGAACTGAACCTCCCGACTGCTCCCAGGAAGCTCAGGGTGAAACGCTGGGGTGGGCAGGGGTCTAGATTGGGCTGTGCTTTGTCTCCTCCCTTTCTTTACAGCAAAGTGGGTTCCATACAGTCATCTAGAAGCAGGTAATACAGCTCATGACAGCTTCTATTTAAAATGTCCCCTCACCCTGGTGTGTGTGTGTGTGCGTGTGTGTGTGTGTGTGTGTGTGTGTGTGCGTGTGTGTGTGCCACAGTGTTCTTGTGGAGGTTGGCGTAAAGTCAACCTTCCGTGTGATGTCCTCACCTTTACTTTGCCTGTGACAGTCTCTTGCCATTGCACACACCAGGCTGTCTGACCTGCAGGCTTTTGTGAATTCTCCTGTGCCTGCCTTTCATCATCCACCAGGAGTACAGATGCACACTTCTGAGGATCTCAACTTCATTCCTCATACTTGCATGGGGAGTGCTTTTCTTGCTGAGTCATTTCCACAGCCAAGCTTCCATTTTTAAAGGTTGCTTCCACCTGGAAAGTATTTTGGTGTGATTGCATCTGGAAATGAAGAGCCTTAACTGGCCCCTGGTATTAGCAAGGCCTCTTACTTGAGTGTGCATACATGAGTGGGCTTACATATGCAGGCGTGTGTGTGTGTGTGTGTGTGTGTGTGTGTGTATGTGTGGTATGTAGACTGCCTGCCACTTAAATACACTTCTTTCCTCATGGTGCCATGGAAGAACCATGCCATGATGTTGATTATCTTGCAGAACAGGATGCCTTGTTCAGAAGGAACACCATTCTTTAGATTCATGACTTTGGCCAATATCTGAGGGCTGGAGATACCCAAGCAAGAAGCCTGCTGGGAAAGTGGCCACTGAAACTGAGTCAGGCCCTTGCCATCTCTGCAAACCCAGTGGGATGATTTAAAGACACTGTCTCTGACATACATGGCCATAAGTTAAGGAATCCAGGGTATGTTCAGGACTTGCAGGTGCTGGAGCAATCTGGCTTTCTGAGGTTGCAGTTTCCATCATCAGTGGAGTGGTACATGGTGGTTAAAGCAGGAACTCCTGCTCGGGGTTGAACTCCAACCATTGCTGCCCATAAGTGTCCAGGCAGCCATTTAACTTCTTTGTTTCCTCAATTTCCACCTTCACAGGGATTTCCTGAGGTGCAGTGACAGTAGTGTGTGCTACATCCTGTCAGGATTACTTGCCACGATCCTCTCCGAGGAAGCCAGTTCCCTGGCCCTCCATGTAGAGACCCCATGTCATATACACCGAGTGCCACTGGCATTATTCCTGTGGGGGAAGCAATTTAAGCTGGACCTGAGGTCGCTCAGGGCACTGGGAGGGGTGATGTCCATGTTTCAGTTCTGCCTGACATGGGATGACCATCAGTGCTTTCTCCAGGAGATGTTGGTGCTGAGAGAGGGCATGCCATCAGAGATCCTGTGATGTTCCCAAAGCTCAGACTCTTGGGAGACCCTCATTAGTCTGAGATACAGGTCAGCAAAAACTAAGGTGCTGGCAAAGGAGTGTGAGAAAATGCTCTCTAATTGCTTATTAACTTGACAAGATCTAGACTCACCAATAAGACAAGACCCTAGGTTTTCTGTGCTGGGGTTTTTAGATTGATTTATTTGAGACAAAAAGACCCACCCTTAATTTGTGCACACCATTCTATGGATTTGGGTCCCTGTTATAGCTAGTACTATTTCTCACCTTGACACAGTGTAGAGCCATCTGAAAAGTAAGCTTCTGCTTAGATCAGACTGGCCAATCAACATGTCACTGGGGAATGACACTCAGGTTAATGGGGAATGTCATGGGCTACTCGCTGATGTAGAAGGAACTGGCCCACTCCAGCAGGGTCGTTCCCTGGGATGTAGAGGGAAGCTCTTTTGGCTTGTGCCAGTGCCTGAGTTGCCCAGCCATATTCTTCCAAGGTTTCTACTTCAGGCTCCTGCTTGAGTTTGTGCCATGACTTCCTCAGTAATGGACTGGGAGTTGGAAGTGTAAGCCAAATGAGTCTTCCTTTTCCCAAGTTGCTTTTGGCCAAATCAAACTAGCCCAGTCACTGACTGAATAAAGAAGAAAAAGCAAGCATCTGCTTCTCTCTACTCTCTAACCACGAGGGCAAGGTAGCCAGCTGCTCCAAGTCCCTGCTGCCATGACTTAAACCAGGATGGTCTGTGCCCTCAAACTGAGCCAAAATTAACCTTTCTTCTTTAAATCGATTATATCTGGTATTCTGTCAGTGAAATGAGAAAAGTAATTAGAAAAGCCAAAGCTCTCTCAGTAGCTATTTTCCTTGAGCCTTCAGAAATGATCACATGATCTCTACTTTCCCTAAGAGGGGAGCAGGAAAGGCACCACGGAGGTCTACAGTGTAAGAGCAGATGGGGCAGAGCCTCTAGAGCACTTCTGCTCTGTCACCATGCTGCCTGACAGGAACGTGTGCTTCCAGAGGATAGAGCAGCCTGCCGCCTCCCTTTTTATTAGATTTATCTGGATGCCAGTCCCCCGCTGTGCTGAGTAGTCATTTGCCTACAGGATTGGATGGCTTAGCTCTGAATCACTTGCCATGCCAACATGACAATGGCATCTGACTATATACAAATTGTATTCCAGAGACTGGACTCCAACTTGCTTCTTTAGCTCCTTCTATCTTGCAGACAGACCTGAATCTTGCTTCTCCCAGTCTCCTGGATTTCTCTACCTTACATTCCCAAATAGAAGCCCTGCTTTTTGAGAAGGATGGGTTTCTCTGATTTAAACTCTTCTGGCCCAAGTTTAATTTCTTTTTCCTAAAGTGCCTTGCTGGCCTCTGTGAATCACTCAGTTTTGTCATAGTGGATCTGATGCTTCCCTGGATGCAGATAAATTGCCTGTTATAACCACTATCTCTGATCCCAGGAGGTGGGAAGAGGTTGAGCCAGGTTTATCACAGGCCTGGTCTCTTTCCATGATCTGTTTTGTGACAAGCACTCACCCATTTGCATCCTGCTAAGAACTCAGTCCTCTCAGGCCTGAGTCAGAGAGAACAATCATTCATTGCCAAGGTTGTCACAAGTGTGCCAAATGTTGGTCTTCATTAAGCTGCTGTCTCCACTCTGTAGTCACCCTGCAGCTGGAACAAGTTGTGTGTCCTTTTACATCAGCTGGGAAAAGACTTTGTCCACAGCCTGGAGCCCAGGCCGGACTCTGCTTATCTACCTTAGCACTTACATTGTGTTATCTTCCAGACTTTGTTAGTAGCACTGCTGGGCACTGGGTGTTACAATCAGTAATGTGGCAGCTTTTATTGATGGTGTTGTGACACATGATTAAGGCAAATTTTTAGTGACATCAAACAGTAAAGCATGAATGGCCTGTGTTCTGCAGTAAGAGTTATATCATTGTTTCTCCCTTTTCTCAGCTCTATGACTGGAGCATGAGGAGCAACAGCAGACCATAGTGAGGAGCCTCTTGAGCCTTTTCTGTATTCCAGGTGATTTGAAAGAAGTGGTCTGGACCACTGATATCTCCTAATGACACAGTTAAGTGGAAGGTTTGTTTGTTTGTTTGTTTTTTATCTGTTGAAGAATAGGGAAACAGGCTCCATGAAGTCTGCTAGTTGTACCAGTTGGGAGCTGGTTGAAAGATCCTTAGCAAAAATTCAGAGGAGCAAAGGAATGAGTAGATGCTCATTTGCATGTCATTTGAGTATTTGAAGGGGATTGGTTAACATATTTGCCCAAAGAAGCAATTCTTTTTTCTTTTAAGAAAGCCATTCATGACAAGTAGGATCCTGTACAGCAGAGATTCTCAATCTTTCTAATCTTTCAACTACTGCCCACAGTTTCTCATGTTGTGGTGACCCCTAGTCATAAAATTATTTTCATTGCTACTTTGTAAGTGTATTTTCACAACCATTATGAATCATAATGTGTTTTCTGATGGTCTTAGGTGATCACTATGAAAAGGCCGTCCTACCCCACCCTGCAAAGGCCTCATGACCTACAGTTTGAGAACCATTGCTGTAGAGCATCCTTCAGGTGGGGCTACATCCATCTCATCCAGTAACACGCTTCCATGGATTTCAAAAGATTCTGTGGATAAAATCAAGAAGCATATGGGGTATCATTTTCACGTTTGTGTAAGCTCCCAACCTTTGTGGGTTTGCTGCATGGTTTGCTTTGTAGAAATTCCCCTAAGACTTTTTCCATTGGCTTGCTCTTGCCCCTTCTTTTTCTATGGCTCAGATTTACTCAGATAAGATCCCTCCTGGCACAGAAGTTGCTCTTCTGTGCTTTGAGCCCTCCATCACTTTTTGCTGGTACCAGTGTATTCGGCCCCCACACCTCAATCTCTGGTGATGTTCTGTGTTCTTTCTCTAGTCTCTCCATCCAGCCCAAAGCCTGAATATGTCAGCATTCATTCTTAGAGGCACTCAGACACAGTTCAGTATCTTACCTTAAGCCTACAAAGCAGGGCGATCTCTCCCTGTGTAGCTGTGGCTCCTGTTAAGCATCTTCTCTCACAAGTATGACCTCTCTGGCATCCCAATCCTTTCAGGATATTTTCCCTGCAGGGCAAAGGGTCAGGGAAGTGGTTATGTATGTAGACTGGAATGCTGAGTGTGGCCTTTGGAGACCAGCAGACCTAATTCTGTCATTTATAAGCTGTGTGCCCTTGGGCAAATGACATGAACTTTGGGGGTTTTCATTTGTCATCTGTCCAATGGGGATTATAGTACCCTTGATGGGGATGCCTCACACCTACTGTTAAATTCCATATCCAAGCTAGAAGGAAAAAAAACACTAAGAAAAAGACAAAGTGAGGGAGTCAAATTTCTCTTGAAGTCTAAAAAATTGAAAATCATTACAGTTCTTCACTAAGTCTAGCAGAGTGAGTTTTTCTTCCAGCCATGAAAACGGGTTATTGGTTTTCCATCAGGCATCTGCTAGGTCAGTAGATTGCAGCTAGGAGACATAAACTTCAAAAATCACATTCAGTACAAAAACTCTGATGGGGATGGGTGCGACTTGAGCCCTATTCTAACTCTCAAGACAGTAATAATGCCATTTATTAACACCACTTGCAATGATGCTATTTCTTTAGGAAACTCAAGAACATCTGTATGTTTTCTGAACTCATGAAGCATTGTGAACAAAGAAAGAATTGGCCATGAATTCTACTCTGCTATTTGAGCTATCCCATGTTAAGGGCATCCTTATTCTTCTATTCATATAAATGGGGGTTAACTCATAGATAACTGACAGCTCAAGCTGCTTATCCTAATATTAGGACCAAAGAAAAGATTTGGGAGACTTTCACCATAGTTGGAAAAAAGCAACTGACTCTTGGCTAATTATGTGAATCATTTACAGCCTTGAGAGTTGCTCATGTTTCCATAGTCAGGAAAGACATCTTTGAAGAAGGCTAACAACAGTTCAATGCTATTTGGATGGCTCAGTAGTAAGGCATTTGCTGCGAAGGCATGAGAACACAACTTTCCCCTTAGAATCCTCATAAAAGGACAGTTGTGGTTGGGCATGTTTATAATCTTAGCTCTGGGGAGGCAGAGGCAGGTATATTTCTGGGGCTCAGTGCCCAGCCAGCTGAGCTCAATCAGCAAATAGCAGGCCAGTGAGGAACTCCATCTCAAAAAACAAGATGGACAACTTCTAAGGAATGATTTGAGAAGTTTACCTCTGGCCTCCACATGTACCTGTTCTCACATGCAGGTGTGCCTATACACATGTGTGAATACACACACACACACACACACACACACACACACACACACACACACACATGCATACACATGTGCATGCACACACAGAGAAAACTACTGGGTTCATCAGCTGTTGTGACAGGAACAGTTCTCTTATCCTGTCTATATCCAGAGAGGGTCACTTCTGTCCCACCATCATCCAGACTCGGATCCATCTCAACTCTTGTGTCTCATGGTAGCCTGGGTGGGTAGAGGATCTGCACTGCACTTATAAATTTCTTGTGAGAAAACACGGTTAGTGTTTATGCTCTGTCTTTGATCATATAGGAAGGAATTCTAGAATGTTATAAAGGTCCCTGCGTCATTCAACCACGGCATGGTGGGACCTCGTGACCTTGCACATGAACTGACTACAAAGCTGCACCAGTTTTCTCCCTTTAGACCTGTTCCATGGGAATTTGATACAAAGCCTCCTTATCCCCAAATGATAGATCTGGCTGGGTTCAAGGATGACGGTCTGCATTTGTATCACCATCATCACCATCATTAATATTATCACCATTAATCAACAGCACTACCCCACTGTTACCAACACTACCAGCACCATCATATTGTCACCATAATAAACATCATCAGGACCACACTCACCATGCTTTACCATCATCACCAGTATCATTGCTATCTCCACTAAAATCACCACGATCATATCACCACAACCATCATTAACATTATAACCATTCCCACCACTACTATCGTCAATATCAGCATCACTATCATGACACCATCACCATCACCAACACCAATATTAACATCATTTCCACCATCAGCATCACTACTATTCCAATCACCATGAGCACCATCAGCAGCAGCACATTTACCATTATCTTTTTAATTACCTTGTCACTCATCAGTGCTACTGATGTTATTCTTTCCAACCCCAATAACACCATCATTACCATCAGCAGCACTGTGATTAACACGATCCCTGTCATTCACACCATGCCCATCATTGCTGACATCATCATCATCATCATCAATTAACTATTACTCTTGCCAGCTGTAGAGCTGAATCCCTTTCTGGGTCTGTTCTTACACATTTCATGCTAAGCATGTACTGTGACTATCCTCATTTTACCCATGAGGCAAGAGATCTAGACTCATACTAGGGGCTGAAATTTGAACCTTAGGTTTCTGAAACCAGAGTGAAGGGTAGAGGGATTCCCTTGCCTGTAGTATTGGCATATAAAGTTTAAGAATGTGAGTCTGACTGTTGGAATTATTTGAGGCCAAAGTAGATCATTCTAGGTAGAAGACAGAGAGAGAGAGAGAGAGAGAGAGAGAGAGAGAGAGAGAGAGAGAGAGAGAGAGAGAGAGAGAGAGAGCTTGTGATGGTTTGTATATGCTTGGCCCAGGAGTGGCATTATTAAGAGGTATGGCCTTGTTGGAGTAGGTGTGTCATTGTGGACATTAACTTAAAGACCCTCATCCTAGCTTCCTAGAAGTCAGTCTTCCACTAGCAGCCTTCAGATGAAGACATAGAACTCTCAGCTCTGCCTGCACCATACCTACCTAGATGCTGCCATGCTCCCACCTTGGTGATAATTGACTGAACCTTTGAACTCATAAATTGACCCCAATGAAATGTTGTCCTTTATAAGACTTACCTTGGTCATGGTGTCTGTTCACAACTGTAAAACCCCAACTTAGACAGCGCTATACAAGAAGAATATCTCTGTGTTCATAGGACATTTGTTCTGACAAGCAGTAGGAGAAATGAGCAGGAAAAAATAACCAGACTAGAGGTCTAGAAGGAGGACCAGCAATTGGGAATTGGGAGATTTGGGGTAATTTTCCAGCAATTTCTAATATGTGCCTTCTATCTATGGCAAGCAAAATAAGAAGGCACCACCACATCTCACACATTAGCCTCTCAATCAGTGGCCCATTATCTCGTCTGTTCAGGTGTTTAATGGAAGTTTCTCTCTCCTGCCGAGCTGAGAGCTTAATGAAGCTGGAATCCTCTAGCCTGCATCACTGAGCCTGTGTTCCCCCACAAGGCGGCCTCCTTGCAGCCCTGAACGGGGTAATATTTCTACTCTTTTTCATATTCTAATGAATAAATGATATTCCCATTGGTTATTTATCTACTTTTAGAACTTGAATGGAATTCTTCTGATAATTATGGCATTTCACCATTTGATGGGAAATTGGTACCTGCTGCCTGGAGATAATGGTCCAATTCAGTGTCTATGAAATATGGAATTTTCTGCTAATTCCTGCCTTGAAATTTGTAAATCATCAGTGGAGTTGGTTATTAAAATTCAGGAGTTTAAAGACCTGGAGCGAAGGGGGAACGGCCTTTCCTCATTAAAATTACAGAAATTGACAATGAGTGCTGGACTGAATTTTCAGCCCAGAAGGCACAGAGCAACTCAACTCTGAGCTGTTGGTGATGTGACTATCTCTCCAGGAGCCCGGGACTGTGGAGTGTGAGCTAGCTGGCTGCAAGGCACTTGTAAGAGTATACAGACATGAGAGGTAACAACAAGACACCAGGGATAGGCAGAGGCTCTGGGTTTGAGTGGAGATAACAGCTAAATGGTTGTACATGACATCACTGAGTAGAGATAACGGCTTGAATGGCTATACATGACATCATGACTTTCTGAACCTCATTTTCTGCCCTGGCAACATTGTGTGTGTGAGTACACATGTCTATGTATATTAGGAGGTACGCATGTTGATGCACATGTATTCACATACATATGGTGGCCAGAGGACAGCCTTGTTTATTGTGTTATTGTTTCTCAGGTACTGTCTTCTTTGATGGCTTTGAGACAGAGTCTCTCATTGGCCTGGAGTCAACAGTAGTTAGGGCTATACTGGTAGACGCTTGGTTGATGCTGTGTTTAAGGTGCATGTGGGCTGTGCAAAGGAGGACTCAGTTTCTTAGCTCCTATCCTGGATGCTGTGCTCATATGACACAAGTAAGTTATATTAGTGTTTATAACCTCCGTAGCTACTAGTAGCTGCAGAGTTGAAGGTGAACAAGCAAAATGGTTAGGTTTTTGTCGGTATGGCAATAATTGAGAAAAACCGAAAGGAGGAGGGACTTATTTTGGCTCTGAGGTTCAGATGTTTAAACCGTGCTCTCTTGGCCCCATCACTGAGGAGTGTGGTGAGGAAGGTCATCATAGGGTGTGTTGGTACAAACCTGCTTACTTCATGGCAGCCAGGAAACAGAGAGGGAGACGGAGAAAGACAGAAGGAAAGAAATGGACAGAGAGGTGGAGAGACAGGGAAAGAGACAGAGACAGAGTCAGAGACAGAGAGTCAGAAAGATGTAGAGGGGGAAGGGATGGAGTGGGGTAGAGAGAGGTGTGTGTTAGAAAGAAAATAGGAAGGGGTCAAGAGTCAAGATAGTCTCTTTGAAAGCACTTCCTCAGGAATCCACGTCACCTAATCAAGCTCAACCTGTAACAGTCTATAAAAGATGAAATGATTAATAGACTAAGCCCATTGTTATTAGTATGAGCCTGTCACCTCTCAGTAGCCACACCTGCTGAGGACCAAGTATCCAACACATGAGCTGGAATGGTTATTTCCAAACCCAAACCACAGTACAACCTGAAGACCAGTGAGAGAAGAAGAAAGAGAACTAGGTTAAAGTCAACACATTGTGGCCACTCCTTGCAGCATAGGCTTGACTTAAGATACATCTTTAAGTGTATGGATAGTGCATGGTAGGAAACATCATGGTACAATCTTGGTAGCATTCTTGCTTCAGTTGAACCAAAGAAAAGATGAAAATATGTGGGCTTCAAGGAGAATGTTAAAGCTTTCCTAGGGTTGTGATACCAGCCCCATCCACTCTATCCAGGCATTCTTAGAAATGAATTTTTGCAGACCACGGGGGGCCCTTTCTGTCTTGTCTGAGCTCTTTCCAGAACCCAGCAGGCCTGACATGGCCTTAATATGGCTAATCTCAATTATTAGCTTGATGAGATTTAGAATTGCCATTAATTTGGGTAGCACCATTACATGGGTTGGGATCCCATAGTATATAAAAAGGGAGACACGAGCCAAGTGCCAGCATTCATTTCAAGCTGCTTCTTGATTGTGGATGTGATGGGAGCAGTCACGTCTTAGTCCTGCCACCATGCTTCCCCCCTGTGATGGAATGATTCCCCCAAACCATGAGCCAGATATAGCCTTCCCTCCATTAAACTGCTCCTTATTAGGGGTTTTGTTACCTGTGTGAATCTTGCTGCAGGAGCAGGGTGCACATATACTCTCTATCCTGAGCCCCAGATGAGCAGACAGTGTGTGTGGGGTATGAACACGCACACATGCATGTGAGCACCTGCACACATTCCTTAATTCTCTATTTTATCTACACCAACATTTTGGTGCAGAGGTGCTCTGAGGGAGAAGGCATGATCTTAGAGTTCACAGGGGCCAGACATATGCATTCTTAGCTTGAGGTAAACTCATCCTGGTTACTCAGCACAGTGGCACCGATGAAAGGGTGGATTATCAATTACTTTCCACATTGCTGTGACTGGATAACTGACCAAAGAAACTCAAGGAAGAGAGGGTTCATATTTTGGCCCACAGTTTAAGGGTAGACTTGGCCATGGAGGAAAAGGCTTGGCAGCAGGAGTGTGAAGTGGCTGGTCACATCGTATCCACAGTCAGGACACACATAGATGAATGCTGGCATCCAGTTACAGCGTAGGGAATAGTGCTACCCACATTTAGAGTAGTTCTTCCTATCTCAGGTAACTCAGCCTAGAGACTCTCTCAGAGACATGCCCAGAGGCTTGTCTCTCAAGTGCTTCTAGATCCTGTGAAGCTGACAGCCACAGGGGATAACCCAGTAGTCTCTATGCCCTGCACTTCTGGACAAGCTTAAGTGCTGGGGCGATTCTGAGCCCCATGTTCTTGAAAGTCTAGGGTTGAGGGCATGGGGACTCTGGGCTGTGTATCAATGTCTATGGAATCTCTGTGTGCTAGCTACTGCTCTGTTTCTGTGAAGGAACATTATGTCCAATACAAAAAGGAAGAATTTAGTGGGGGCTTGATTACAGTTTTGGAGGGTGATTCTGTAACCATCACGGCAGAGAGTATGGTGGCAGGTGTGTCACCAAAGCAGTAGCTGAGAGTTCACACCCTGATCTTCATGCAGGAAGGGGAGGGGGAGAGAGAGAGAGAGAGAGAGAGAGAGAGAGAGAGAGAGAGAGAGAGAGAGAGAGAGAGAGAGAGAGAGAACGAGCATAAGGTGGAATTTGGAAGCCTCAAAGTCTACCTCTAGTGATCCCACTTCCAACAAGGCCGAGCCTCTTCATCCTTCCTAACAGCCCACCAGCTAAGAACTAAACATTCAAATGTATGAACATGTGGGTACCATTCTCATTAAACATCCCCATCCTTTCATTCTATTAAGTGTACCAGAAGAGGGAAGGAAGAGGGACAGGAGGACTCAGCAAACCACAGCCATAATGACCCATATGCCACAGCTCTAGCTCCATCCCTTACCCCCAACTTTCTTTTGATTCCCAGCTTGAGGAAAGACTCTCCATTTCATCATCTAGTGTGCCTGGTAGGTGCCAGGCTTACTTGAACCCTCCATGAAGACTTTAAGACAAAGACGTGCAGACTTTTAAAAAGAGCTCTTATCTTGTTTTTTTCTGAGCACACACTGTCTACCTCCTGTCTCTGTCTGTCTGCCTGCCCATCTCTGCCATCTTGACTTTCTCTGTGTCTGTTTTGCTCTCTATGTCCTGGGGCCACTGCGGTTCTGCTGTCCTGTCTCCTTTCAATCTTTCTCAGTCTCTTCCTTCCTCTATCTCTCTCATCCCTTTATCCTTCCCTCTTCCCCTTAGTCTCTTCTCATCTTCTAGAACTATCTTAATGAGTAATAAGGCTAACGATTATGGCCATTTCTGTTTTTTATCATTTCTCAGGCATTTGATAGGTCTGCATTTTCTTGATGCCATATGCCAGCTGTCAGGATAGTCTGTATGTCATTAAGAAGTTGACTCTGAAGAACATCTCTTAGCTTACCATTGCCTACCCCTTCCTGTGTTCTGTTCTCTTATGCAAACTCTTTGCCTATTCTTTGTATGTCAGAAAATCTGGACTTCCCAGAAAATAAAAGACCTTGGGGCTTTACTGCCCACTGTCCCCTGCCCTCAGTGCCCCTTTTGCAGTGATGGAGACTAAAGATGCCTACAAGACTCCTAACAAGCTAGAGGACAAGCCCAGGACAGGGCAAATTAATGACATGTGCAGTGGTTCCCACACAGTTGCTTTTTAATCTAAATGATATATAAAGCACATTCTACAGCTGCTGGATTAACTGCAGATTTTTGACAAGGATGTGTGAATTTGGGGTGGGGTACATAGTATGTCAATCAGGATTCCTGTGTGAATCTGTACACACCACCACAGTGAAACTCAACCCTGAGATTCTCCTGGAATTAACTGTTTGATCCTGACCTTGGCTACAGGAGTTACTATCCAAGAAGGCAAGAGGGAGGGAGACACTTGAAATATGCCCAGATTTCTGTGTGTGTACATTTGGAACAAGACTGACTGATGCCTACTTTACCCAGGGCCCAGTGAAGCTACTCCAGGTGGCCCTGACTGAACCCCAAGTGTAGGAACCAGCCTTGGATACTCCTCCCCAGGGATCTCCCTTCCACCATGCCTGTGGTCTTTTATGGTTGGAGGACATGTTTCTTCTGGTTGGACATGGGGGTTAGGTCTCTTTTTTTTTTTTTCCCAATGAAACTATGTAACACTTATGTGGCCAAAGAAAGACATAAGAAGGGGTTGGAAAGTTGACTCAGCAGTTAAAGTGTATGCTGCACTTGCAGACAACCTGAATCCAGTTCCCAGCACCGATTTGGGCACCTTGCAAGCCTAGCCAGGGGATTCAGTGCCTTTATGCATGCACACACACACACACACACACACACACACACACACACACACACACACACACACACACACACATGTTGAGCACCCAGAAGGGTTTCCGACATTTCAGTAGGTCCTGGGACTGTAGTCACAAGAAAGAAGAGAGGAACCTTGCTGTCAGCAGAGCCTGAAGCAGACAGAGAGATTAGAGCAACCAGAGACAAATTATACAGAGAGCAGAGAAAGGAATACAGGTGGGGGCATGGGTCCATTTGTGAGTTTTTGTAATTTGATCTTTATCCCCCTAAAATCTTTGGGAAATGGGGGGGGGTGAGTGTTGAAATAGAAGAAAAAAACTTGGAGAACATTCTAGAACACACAGCCAGAGAACCTCTGAAATGGAGTTTGTTGTTCATCATAAGATTGTAAATGGGGGTTCCTGGGCCTTAAGGGAGGCAAGAGCATGTCTCACATAGACCCTTTCAGTCCATGTGTAGAGAGCTTAGTAAGACAGGGAAGTCAATGCCCCAGGTTAGACCCCATTTTAGCACTCTTCATTCCAGGTTTACAACAGACACTTTGAACATTAAAAAGATAAAAATAGTGGAAAAAATTAAATGGATGCTGTCCCCAGCTAGGGCAGAGGAGGTGGGAGGAGGCGGAGTGACTGCCAAGCCCTGGGAGGGAGCGAGTGTGGCCAGCTGCAGGAGGGTTGATGCTGTAAGCAGCTCTCTGTGAACTTGGTATTTTTCCATAGCAAACAGAAGCCTGGAGCTTGTTGGCACTGGAGCCATATCCTGGGGATAGAGAGGGCAGAGTAGCCACGGGGAGCCAGCTAAGGAAGCAAACATGTTGAGAGGAGGCAGGCTTTCTGGCTTCAGAATCTAGGGCTCTTCCGGGAGCTGGGGCCAGTTCTGATATCCATCAGGTACACTGGCGATCAATCAGAGGTAATGAGAGGCCAGCCAGAGGCAGGGCTGCAAATGTGTCTCCATCTTGGGATTTAGGTAGAGCAGATACAACCCAGACCCCAAGGCAGGTGGCTGGCACGGATATCCATGATTACAGAGACGACAGTATCAGTCGGCACTCTCTGTGGGACTTTCTGCAGTTTACTGTGTGTTATTTGTTTCATTACTGCAACAAAGTGTGGGGCAAAGGGAACTCAAGGAAGGAAGCATTTCCTCTGGCTCACAGTTAAGGGACAGTCTGTCATGGCAGGGAAAACACGGTGGTGTGAGCATGAGGCAGTGCATCACATTGTGCTCACAGTGAGGGAGCAGAGAGAAATGCATGCTGGGACACTGTCTCCTCCTTTTTTATTTAGCCCAGAACCCCAGACTATGGATGGCGCTGCTCACATTTAGGGTAGTTCTTTCCACTTCAATTAACCCAGTCAAGGAACTCGCTCTCAGGCACGTCCAGATGCTTGTTTCCCATGAAGCTGAAAAGTGGCATTAACCACCACAGTGTGGAGATCTCATTCTGTGGGCTCTCCCAGCTCATGGCAGGCCCAGGAACCATTCTAATGTTTAGGACCTGCCTAGTTACCGGTGACCGAAAACCAAACCCAGAAAGGAGACAGGAATGAATGGGGCTACCTCATGCACTGAATATCCTAGCTCCAGGCACAGCTGGATCCAGGGAGTCAGACAATTTTTGAGATCTTTCTTTTTTTGATTTCCTGACTGGGCTTCTCATTTCTTGGTATTGCTTTCAGGTTGCCATAGTGACAAAAAAAGCTGTGTTCCCGTTGCTGTGATACTACACTAGACTGATGTAACTCCAGGAAGGATTTATTTGGGCTTGTGGTTTTAGGGACTCTAGTCAGTCATGGTGGGAAAGCACGGCAGGACTTAGGTCCATGGAGATAGCCTTGGGAGTGGGTTCTCACAGGTCTGGAAGTAGAACTTGGGCAGGAAGTGGGGACTGTGTATAACTCTCAAGGCTTACCTCCCAATGACTCCCTCCCTTCAGTGAAGTTCCACCTCTTATTCTTTCCCAACAGTGCCACCTACCAGGGACCAAGCACTCAGACACATGGACCTAAAGGGAACATTCTACATCCAAACTCTGACAAGGTGTTTGTCTAAGGAATACTTGCCGTGCTAATGAAAACGTGCAAATGGGACAGGGGATTCAGAAAGAAAAATTGTCCCTAGGTTGACCCTGTCACCACTTTATAGATGAACGCTGATGGCCTTTGTAAAAGAAGAAACAGAGGCTTGCAAACTAAAGTTGTTTGTCCAAGGTGACACAGAAAGTGGACATGGGTCAATATCATGGAGTCCTCTGCAGCAAATTTGAGCGCATCTTCTCCCATTCCCAGTGTGCCACCTCATCTCCTGTTTGTTCCATCTCCTCACCTGTCCTTGGAACTGGCCAGTCACTCAAGATACCATAGAATGGCAGGGTCACCCTCAAGACAGCAGTAGAAGCCATGGGGCCATCAGCCCTCTCTGTGTGTCATTTGCCCTCATGGTGGTATGAATAGGGGTTTTCCCAAGGCATAGAGGGTCAGACTACTGCTTTGTCCATCATCTTTAATGCTAATTACCTTTCCCCCACATCAATATAAAACTCATCTTAAATGTTCTCATTAAAACGTGTGTGATTTCTGACCACCCTTCCATCAGATCAGCCTCTGAGAGCCTTTTGTGACTGGAGTGTTCTTGGAGCACAGTGGCAGTTCCCAGTGATTTAGAATATCAAGTTTGTATGATTTTTAATCATTAAAGAAGATGTAAAAACATATTTTATACACAATCTTTTATCTTACACTTATTTTTATATTTCTCCATAACAATTTATTGGAGAACATATATCACCATTACACTGGACATTTATGGCTACATTAAAATTCAATGTCATCATAAATTTGGGCCGGTTAAAGTAGTGACATTTGTAACGGCTTTCACAAGGACATATTTTATATTTAAAGTGAAACTTTGAAAAGAAACTTTTGTTAAAGGGGAAAACTGTGTGTGGGTGGGAACAGGGATAGAATACGTCCTAGCTATCCAAAATGCCCAGTGCCTACTGCATCAAGATCCACACTCTGCTAAACTCTAGGTGTGAGTTCTTAGGGATTAGCAGGTATCATATGGCAGTGCATTGTTGGCTAGAAGTATGCCACACTGGCCAGTTTACAGCAGCCTATGATGGGGAAAATTTCAAAGGTAAAGAAAATTATTAACTCAGATTTTAAAAATGCCAAGTATAATGAGAGGTTTTCAGATCATGGGACAACGGGTTTCCTGTCAGCAACAGTTATGAGGGCCTTATGGTTTTCTCATTATACCCAAGACTGAGACCATCTTCTAGGCAATTTGTGGCCTGTCTTTCCTCCTCTTCCTCCTTCTCCTCCATCTTCAGGAAACAGATAGGTAGAAAGCTATCTACATAGGAAAGAGAGGATATCACAGAGAAAATTTCTGCTTCAAGTCAAGTAGATTTGCACAAATTGTTATTGATCTCAGATAGTTGGGCAGTGGGGACCAGTGAGGGGAAGCGAGTCTAGGTGCTCACAGAGGGTAAAACACCTACTCATATTCACTCAAAGTAAGAAGAGCCTTGACTTCATCTCAGGAGAGGAGCCTTTGATGTTGGGGGTGTCTAGAAGGGACTGTACAGTGTGCATCTATTTATCAACCCCTCTTCTGTTGAACATAACAACCTGATCCCAAACTGATAGTGTGTATATCAGACCCCTCGATATGAAAATCACTTGAAGTTTCTCTTTTCTTCTTCTAGTTCTCCATAAGTGTATCTGCTCAGCGAGGTTGCCTGGCTGTTTGACTCTGTAGCCCTCCCTTAACTCATGGTTTCATCTATTTCTCCCTCTGAGAAGGATGGGAGCATGAGTAGATGATAGGTATTAAGTTTTCTTGGAATGCAGTTTGCTCTCTTTGACTCTTTGAACTGTTTGTGGTAAGAGTGGAGGTCATGGCAGAGAAACAGTAAGGGTCCTTGAAGTTACTAAGCACCAGGCCTGGGGCTGGAACTCCAAGCTGTTCTGTTGTTCCTGATGGTTCTATTTAGAGACATACAGCAGAGGGGAGGAACGTGGTGCAGGACATTGTTCAAACAAGATTGACAAAAGTAAGTGTGTGTGTGTGTGTGTGTGTGTGTGTGTGTGTGTGTGTGTGGTGTGAGGGAGGCAGGTATTTTAGCACAGTGACAGTAAAGGTAGTACAATAGGCATTTGAAGCCAGAACACCTAGCAGGCTGTTAATTATTTGTTGAGATGGGTGTTGCTACACAGTCTAGACTGGTACACAACTCACTTGGCAGCCCTGGTTGACTTTTTCTGTATTCTCTTTCCACCTACAGAACACATCCTGTGATCTCTCCACAGTTACCTGCTAGATTTTACTTTTTAAAAAGACATTCTCATAAACCTCGTGGCTTCAGACCTTCTATATACTTGAAGATGACCTCGAATGTGTAGTTTTTCTGCCTCCGTCTTCTTAGGACTGAGATTATTAGCATGCCCATGTGTCTTGGAATATCTAATGTCTGTTTTTGCTCTCTCTCTCTCTCTCTCTCTCTCTCTCTCTCTCTCTCTCTCTCTCTCTCTCTGTGTGTGTGTGTGTGTGTGTGTGTGTGAAGTCATTGTCAGGCTTAGCCACAGGCACTCATTCTCACTGAGTCCTCTCATAGGACCTCCTAGCATTGCTCCACGTGGACAGGCAAACTCCTTTCAGTATCATATGCAGGTAACAATGGCAACCTTAACTGTAAGGTGCTTGAGAAGATGCAGTGTGTTAACACATGTACCATGTTCAATATTTATGCCTTATCCCTAGTCAGCATTATGTATGTGTTTGCTCTTACTTACTATGAAGTGTGCATGATGGGTGGGACATTCTTTGATTGATGGCTCTGACAGACAAGTGAGGACTTGATTAGGCTTGTCAATTCTTCTAATGATCTGGAGTGTCAGGCTAGACCATTGCAAGGGGATCTGACCCGTCTCTCAGTGTTGGACAAATCCTTCCTTTCCTCACTTAGATGCTGAAGTCATCCGTTCTAATTTCATTTCTTTTGCTGTGATAGAATATCCTGACCCAAAGAAACTTAGGGATCCCAGGTTGCAGGCCTTCATGTGGGAAAGTGAAGGTAGCAGGATCCTGAAACTTATAGTCCCATCACATCCACAGTCAAGGGCAGAGACAAATGAGCGCATACTTGCTAGTGCTCAGCTGAATTTCTCTACTTCTCTACAGTTTAGGGCCCCTCTGCATAGGAAATGGTGCCACTCAAAGTGTGCTATGTCTTTCCATATCAGTGAACTAAGACAGTTTACCATAGACATGCCCATATATCAAACCAATGTAAACAGTCCCTCATTGAGATTCTTTTCCAAGATGAGTCTTGGTTGTATCAAGTTGACAATTAAAACTGACCACCATACCATCAACTAAGACACCACCTACTCTCTGATACTAAGAGCCAACACTAATTTAACATTAGGGACAAGAAATAGTTTAGCCATGATGCTCATATTAACTTGTCTGATGTGGGTATCATGTAGATTTAAATTAGTGGCTTCTCCTGACAGCCTGTGACTTGAAAGAGTTTGTTGACCAGAAAAGAGCATTTTCCACTGAGCATCTATGTTATCAACTTCCATCCATGTTTATTTTAGAGCTTAAGAGCATAATGAAGAGGAGAGAGTAGAAGGATATAAAATCAAGGGTTAGACAGGAGTCAGGGTGGTGACATAGACCTGTAATTCATCTAGCATTTGGGAGGTAGAGCTAGGAAAAGTAGGACTTCAAGGTTGGTCTGAGATACATAGTGAGTTCAAGGCCAGCCTGGGCTCATGAGACCCTGGCTCAAAGAATCACAACAAGTAAAGAACAACCAAAACCTTAGCAGGAAGGTGCTAGTGTTTGGAAAGCCCCAGAAACTGCCCTGGTAGCTAGGAATTCATACCGAATGCAATGGAAAATCATGACAAGTTTTAAGTAGGTTCTTGCTTTATCAATGTGCTATGTATAGGGGTATGGGAGAAAAATACAAACACAGGTGGTAGTTTCAGGATGGGAAGTCTAGAAGATTCCATGAGCCTTCATCCTGTCATCCCTGTGAGACTACTTCTAACACATCCCAGGTAAGCACATGAAGGCCAGTTACCTCCCACAGAGGATGGACCATGTTTAATGCCATGTGGACATAGCATGGTGTGCTAATCAATTAGCAAGAAAACCAGAAAACCTATAGAGATAGCAGTGAGCAAACACTAACCCTTGCTACCCTGCTCACTCAGAAATGGCCTCACCAGAGAACATCTTTGCTGTGAAGTTTGTCTTAGCTTCCACATCTCCTGGCTGCTTTTTTCTTTTTCTTTTTTAAATAATCCTCCTTCAAGATAGAGGCCTCGTCTCATGTCCTAGGCTTTATAATAAAGACAAATTTGAAAAGTAATTGATAAAGACTCATTCCTTGTAGAGCAATAAAATTTATCGTGGCTTAACTAATCTGGCCCCACTTGTGCCTGCTGCCTGCCTTCCCAACCATCGGATGACTAATTGATAACTAATTTTCTCAATTTGTTCTCCATTACTTATTGCCACCAAGAAGCGTCTACCTTAGTCTGTGAATCACGGAAACCCCGTGAAGTCCGGTGATGAGTCTTGCCAGGATTCAGCATGGCACATGGGCCAGCCTTTCAGGCAGCCACACTGGTCTCTTCTCACCCACATGGCTAAGACTCGAGGTGTTTAGTCCCTGCCAGGCACAGGCACTGTGAGGGACAATGAACATTCCACCTATATATACCATGTTATCTTAACATGGTAACAACAGAGGTTCAGAGAGGCCAGGGGCCTTTCTGGAGGTCATAGAGCAGTAGAACTTGTAACTTGCCTGTCTGTCTTCCAGGTCTATATTTTGGCCACTATGTTAGTCATACCCGTACCTCCCCAAACTCTTTCCCCTAAGCTGAGAAATGTCAACACCAAGGAAACCTTGCCAGCTATGGAGTGAAGGTGCTCTATCTCCAGATAGCCTGGTCTCATAACGCTGGGTCTCTCTATCCTCTGGTATAGAGTCACGACAACTGATCCTTCTGTGGCTGCTTAGCCCTCAGACCTGCCCACAGCACTGACCTCCTGGGAAAATATCTCCTGAACTTCCTGACACCCAGCTTTATGTGTCTGTTGGGGCCCGAATTCAGCATTCCTGAGTCCAGACACTGCCTGCCTACGTGTGCCTGCTGTGTAGTGGTTCGGGGTAGCGGGAGGCTGAGCCAGGGAAAGGTTCACTCATTACAGATTCCTGAACCCTGCTGTTCACTGGCTTCTTAACAAGTGATGCTATTAGTCTTACATGTTCTCAATTCTTCATTTTCTTTGTGTGTGGGGGAGTTGAAGGCTATATTGTGGTATTTATCCTTGGAATAATGTTGCCATAGTTACCTCCTGACTCTATTATCACAGCAGTCCAGTAATTGAAATAGCAAGGCCCAGAGATGCTCTTGTGAATGTGTGCTGGGCCCACAGGTTGGGCATGCAAAGTGTCTTTTAGATTGGGAAAGAAAGAATACAACTTAGCCTTAGCAATTAACCCTGGAGCATGGCACAGTGGTCCCATCTGCTGATGGAGGTGTTGCTTGGTGAGGTCCAGAGTGAGCCATTTCTGTGGAGGTTTTTTTTTGTTTCACGTTGTTGTACAGTGACACTCGTCGAATGCAAGAATGTAATATCTCCATGGAAACTGAAAATGTTCAAAATTAAGATCCAGGATAGGAAAGCTTCTGAGTATGGTGGTGCTGATGCTCATCACTAATACAGAAAGGAGAAGAAGCAGCTCCAAGGTGTCGGGTGTCACGGGCAACAGGGAATGGGAAATCGGACATCTTGTCTCACTCAGAGCCTTTGCTTTGGGGACATGGTGGAGGAAGGTTAGGGACACACCACTGCCTAGCGCATCTTCATGCTCCATGTTGGGAAAAGTGCTGCTAACTCTTCAGGGAACTTTAACCTTGACTCCGCTTGGATGTTCTGCACATCCAGCAGGGAAGAGCTAGCAGGGTACATGTGAGCAGTGGGTTGCAATGGCAGAAGTCGTCAGCCACAGCTCACTGTGAATGAAGCCCCAGCACTCAGCAAACTCCTTTTGCCTACAGGGCCCCACCTCTACCTACACGGAATGGGGATAGGAGCAGCGTGGGCTGTGTTGAAGGGGTTCTTTCCTCTCTTTCTCTTTCATACCTATCTTTGGCAGCATCTGCATGGTTACCCTCATCTGACATCCTTATGTAAGATGTTAAGGTTTACCTTAGAATATTCAAATTTACCTGCGGTATTCTAGGATAGTCCATGCGATCCTGAGGGTGTCTGTAAACACAAATGCTATTTGCCCACAGTGTGATTCCTTTGTTCTGGTTCACTGGATCCCTGATGCTTCTGCCTTTGAGAGCATGCCTCCCTGTATCTTACTATTGTGGGACACTCAAGGCCACCCACATAACCCTCTTCCACCCAGGTTATGGGCTTTCCCTGAAATGTCACACAGTGGCATCAGGATGTACACAGACTCTTGGGTTTTGATCTGAACCTCAAGCTCAGGGCTTCATTACCAACTTCTGGATCTCACTCCTTTCTCTTTTTAAAAAAACCGTATACACTTGGGGTAGAACTCAGGCCTCCTGCGAGCTAGGCTAACACTGTACCACTGCGCAATGGCCTCAGCATAACTCAATCTGTATTCAGCGATTAAGTAGGAGATGCCCTTGGCCACCACTGTCAAGCACTGATTGTGTCTCTCACTGATTCATTAGTTCCTTCATTCACTGTGTATGTGTGTTGCTGTTAGTGTGTATGTGTGTGTGTGTACATGATTATGTATGTGTGTGTATGTGTGTTGGTGTTAGTGTTTATGTGTGTATGTGTACATGATTATGTATGTGTGTGTATGTGTGTGTGTGTGTGTGTGTGTGTGTGTGTGTACATGATGTGGGTTTATGGTATGCTGCTGAGGGCCAGTGATTGACATCAGTGTCTCCTCAGCCATCCTCCATCTGACTTTTTGAGACAGGATCACTCACTGAACCTGGGGATCACCATTGGCTAGGCTATCTAGTAGCTTCAGGGCTCTGCCTGTTGTCCTGTCCTCAGGTCAGAATTACAGATGTGTTTTAGAGCTCCAAATCCAAATCCTCATGCCTGCATGGCAAGCATGTTGCTCATAGAGACCCCCCCCAACTGTACTCTGGGTCTCTCTTTAGGCAGAAATGAAGCTCTCCTGCCAACTTCCATCACATCTGCCTTTAGAGTGCTGAGGTGATTTCTGCATTCTGATTCTCTTACAAATGTGATGATTGCCCCTTCTCACCAGCAGGTATCTTCTGGTCTGAACCTTGTCCCTTCTAGCAAGGCAAGCATATCTTCTTTGTGTTTACTTATGTATCGTGAATGAGGACTTATGGCTGGGTAACCCCAAAGCAACTGATTTGGAAAGTCTTCATCCAGCATGGGTGATGGTTTTCTTATAGGCTGATAGGTGATACTCTATCCAATGAAACTTCCTTAGTCTATGAACTCTAGCATCTACCAAGATCTGCATTTAATTAGGGCTGGAGGAGTGGCTGGACTCTCAGGTGAGAGTCTATTGACTCTTTCCACATTCTCCTCTGGGTGACTCTCAATAGCTCACTGACCTGCTCCTGACTGACTCTTACAGGCAAGAACAGCTGATCTGATAAAGACTCGTTTTTGCAGAGACCGTGTGCTACAATACTAGAGTGTGCAAAGTTTTATTAGAACAAGTCCCATATCTTTTGAATCCCAGGACCCTGGCCAACTAAGAGAGTTGGGCACTTCAAGCACTAGAGGTAGCTTGGTAAACAAGATAAAACATCTTCCTTTGAGGATCTAACAGTGGAATAAATCAGAAAACAAAAGCAAACACTGCATTCTGCTCCTGTATACAGACACATAGAATTTTAAGCAAGGACTCAAACATAAGTCCTCATATGCTAGAAACAACATCACTCACAATGAGGAGAGGGTGAAATCTGTCCAATTTTCCTTCTGTGGGGATGTGGATAAACAAATTGATGGTGCATCTACACAATAGAATATTATTCAACCAGAAAAAGGAACAAAACATACGTATTCTGTCACATAGGTGAACCTTGAAACCACAAGAGCCAGGTGGTGACATTCATTTGTAACCTAAGCAGCTGGGAGATGGAGACAGGAAGGGCAGTGCAGGAGTTGAGGACCATCCTCAGCTACACAATGAATTCAGAGTTAGCCTGGGCTACAAGAGATGCTATCTCAAGCTAAAGGCAACAACAAAACTGAAAAGCAGAGGAGAATTAGGTCCAAAGCATCCTAGGTTTTCTCTTTCCCCAGCTCCCAGAAGCTTGCGATGGATGAGAGCTTTCCCAGAGTGTCCTTGGGTAGTGCAGTGCTCCGTGTTGTGACACCATCAGCCACGGAGCTGTGGTGATGACAGATCCGCGTGGTAGGAAGTGAATCCCCCACAAAGCCAGGAGCACACACTGTCTGGCAAATGACAAGCATGCAATAATTATTAATTTTCTCTATTCTTCCCTCTCCATCCTAGACTTAATTAAGATGTATCATTGAAGCTATGAATAAGCAATTCACACACAAAAAAAGGGAAATTAAATGGCCATCACATACAGAAAAATGTTCATTCTGGATAGCAAGGAGGGATTGGAAAGTGAAAGGAGATGTGATTTCCTCCTAGGGAAAAGATCACAGAACAGAAAAGACAGAAAGAGAAGTAGGTGTTTGCAGAAGGCAGGGGCATTGGCTGGCTCCAAGGGGGCTGGGAAAACTACAACTTAGAACATTCTTTTTTGGGGAAATCTGGCTATAAGACTAATTTATTTGTGTCAAAAGCATTAAACACAAGCTGATGCTTTGACATGGTGGCTATATTGGCAGGGGCTCCCTGGGGGAATAATTAATGCTGTATTCACAGCCTCAAAAAATACCCTGTAAATAGTTGATCAGTGAGGGAGCCAGAGATGCTCATAGTTTTATGCTTTATAATAATGGAAATTCCAGTAACTGGTGGTCTGAGTATAAAATGGGATCTTGTGCCCCACTCACCATGACTTGATGAAGCCATCTGGATAATGCCACCATTTCTTTATAGACACTTTGGGTTCTTCCAGTGAGAAGTTATGGGCTATGGCATGTCACATGGCTACGGCTTGCTTAAAAACTGAACCCATACTCCATCGAGATAGATCAGAGGGGAGAGACAAGTGGCTCACCCCACCCTATCCTGACAATTTCAATTAGATCCCCAGGGTCCACATTGTGGAAAGAGAGAAACAAGTCCTGAGATCTGTCTCAGGAAGTTACACAGCAATGCACGAACAGTTATTGCCAATGGTGACACTGAGGGCAGACCTTTTATTTCATTTCCTTTGCTCCATATTTGGAACATGTACTGCTTTTACATTAAAAATATCTCTGTGTTCAAACAGAGGGATTCATTAGGGTGGGGACACCAGATGAGAAAGTAGGGTACTGATGTGCGAGTCAGGAGAACTCCGGGTGTCTGGCTCGGTTAAAAGTGTTACAGAATCCAGTGGCCTCTTTTCCCTTCTCTCTGGTGTTCTCAGCTTTTTTTTTTTTTTTGACTGCAGTTCAACATTCACAGACCTCAGGAGGCTTGGCTTGGCTGCTTCCTGCTTAGAAAGTGGCATGTCTGGGAAACACAGGCTGCCTCTCCTTTGTCTCTGCCCTATGGTTGTCCTAGTTGGCTGTGCTCAGGGCCTCTGGCTCCAGCCTCACTTGTGTGAGTCCACCTGTCCCCAGGGGCTGTGCAGACAGCCTAGTCCACGTCCTGGAGAGGTAGAGAGCCAGCTGCTGGCTGCAAGGAAAGCCCCTGGCCCAGGAGACCCCGGGAGAAGGAAAGGGATTGCATTTATTTTTTAATTTTTTTTGCACACCCTAGTTTTTCACTGAGTAAAATTGCTGCGATGGAACATAATTGCTTTTCATTTTATTTTTAAAAATTGCTACCAAGGCAGTCTGCCGGCCTCCTGAAGTCAGCACAAATCAGAGAACACTCACTCCAAGGGTGTATTTTTTTAAACTTGGATTTTGAAAGTGATTTGCCCTCAGCTATTTGGTTGGCTCGGGTTCATCAGCTCAGGGTCACTGCAGAGCCAACGTGTGTGAGTCCTGGAGTCAAGGAAGAGCTGGGTTTCTTCATTCAGGCCTTGCCAGGGCTGTCTCTAGGGATCACAGCATTGCGACCTGAGCTGGCTGGGCAGTGCAGTACTTCCTTCTGCCCTCTCCTGGGTCTATTGGTCTATTTTCGGATGCTTGCCTACTAGCTTTAGCCTGTTGTCATGGATGGTGTCCTTCCCTGTCCCAGTAGAATCTTTGGCCTCTACTTATGAGCGTGAAATCCCAGACATGTGCCACCATGCTGGAGTGATACTACAGGCATGTGCCACCTGCTGGAGTGATACTGTTCTGGGCATCAAACCCCAGGGCTTATTGCATGCTAGCCAAGGCCTCTACCAACTGAGATGTCTCTCCTGCCCAGCAGAGCATTTCTTTCTTCTCTGGTTTTCTGTCTTTCTCGCCAATGAAGAGTGTACCTAGACTGTGGCTGAGTCCTCACTGGTGTGCGTAGAGGTACTAAATTTGTGGCTAATGATAGATTCATGGTGAGTTAAAAGATCAGGGAGTCTTTTGTAACTTGGAAGAGGCTGTGGGGTAGCCTGATGGCATGCACGCGTGTCACTGACACCATGTGGTTCACATCTAGTGCCACCTGGGCCTCACTGTCCTAAGTTCTCACAACTTCTAAAATTTCAGATGTGCCTATGGTGGAGCACAACCACTATGCCAGAGCTTAGATTCTTTTCCCCCTTTGTTTTAAAATGTATTATTCTTTGATAATTTCATATATATACACCCCTTTCACACATATTCAACCTCTTCTAGTTCTCCTCAAAGTCCTACCACGGCCCCTGTCCCCAGTGCTGCCTCTGTATGCATTGGTGCAGAGCTAGGCACCCAACTTGGCCAACTTGCCAGGGTCCACGCTCCTGGTGGCTCTCTACACCACCAATTGTCAATAGCTCCCCAGCCAGCACTGGGGTCTTGTGAGGCCCTCCCCATCCCTGCTGGGATGATGGGTGGCTTGATCTTATGCAGGTTCAGGGGATCTCAGCCATAGACTAGGAAGTAGGAAGAGTCTAAGACAGAGGTCAGGGAAGCCTGCTTAGAAACAGTGTCTTCTGTATGTGGCAGGGACATTGAACTCACGGAGTCATGGAATTGTTTTAAGAAGAAATATGAATTCTTGGGGCCCAGCTGCTGTATTTATGCAGAAGCCCCTCCACACCCGTCGATGGGATTCCCAGTAGTTGGAATGGAGGTTTACGGGCACTACAGTCATGAAGGGAGAGATGCCAGAAATACACAGTGGTTCATCACCATCTCCAGCTGTGAAGGCTGGTCTGAGAGCTGAGAGCTGGTCAGCCACTCTACCCTTCCAGTCTGCCTATTCATCAAAAACATGGAGAAGATGTGGTATTCATTTCCTAGGCCTCCAGTGAAAACTCAGAGAGATACCATGTGCAGGATACCTCCTTTTAGGATGGATTTTTAATAATAAAAATGCTTAAGCAAGGGAGTGGAGGGACCTAGCTAAAAACAAACAAACAAACAAACAAACAAACAAACAAACAAACAGCAATGTGGTGGTTAATGTCTGTAATTTCAGGGCTGGAGAGGCTTAGATCAAAGAGTCCCTAGGGTTTCTCTTCAGCCTATCCAGCCAATCCAGGTTAGAGAAAGACTTGTCTCACAAAAAACAAGGTGGACTGTCAAAGCCATTCTCTGGTCTACATACATGCATACACACTCTCTCTCTCTCTCTCTCTCTCTCTCTCTCTCTCTCTCTCTCTCTCTCTCTCTCTCTCTCTCTCTTTCTCTCTCTCTCACACACACATACACACACATATACATCACATCATATCACATGTGTTACATATGAACAGGTACATACATTCAGTTCACATATGAACACACACATGTGTGTGCATGGGCACACACACACACACACACACACGCACACACACACACACACACACACACACACACACACACACACACACACACATGCACACACACACGCTGAGACTCAGAATGGAAGGCAGACAGGAAAGATGTGCACTGCTTTTCCTTGAGGGCTAGAGAAAGTTTGGCCTTTTATTTGTCTAATAGCCATAAGTGGATAGATTCAGGAACTAAACCTAGGTCAGCCAGACTCATGGTAGTCTTTTCCTTGAGTTACCAGCCAGGTCCAAGTCTGTGGGCATCAGCATTCTGGGAATGGACACTTATCCCATCCTACCACCAATCAAGGGAAATCAGAAAAGCCAAGCCTTTTCTCCCTCTTTCTGTTGGAAGCTCTTTCCTCTGTTCTTGCCGGATGTGGGGGGTCCTCTACTCTCTGCATCTCTTCCAAGCTACAACTCATGGCCCTTAATCTCCCATCAGGGAACCTGAGGCCTCTAGACTCATTCAAGCTTTAAGCATCTGGTTAGTTAGACAGTAGGGCTTCTTAACAGACAGTGACTTGTACAATTACTCCCGTAACCTCCTTTTCATTTAGTTTGTTTCCCACTTGTGGTTGTTGTTTTGTGTGCATGTACTCCTGTGTGTTCAGGTGTGCATGCTGGTATGCTGGTGCATGCTGGTGCACATGCACATGGAATGCGGAGGGTGTCATTCTGCAGGTGCTGTACACAGTGTTACTTTGAGTCACGGTCTCTCATTGACTTGCTGCTCACCGCTTAAGTTAGTCTAAGCTGGCCAGTGAGCTCTGGGGAGCTGCCTGTCTTTGTCTCCCTAGCCCTGGGATTACAAGGGCATGCATGCATTGTGTTTGGGTTAGTGGGTTTGGGTTAGCAACTCAGTTGCTCAAGCTCTTTACCTACTAAGCTGTCTGCCCAGCCTCTTGTTTTTTGAGTTTCATCAGTCTTCCAAGGCTGACACCATTTCAGATGCGGACTATCCTGCCCACCCGATGATCCTTTAGAGCACCTGATTTGGAACTTGGAGGGATGGTAGGGGTGGGTAGAGAGACCCCAGACAATAAAAATCTACAAGGCAGTACCTCTTCTTACCCTCCGGGAGTCCACACTCTCTTCCTGTCAGGAGAGGTGAGCAGACAGAAGCAGATTGGAAGGAAGGGAATGAGGAATTCTACCCAGAGGTCACTGTATCTAAGACAAATGCTAAGAAAAAGGCTGTCACTGAGTTCCTCAGCAAGCCACGACTGGGGAGAGGCATTCAAGAATCTGAGGGCACCCTGGGCGGAAGCAAAAGAGCACTGGTATACCTGGGGGAGAGTCTGTTTAAGAACTCATGTTCAGTACCCTAGGATTGTCCTTAGCCTTCCAAGGATACCAAGAGACTTGTTAGGGCATGCTCCACATCTTCCTCCTGGTATTTATAGGGTGGCTTCCCTCTTGACTCCTAAAAGCAGCATAAATGAAGCTTTTGATTTGAAAGGGGAAGACTGTTTACTGTAATTAGACAGTTAAAGACCCTCATTAGTTGTCTTTGCTGGGCCCAATACTCAGCAGTATCAAAATGAGGGCCTTTCAGCTCAGCCTGTCTCCCTCCCTGCTCTCAGCATCCCTCTCTGGGGATTCCCATTCATAATTCCCTCTGGTCCTCAAGCCTCATGACATACCCTTGACCCTTGACCCATGACCCAAGGAAGCCTCATTACGTTCTTTCCATATATGAAAGAAAGTATTTTCCCAGCGAGGAAAGGTTAAGGAACAGGTGGACCACCCAGCAGTGTGGAGGCACAGTTCATCTGGCTCTGCAATTATCCCAGAATAACCCATTTCCATTTGCAAGAGTAGACTACATTTAAATAAGTATTCTCTTCAAATAAGCTTTCATTAAGTTGGATTCTTCTGTTGCGTGCATGCTTGTTAAGCAGGTTGGGTTTTGGAGGGGAGGAGAAGTGAAGTTTAGGAGATGGAGGAGCTCATTTCAGCTCAGACATCTCCAATTTAACACATGCAACCCTGGAACACCCTGTAAATGGAGGACCCTAAGCTGCCCGTGTTTCTGGACAAATGGTTAGGGAGATCTTTGGGGGGATTCAGTGGTGTTTTGCTGTTTCGCTATTAGAAGCATGGTCCTGGCCTTTTGTTTGAGGAGCTTCAACGTCTTCACACTCACTGCAGAGTCTCAATAGGTGGATGCCTGAGGGATGGCTATTTGTGCTAGATGCAACACATTATTTTTCTTGGTGTTTTCAGTCTGAACAGAATACAGGCTGAACTCCTGCTTAAAAGCTACCACATAGAAACACTGGGTTTTGTGGCCATTCTGTCTGCCCACCTCAGCCTGCATCTCTACATTTCTCTAGGGTGGAGCTGACTGCCTGTTGTCAGGGAGGCAGATGGAGCTCCGTGCCACCCCACGTGAGCTCAGTAGGCAGGAGGTGCTGAGCAGGAGCTTTATCAATACAAAAGGATGTGCCTAGTCTTATTGTAACTTGTTCTGCTCTTTTCTGAAGGGGAACAGAGATGAGGTGAATCATGGGGAGATGGGAGGTTGTGTGTGGGATGGGCTGGGAGGAATGGAAGGAAGGAAACCTGAGGTCAAGATGTAATATATGATAGAGGAATAATTTTAAAAATGGCTTCTATGGTCTGAGAGTCAGAGGAGAGGGTATGGCAGTAAATGTAGAACAAATGTGTGCTGCTAAGTCTGTGTCATCATGTGACCTAGGACTGTGTGCAATGAGTAGTTACCAATAAAAATTAAACAAACAAAACAAAAAAAAACAGCTCTGGGGAATTGATTTTAGGTATTGGGTGCCAGATCGCACTGTCTGCTTTTTGCTTTTCAGATAGGGTCTCATTCTACAGCCCGGGTTAACTCGGAACTTACTATGTAGCACAGGTTAGCCTTGAATTTAAGATCCTCTTGCTTCAGCTTCCCAAGCACACTGGGGTAGCAGGAGTGCGCTGCATCTGTCTCAAATGAACCACTTCTGGTCTTCTTCTTCTTCTTCTTCTTCTTCTTCTTCTTCTTCTTCTTCTTCTTCTTCTTCTTCTTCTTCTTCTTCTTCTTCTTCTTCTTCTTCTTCTTCTTCTTCTTCTTCTTCTTCTTCTTCTTCTTCTTTTTCTTCTTCTTCTTCTTCTTCTTCTCCTTCTCCTTCTCCTTCTCCTTCTCCTTCTCCTTCTCCTTCTCCTTCTCCTTCTCCTTCTCCTTCTCCTTCTCCTTCTCCTTCTCCTTCTCCTTCTCCTTCTCCTTCTCCTTCTCCTTCTCCTTCTCCTTCTCCTTCTCCTTCTCCTTCTCCTTCTCCTTCTCCTTCTCCTTCTCCTTCTCCTTCTCCTTCTCCTTCTCCTTCTCCTCCTCCTCCTCCTCCTCCTCCTCCTCCTCCTCCTCCTCCTCCTCCTCCTCCTCCTCCTCCTCCTCCTTCTTCTTCTTCTTCTTGTTTGTATCAATGTTTGCCTGCATGTATATCTGTGCACCACATACACGCAGTGCCCGCAGAGGCCAGAAGAGGGCATCAGATCCCCAGAGACTAGAGTTACAGATGTTTATGAATCACCATGTGGGTACTGGGGATTTAACCCCTGTCCCCTAAAAGAGCAGCCAAGGCTCTTAACCACTGAGCCATTGTTCAAACTCCTGTTTTCTTCTCCGTCTCTGTCTCCGTCTCTGGTTGAAAGAGTATCTCTCGTAAATTCACTATGTAGCCAAGGATGACCTTCCTCCTGCTTCCACCTCCTGAGTATTACAATTACTTCTGTGCAACATCATGGTCTGTTTCTGTGGGGCTGAATACCAAACCCAGTGCCTCATGCATGTAGTAATTGCCCTACCAGCTAAGCAACATCCTCAGATCTATTTCACGTTTTTAAGAGATAAAAAATATCATAGGTAGGAGGGTATAGGGTGGGAATGTGGTGGGAAGCGGTGCCTGGGGCATAATTAAGAATCTCAAGGACTGCAATGGCAGAAAACCTTGTTAATAAAACTTTAGAAAATTGCCAAGGGGCCAAACTGGTGATAGAACTACAGCAAATTACAGTGGAATGGAGGCGACATTTGATGGTGCTACTGTGGGCTGAGCTGTGTCCTCTTGGAATTTTGATTTTGGAGTCCCAACTCTGAGCATTCCAGAACAGGACCTTGTTTAGAGACTGCTCTTTATAGAGATCAGCAAGTGAAGATGAACTCATGGTTGTGAGCCTCAATCCAACATGACAGCAAGCACCTTTATGGAATGGAGATGTGTGGACACAGACAAAGTTGTATACAGGCACCTTGAGAAGTTTGCATGGGTGGACGGAGCATGGACTAGACCCTCCCTTCTCAGATGTGGAAGCAACCAGATGAGCTGCTGGCCTCTGTACTTTGAGATAGTAGAACTGTTGTTGAGCCTCCCAGTCTGAGGTGCTTCACCACAGCACCTGCAGCAAGCTGATGCAGGCTCATAAGTGGAAGGAGCTCTCAGAGGAAGGACTTCAGAGAACATGTGTGATGCTGGTGGGTATTCAGCTCCAGCCAAGAGAGAGATCAGGCAAGGCATAAAGAAGCTGTCTCCTGGCTTGGACACACTGTTGGAAAGTATAGAGATGCTTGGCAGGGTGAGCATACTTGAATCTCAGCCGTGGGAGGCTGCGACTCTACTACACAAGAGGCTCCAGGTCAGGCTGGGCTTTGCGGTCCTGTCACAAAGTAAAAAGGGCAGGGAAGGAAAGAAGAGAGATGAAAAAAGAAAACAGGAGAAGAAGAAGAGAAAATGAGAGGGGAGGAGAGGAAAGAGAAGAAGAAACTTTGAGACTCTGGCAGTTTACAAGAGATATGAATACAGATTCTGCTACAGTGGCTCATGTGATTAAAGGAATCACTGTTTGGCATTAAATGCTGTGTGGAACTCACCTATTCTACTGTTTAAATGCTTGATGTTCAGCCAGGATGTACATCATCTAGAAAGCAGCACACATATCACAAAGTTCATTCTCTGCCTATGACAGACATCACTAATGGATTACAGAACTCTTTCTCCCTTAGCTCAGTCTTATCTCCATATCTTTCTCAATTAGTAAAACAGGCAGCATATTCAATCATTCTGATATAACATGTCTTCTGTTCTTGAACAAAGGTATGCATAGGGTTTTTTTCTGAGAAACAAACTTGCCAGATAAAGGTCATGGGCATTCTTGTATTTGAATTGACACTGCCAGGTTTCTACCCATACATAATGTTTAAGTATGTGCACATCATTGCCATTAGGCACATAGCTGCCTTATGTGTAGACTCTGGCTCATTACCATAACATTTATGTGCACCTTTAGCTGTTTGATGAAGAGGGAGAGGAGTAGATTTCAACATACTGATGAGGAAACTGAGGCACAGGAAACTGCTTGGGAAGATGGAAAGAGAAAACCTAGCTTAGTCAACAGATTCACAGACAACCTTCAGTCTTCTCTTGGGAAACTTTCTTCAGGCATCCCCATGCTCATGCAGAGACTCAGCTACATAGCTCACTATGACATGCTAGCTGGTGTTTACTTTAAATGGCTTCCAGAATTCTCCTCCACAAAGACTTCAATGCACATGCATGCTATACTGTCTACACATTGCTTAGGTAGGCTCCCATCTCACACAGCCTGTTGCACCTTCCCCGCAGTGGAGTGGTTTAGCAACTTTGAGACCTAGCTGGGTGAGTACTGCAATTGCTCTGCAGTTTTTGATTTATTATGTCTATTGCTATCACCATCCAATAATTATTCACCAGTGCTTACTCTGTGTGAGGGCTCTAGAATGTCGGGGACTTTTCCTCATGTATAGGTCAGAGGATTTAATATGTATTTAATTGTGTGTGTATGTTCATGTATGTGAGGTAAATGCATGCACATGACTGTGGAGATTCGAGATAAGCTTGGGTGTTCTTCGGGCAGCAATTTCTACTGCTGCTTGTTTGAGGCAGGATCTCTCATTGGGTTGAAACTTTGCCTAGCAGGTGAGACTAGCTGGCCAATGAGCCCCAGAGATCCAACTGTCTCCACCCCCATCTTGCCATCACGGGGGCTGTGGGCATACAACACCATGCCCAGATGTTTATGTGGCCCTCAACAGTTATGTAAAGTTATGTGAAGGATAATATTCCCATTGGTTTTTGTGCTCCCAAGAACATCTCACACAAAACTGGAAGTTTACCACATACTTATAAAGTCACAGTGACCGTTGCATGGTAGTGTAGATGAAACACAGTCTACACTGTCAAATCAACTCGATGCTTCTTCCTTTTCTGGACTTCTTGCAGCATCCCCAGACCCACCTGGTTCTGAGTTGCAGCAGCTGTTAAATCCCCTTCACCTTGCCTGCTTTTCTCAGGCTCTAGTTTTCTTTATCACCTGCAAAACCAGTTCTCCAGGCCTAGTCTGGGTCACATAGGTTTTGTTGTTTTTTGTTTTTTGTTTTTGTTTTTGTTTTTGTTTTTTTAGCTTCAGGACAAAGATAATGCAGAGGGGCCCTGGATCCAAGGATCTGTTACAGGCCTGGCTGGGATATTCAGAATGGAAGAAGAGAAATATCGTCTGGTCACCCTCGTGTTCCACTGGTTACATCTGTACAAGCAAAACAGCCTGGCTCCACAGAGGTGGGATCTGATGCATGGCCGACTGGGCCTTCTGAAGGCCCAAGTACAGGCCAAGGTGCGCCTTTCTATTCCTGTCCAGTTGTAGCTTCAGTGTCTCACCTAGGAAAGAATAGGCTGGAAAGCACAGATTTGCGTTCTTCTATCTTTGGAGTGATAAATATTGGACATACAGCTTGTTGCCATTGAAATTTGAGGGCTCTGATACAACAGTGAGCGGGCAGTGTGTAGATGAAGGGCAAGCCCATCTCTGAGGCTCAGGGAGTGGCTCAGTGGTAAAGCACTTTACACATACACATGCAAACATGTGCTCGAGTCCCTCATATGTATGTGAAAAACCTAGCATGGAGGTGTGTGCTTGCAATCCCAATGCTAGAGGGGCAGAGATGGGAGCAACCCAGAGGGGTTGAACTCCAAGGCCAGTGAGGGAACCTGCCTTGAGGAAGGCGAGCAGCACCTGAGGAGTGACCTCCCAGGCTGACCTATGGTGTCTACATGCACATTACACATGCATATCTGCACACACATACACATCTGCACATACATACATATCTGCACAAACATGGGCACACACAGATATGGACACACACACAGAGGAAAAAACAATTTCAATTTCTATTTTCATTTTGTGTGTGTGTGTGTGTGTGTGTGTGTGTGTGTGTGTGTGTGTGTGTGTGTGTGTGTGTGTATGCCTGAACTTGGAGATCAGAACTGGTTCTGACCTTCCACTAAGTAGATTCCAGGCTTGGTTGGCAGCAGCTACCTTTACCTGATTACATACCCTGTCAGCCTGAACAGTGCACACATTTCTAACAGTGAAAATGCAGGTATTGGTGGGTTGGGATCTTTGGGGAACAGGGGTTATGCAGGTCTTCCTTTGGGGGATGCCTCCCCTGACCTTCTGATACCCCAGCCTTTGTCTAGATGACTGGTCCAGGCTCCTGAAGAGAGCTCTCCATCACCTGGCTCAGCCTGTGGGCCAAGGAGCTCCTCCAGAGCCCAGCGCATCTCAATAAAAAATGGAAATGGCTTTCCCCCTTCATTTTAATTAACATTATGCCTACATTTCTAGGATAATGGATAATTAAGTGAGTTCCCCTGGCATTACAATGTTCTCAGAAATAATTTATGGTTTCGTCTTGCTCTGAGGAAGCTGTTTGGGTTGGAGCTGAAGTTTCACCATAAATATTGCCAAGGAGCATTTGCCTGTCCGTGATCTGTCTTCGCACGGCTGAGATCTTGTATCTCTGGAAAGTGTCTTCTGTAATTTTTTTCCCCTAACAGACTGTGCTTCCATACTTGGCTTTCTTTGTGAGCCCAGAATTGTTTGTAGAATGATGTGCCCTTCAACTGCCTGAGGCCACTGTTTTAAGCCAGTTCATGTTCATTTGACATTAGACAAAACCTTAGCCTTCAGTACTGGGTTGGGTTCAAGTCTTGTCTGAAAAGAAACTGAACAAAAAAAGAGAGACTCTTTACCTACTGTGTGTGTGTGTGTGTGTGTGTGTGTGTGTGTGTAGGCACATGCATACACACATGAGTATGTCAGTACTCCATCACTGAGCTATAGCCATAACCTCCATGTCCATAATAAAGTAGAGACCAGGAGTTGCCAACATCACACCCAACATGTACCTATCTTGAACATGATAGATCTGGATTTGAACTCAAGCAGACTGCCTCCACCCCTCAGGAGCCTATCGAATGTCTTCTATGGGGTCTGTGTTGTTTGCCACCCCTCAGGTGGCCCATCCAGGAGACTGTGGCGAAGAATGTTCTGTGCAGTGTGGGAGCCACTTGCTGGGATGGTGGCATTTGAACCTAGCCCACAAGGTTTAGTTTCCAAATGCAATCTTTGCTTCTCTTAGAATTTCTGCCCAAGCTGTACTTTGGAGTTAGGCAGTTCTATGCAGCTCATTATATGCCTCAGTACGGGGGAATGCCAGGGCCAAGAAGAGGGAATGGGTGGGTAGGGGAGTGGGAGGGAGGACAGTCTGGGGGACTTTTGGGATAGCATTTGAGGTGTAAATGAAGAAAATACCTAATTAAAAAATAAATAAAATTTTAAAGAAATATGGCAGGTAAAAGTATTTGACATTAAGCCTGATTCTCTTAGTTTGATCTCTGGAAACTGACATGGTATGAAGAGTAAGTCAGCTCTGTGGGTCTCTCTCTCTTTCTCTCTCTCTCTCTCTCTCTCTCTCTCTCTCTCTCTCCCCTCTCCCCTCTCCCCTCTCCCCTCTCCCCTCTCCCCTCTCCCCTCTCCCCTCTCCCCTCTCCCCTCTCCCCTCTCCCCTCTCCCCTCTCCCCTCTCCCCTCTCCCCTCTCCCCTCTCCCCTCTCCTCTCCTTTTTTTCTCCTTCCTCTCCTCTCTCCTTTCTCCTCTTTTCTCTCTCTCTCCTTTCTCCACTCCCTCTTTCTTTACAGAGCTTTGAACCAAAGGCCTTGGCCATGCTCGGCAAATTCTCCACCAATAAGCCACTACTTCAGCTTCTTTTCTTCTTTTTATTTTGTGTTGGCAGCTTCACTAGGTTGCCCACGCTAGCCTTAAGCTCACATGAAGCCCAGACAGGGCTTGAACTTGTCACTCCTATGGCTCAGCGTTCTGAGTAGTGACCAGGCAAATTCTGACAGCATTGTAGTGTGCGTTGTTTAGTCCTAACCATGTAGTGTGGTACCTAGCGCTGTTCTATTGAAACCGAAGAACCAAATGTCTGTGGGAACATCTATGTATCTGCTGGCTTCTTTGGAAGGACTATTTCTTAGGGGTGTTTATAAGCCAGCATTCTTGCCTCTTCTTTCCTGGAATCAGTGAATGTTATGGTGGGAGTATCCAGATGTGATGTGCTTCTATAGAGGACCAGCTACTGTCGAGTGATGTTGCACTTGGCACCAGATGCCAAATACCGTGGTGATGAAGAGACATTACTATCTGCAGGCCCTGCCTTTCTACTTCCTCAGCCCAGGGTCTGGGCTAGTCTGTGACCTTCTTACTTTTTAGCTTCTCCATTTTATGGACTGAACCACCTCTCTAGATTCTACCCATATTTTATTCCTCCTGAGTAAAAGAAGGATAGCCAGGGGAGGTATTTCATTCCTTCCTTCTTTCTTTCATTTAACATTTATCATGAGCCTGAAATGCATCATGCATTCTACTAAGGATTGGAGATGAAGGATGGAGATGAAGTCAAAACACTCACACCACGAATACATCTGACCTTGTTTATTAATTAAAAAGTGAATTCCTTGAAATTGAAGGCAGAGCAAGCATTAGTATTCAAACACTGAGTGTCCTAAAGAGACAGCCATTATGATGCTCACAGGCAAAGCAGGCTGAGTTCTTTCAGCTGAATCCCTTCTTCCCTTCCATCTCACAGTCCGATGTGGATGACGGGCCTATGACCATGTTCTATACTCATTACATCCATGTAATAGCACCAGAAAGCCAAGGACAGGGGAAGTACCACATGCACAGAATGTTCTCAAGCCATTGCATCAGACACTGGAGCTGAGTGCAGTGCTCAGATTCTATACCTGGGAAACCACAGGAAGCAACGCCTACTTTATCTATCTATCTATCTATCTATCTATCTATCTATCTATCTATCTATCTATCTATCTATCTATCTAGATAATTTTTAAATTTACATTTCAAATGTTATCTTCTTTCCTAGTTTCTCCTCTGAAAATCCTCTATTCTCTCCCCTCTCCCCGTGCTCCCCAACTCACCTACTCCTGCTTCCTGGCCCAGACATTCCCCTATACTGGGGCATAGAACCTTCACAGGACCAAGAGCCTCTCCTCCCACTGATGACCAACTAGGCCATCCTCTGCTACAAATGCAGCTAGAGCCATGAGTCCCTCTGTGTGTTTTCTTTGATTGGTAGTTTAGTCTCAGGGAGCTCTGGGGTTACTTGTTAGTTCATACTTTTGTTCCTTCTAGGGGGCTGCAAATCCCTTCAGCTCCTTGTGTACTTTCTCTAGCTCCTTCATTGGGGACCCTGTGCTCCATCTAATGGATGACTGTGAGCATCCATTTCTGTATTATTTAGGCACTGGCAGAGCCTCTCAGGAGACAGCTATATCAGGCTCCTGTCAGCAAGCTCTTGTTGGCATCTGCAAGTGTCTGGGTTTGGTGGTTGTTTATGGGATGGATCCCCAGGTGGGGCAGCTTCTGAATGGTCATTCCTTTAGACTCTGCTCCAAACTTTGTCTCTGTAACTCCTTCCATGGGTATTTTGTTCTCCCTTTTAAGAAGGATGGAAGTATCCACACTTTGGTCTTCCTTCTTCTTGAGTTTCATGTGTTTTGCATAGTGTATCTTGGCTATTCTGAGCTTCTGGGCTAATATCCACTTATCAGTGAGTGCATATCATGTGTGTTCTTTTGTGATTGGGTTACCTCACTTAGAATTATATCCTCCAGATCCATCCATTTGTCTAAGAATTTCATGAATTCATTGTTTTGTTTTTAATAGCTGAGTGGTACTCCATTGTGTAAATATACCACATTTTCTGTATACATTCCTCTGTTGATGGACATCTGGGTTCTTTCCAGCTTTTTACTATTATAAATAAGACTGCTATGAACATAGTGGAACACGTGTCCTTATTACAAGTTGGAGCATCTTCTGGGTTTATGCCAAGAAGAGGTATTCCTGGATCTTCTGGTAATGTGCTGAGGGCTGGAGATGTCTGTAATCAGCACTTGGAATGTAGAGGAAGGAGGACCAGGAGTTCAAGGCCATCCTCAGCTAGATACTGAGTTTGAGGTCAGGCTTGGTTACATGTAACACTGTGGGAAGAATGGATAAAGGGAGGGAGAGAGGGAATTCAATAAAATGTCAAAAATCTCTTATTACAATAATAAGGAAGGTCTTGTGCCCATGTGGGATTCCAGTGTCCAACCCCACTGCATTCCCATAAAAAGCTGAGGAAAGTTGGTTTAAGCTCATCCCATCCCTTCACCTTGAGCTAACCCTGCCTGTACTGTCTCCTTTAGGAATCTGAAAGCCCACACTTGGCATTGCCTGTTTTTCAGAGCAGAATCTCTTATACTGAATCCAGAGAGAACTTTATAGCCTACGCAGTGTGGGGGTCACAGACAGACAACACCCTCACAGGTCCCTCTGGGAGAGGCAGGGGATGAGAGGGGATGTGATAGAGTCCTGCGGGTACTTCTGTCTCTGTTAAACCTGAGTTTGGCAACTTTAAAAACTCTTCTTGGTTCTAAAACTGGGTCCTTGGGGAACAGGCAGTCAGTCAAGCAGCAGCCCCCAAAGCTGGGGGAGGTTAAGGCAGGTGAGAACATACTCCATCTTGCCTAAAGTTAGAAAGAAAAAAGAAGAAATATTGGGGGTGGGTAATTTATTTAATAGGAGGCAGGGGTGCCGCACTGTCTGTTTAGGAGCCAAGCCTTGTCTGAAACTTCTTCTAGGATAAGAGCCTTCTGAACCAGGGTGGTGCCTAGAGGGCTGGTTGAATCAGTTCTCACTATGTACGATAGCTAGGAGAAATTATACTTCATATATGAGGGGGATGGTCCCATGAAGTGACGGTGACACCATGTATATTTGTATATGTTTTCCAAAAAGAAGTTGACAAACATCTTCTGTAAAGATTCAGGGAGCTGATATTTTGTGTTCTTTTGGGTTACCTAGCCATGTGCAATACTAGACTCTGTTGGGTGGCATGATCTATTAATGTATGGGTGTCATCCTGTGCCAATAAAACTTTATTTATAGATGTATATGACAGGCTGGGACTTGCATATGGGTGGTTCTTTAGTGGCCTCTGTTCTTGGGTCTTGTGCTGCCATACTGGAATTCAGTGTTTTGGGTAGCCAGGAAGATAGTCTGGCCATCCAGAATGACACTGTCAATCAGGAAATGGAAGCTTTCTCATAGAGAGGTTGTCTCTGTTTATTTGTGCTGCTATAACAAAAAAAATTGATGTAGGGTCACTTACCAAACACAGTAGTGTATGTCTCACAGTTCTGGAACTGGGAAGTTGAAGACTGAGCTTCTATTAGGTTCTTTGTCAGATAACCATGATACTGTATACTCCATCAGAGAGGATCTGTATCCTCTTATAGTGGAGGTGTCAAAAGGTAATTGCTCAAATTCTTCTGCCAAACCATTTAATGTGAGGTTCACGTATATGCCCTGGAGGTCCTACCCCTAATATTGTTGCTTCAGGAATTATATCTCTAAAAGGGAAGTGGTAGGAGATACTTGGCCCACATCAGAAATAGAGGATGAAAAATGTCAAGATGAATTATAGTTGTAGCCCGTGTTAGTCATGGATTTCAGAGAGAATGACTCTCTGACTAATATGATATACAAATATGCATATGTGACTAATATGATATACACATATGCATTTTATTGCTGGGTATCAGAGTTTGGAGGGAATTTCCAGAGGGATCCCAGATTCTTGTGTTCCAGAACAGAATGTAGACAGAGATACATGAATAGTAATTAAGCCAAGTGAATTCATTAAAGAGCACAGTTGCATGGGAGGAAGGGCGCTGGAACAGAGTTCAGCAGCTCACATGGCCTCACTGTACAAAGACTCAGACTCCGAAGTTACACAATGTGGCCTCTCGGTCTCATGTGTGCAGTGTGGGCTCTTCTGCCTCTTTTCTATCTGTTGTATATAGAACTTCTATATAGAACTTCATGCATCTTGTGTCTCATTAGCACCTTAAATCTCCACCCAGGAGCGTGCAGAGCATCACAGATTACCTTCAGGAATTCTGGGGTGCCTCAGCACCTGTGTAAAGTGGCCAAAACTTTAACTCATTTTAGGGTGAACCTAGGCTTCTTTACCATCAGCTGGTTTTATTGAATGCTAATCTTATAGTCATTACACAGAGTGTCACTTTCCACTCCATTCTCCTGCCTCAGACACTGTTATGTTACAGTTTCTGTCAAAATAAAATACTGTAGTTTGGAGCGATGTTCTGTCAGATGGAGGATGTGTAAGGGGAAGTGCAACATTCCTACCATGTGAGAAAGCTGGGTAGTAAGGCTAGGAAAAATGGACTCAACAGCTCCAGGAAGACCCCCCAAACTAACTGTATTCCCTAGACTCCTCACTCCCTATGCTTTTGTGAGCAATCGGGACTTTGGAAGATAATTGCAGATAAGCTCAGAGCAGCTGAGTTGCCTGGATGAGCCAGAGAGAAGTGCTCTGTGGAAGAGACTCTTGAAGCTGTTGAGCTGATCATAGGATGTTCAGTGTGCTTCTAGTGAGTTGTCACCCATGCTGGGGTGAGTGTCTGTCTATAAGTCATTTTTGTATGTTGTTCCTGTAGGTAACTTCTCACCATATTCCTGAAAGCAACCCCAATAAAACTCATTAGACTTTAGACTTTGGTGGTATCCTTAGCTTAGTTTGTCATTGGTCCCCCATCTTGGGTCACATAAATATTTCTTCATGTCTCTCTACAAATAGTGTTACCCACCTGCCCACATAAAATGCATATATATGTACATATATATCTATATATGTGTGTGCACAAGTGTATATATGTATATATGTATATACATGTATATATGAGTGTATATACATGTATATATGAGTGTATATACATGTATATATGAGTGTCTATGTTTATAGGTGTATGCATGTATATGTGTGTTTATATAAAGGAATTTGTCTCACAGGATTATAAAAGTCCCAGGATTCCCCAGTATACTGTCTGACTCAGGACATCTAGCCATATGATTCAGCCCAAGTTCGGAGGCCTGAAAGCCAGGGTAGCAGATGCTTCTACTCCCAGTCTTAAGGGAGGAGAAGATGAAACTACATGTCCCAGTTCAAGTCGAAACCACAGAAGTCTGCCTTGCCCCTTCTGCTTTTGTTTTATGCAAGGACCTGGATCATGTGATGCTCACCCATATCGGGGAGGTTCTTTGTCTTTGTTAAGACTCTAACTCATCTGCTTACTCAGTGACACAAACGAGACTGCACTGTCAGAGTTAGGGTATATATGCAAGGCCATATTTACTCCCACAAGGCCATACCTTCTAATAGTGCCACTCCTCATAGGCCAAGGACTCATACACATGAGTTTATGGGGCCAAACCTACTGAGCCACCACATTTCACTCCCTGGCCCTCATAGGCTTGTAGCCATAACAATACAAAAGGCATTCAATCCAATTTCAAAAGTTCCCACAATCTATTACAGTCTAAACAATGTTTAAAAGTCCCAAGTTCAAAATCTCTTCTGAGATTCATGCAATCTCTCTCTCTCTCTCTCTTTTTTTTTTTTTTTTTGTTTTTTTGAGGCAGGGTTTCTCTGTGTAGTCCTGCCTGTCCTGGAACTTGCTCTGTAGACCAGGCTGGCCTTGAACTCAGAAATCCGCCTGCCTCTGCCTCCCAACTGCTGGGATTAAAGGCGTGCGCCACCACGCCCGGCTTCATGCAATCTCTTAACTATAATCCTTTACAAAAGCAAAAGCAAAAAAGCAGATCATATACTTCCAACATATCATGACACAGGATATACATTGCTATCCCAAAACATAAGGAAGGGAACACAGTGAGGAAACACTGGACCAAAGCAAGACGGAAAGCCAGCTAAGCAACTCCAAATGCTACATCTCAACATCTGATATCTAATGTTCTTCAGATCTCCAACTCCTCTCAACTTTGTTGACTACAACACACTTCTTTTTCTTGAGCTGGTTCCACTCACTGTTGACAGCTTTCCTTAGCAGGTATCCCATGGCTCTGGCCTTTCTAATATTTTGGAAGTATCCAAGACAATCCAGGCTTCTTCTTCACAGCTTCAGTGGCCTCTCTTGGTCTCCATGCAGGGACACACCTACCAAATGCTTGGCCTCAGCAACTTTCCTTAGCTGCAGAGAGGGATCCCATAGTCCCTTTCTTCTATTCTTTACTCTAAAGCGAGAACCATGTGGATAAAGCTGTTAAGCTCTGCTGCTTCCTGGGGCTGGAACATACTCCTCCCCCCGACTCGACCCTGTTCTATCACATTTTCACCAGCTTTTGTTTTCAGTGGTTTCCTTCACTGCCTAAGCTTGGCTGTTCTGGAACTTGCTCCGTAGACCAGGCTGGCCTTGAACTCAGAAATCTGTATGCCTCGTTCTCCTGAGTGCTGGGATTAAAAGCATGCACCATCACCTAAACTTTCTTTCCACAAGATGGAAGCTTAGCTGGGCGGTATCCTACCCTGAGGATCACCACTCCCTTAATTCCATTTAATATGTTTAATCTGTTTATCTTCTTGAGCACAGAATTTAGCTACATTCTACTTCCTGTTTCCCCTTTAATTCTTGAACCATACATTTTTGTCAGTGGAAGGTATAGACCAGATTAAAGGTAGGACTTAAGATCTGGATTAAAAGGCATGTGTAGAGAGACAGACCAAAAGCATGTGTCATCCCACATCAAAACCTGTGTTTTCCAGCATGATGATTTGGACCAAAGGCATGTTCTCCTCTTGCCTCAAGATCCAAATCACAGGTGGGCCCACCATTTCTGGATTGGAGTTCATTTTAGATATAGTCATGGTGACAACTGAGAATAGCCACCAAAATCCACCCCTTGTCAACTTGACACACAATCATTTCTCCTTATTTCCAAATGAAAACAATAACCTGGCCATAATATTGCTGAACATGATATAACTGTCCCTCATACAGCTGTAAACCCATTGTAAATAGGACAGAGTTTATGCTTGGCTGTTTTGAGATTTCCTTTTCTAATGCAGTTAATCTAGATCTTAGACTCAGGCAGACTTTTCAGACAAGAGCAAAATCAACCACATTCTTCACCAAAATATTACAACATGCTCAAATTATTCTTTTCTGAAACCTCTTGAGCCAACCCTAGCACAGTTCAAAGCACCTCCAGGACTACTATCTTCCATGTTTCTACTAGTAAGTCCCGCTGAACCCCACTTAAAATATTGCATTGCTTTCCTAATCCAACGTCCCCAATTCCACATTCCTCCGAACAGAAACAAGCATGGTCAGGCCTATCACAGAAATACCAAGTCCCTGGTAACAAAAAAATCTATCTTACTTAGGGCTTCATTGCTGTTAAGAGACACCATGACCAATGCAACTCTCATAGGAGAAAATTCTTATTGGGGACTGGCTTACACTTTCAGAGGTTTAGCCCATTATCATCATAGTAAAAGCATGGCAGCATGCAGGCAGACTGGAGGAGCCAAGAGTTTTACATCTTGATCTGCAGGTAGCTTGGAGGAGACTGGATTCCACACTGCATGGAGCTTGAGCATAAACCTTAAAGCCACCCATGTAGCAATACACTTACTCCAACAAGGCAACACATACTTCAACAAGGCCACACTTCCTAATAGTGCCACTTTCTATGAGTCAAGTATTTAAACATATGAGTGGGGGGACCTATTCTAACCACCACAAGTACCTAATCAAGTACCTCATTTAGACCTATGGAAACAATATTAACTCTCACTACTGCTGAACACACAACACACTTTATAAGACATGAAGCACCCAAAATAGTACTGACCTGGAAAGCCTGGATTGTCTTGGATACTTCCAAGATGTTAGAAATGCCAGAGCCATGGGATACCTGCTAAGGAAAGCTGTCAACAGTGAGTGGAACCAGCTCAAGAGAAAGAAATGTATTGTATTCAACAAAGCTGAGAGGAGTTGGAGATCTGAAGAACATTCCTTTCTGGTTAGTTCTTATAGTGGTAGAGGATGCTATGTACACTATAGAAGAATAAAAGTAATAATAAAAAAAAGTACCAAACTGTGAAACCAGAGACCAAAAATCAGCATCTACTTGGCTATACATGTTCACTGGTGCAACATTGGCACAAATATCCTGAAAGTAAACCAAACTACTTGTGATGCTTTATATACTCTTGGACCAGGGAGTGGTAACATTTGGAGGTGTGGCCTTTCTGGAATAGGTGTGACCTGGTTGGAATGGCTGTGTCACTGTGGGTGTGGGCATAAGATTCTCACCCTAGTTGCCTGGAAGTCAGTCTTCCACTAGCAACCTTTGGATGAAGATGTACAACTCTCAGCTCTGCCTGTGCCATGCCTGCCTAGATACTGCCATGCTTCCACCTTTATGATAATGGACTGAACCTCTGAACCTGTAAGTCAGCCCCAATTAAATGTTGTTTATTATAAGACTTGCCTTGGTCATGGTGTCTGTAACTAAGACAGAAATTGGTACCAGCATAGTGGGGTATTCCTGTGACAACCCTGACCATGTTTTGGGGAGGACTGTAGAAGGATTTTGGAACTTTGGGCTAGACGATCCATTCGGTGTTAAGAGCTCTGTGGGATGTTGTATAGGTGCTTGGAAGATAATTTTGAGAACAGTGCAGAAGATGGAGGCCTGGCTTGTGAAATTTCAGAGGGAAGATTAAAGACTCTTATCAGGGCCATTGCTATTTTGATTGTGAATATTCTGTGGTGCTGGTTAGCCGAGGCTGAAGAATCAGCTGTGATTAACAAGATACCAGAACTACTGAAGGGAAAACTTTGCATTACTGGGACTATTGATGCTAGTTAGCTGAAGCTAAGAAATTAGCCGTGATTAAGAAGAGACCAGCATTATTGAGGTGACATCTTCCGGGAAGTGTTTTCTGAGAGCACAGAGGCTATGTTCCAGAGATAGCCAAGGTTGTACCTCATGCTGCAGCAGAACTTGGTAATGTGTAAGAGTCACCCAGATGGTACTGGTTTTGAAGGCATGAAGGGGTCATGCAGAGCAGCTGAGGCTTGGCACTGTGAGAGGCCATGAAAGGCCATTGGTGAAGGTGCAGCCTCGGATGCAATTGACAGCCCAGGACTGAAGGGGTCGTGCAGTGTTTTGGAGATGCCAGTACCATGAGATGACCACCAAGGACAGCAGCAGCAATGTAGTATGGGCATCTGGAGCCTATAGGACAATGTGTGTGCTACAAAGGGCAAGGCTGGAGAAGTGACCCAATCCCTTGGAGGAGCCCAGAAGATCATGAGTGGATCCCAGACATTGGGCAGTTAAAGTTTGATTGTGCTTTTGATTGTGACTATGCCCTGATATTTTTCCCTCTTGAAGGAAATTTTTTTACTGGAGCCCACAGTTAAGAGATTTTTAATTGTAAAAAGACTTTGGATTTTAAAATATATTGGATATTTTAAAAGGATTGAACTTTTAATATGTAAAGACTGTAGGACTTTTAAAGTTGTATAGATCTTGGGGATGAATAAGAATCTAAGGGTTGAGGCTTAATAGTGATGTGTTTGTGTGTCAAGTTGTCAAGGGGTCAATTGTACTGGCTAGTTTTGTGTCAACTTGACACAGACTGGAGTTATCACAGAGAAAGGAGCTTCAGTTGAGGAAATGCCTCCATGAGATCCAGTTGAAATGCAAGGCATTTTCTCAATTAGTGATTAAGGGGGGAGGTCCCCTTGTGGGTGGTTCCATCTCTGGGCTGGTAGTCTTGGTTCTATAAGAGAGCAGGCTGAACAAGCCAGAGGAAGCAAGCCAGTAAGGAACATCCCTACATTGCTTCTGCATCAGCTCCTGATTTCTGACTGTTTGAGTTCCAGTCCTGACTTCCTTTGGGGATAAAAAGCAGTATGGAAGTGTAAGCTGAATAAACCCTTTCCTCCCCAAATTGCTTCTTGGTCATGATGTTTTGTCCAGGAATAGAAACCCTGACTAAGACACTACTTTCTGATGAGATATAAAGACCATTCCATAAGATGAAATCTATGTCTGGCACTGTTATGATGACCAAGAACCTGAGTCTATATGGATAATAGGTCCCCATTATAGGTAGGGGAGAACCTACCCTTATCTTTCTGATAAGTAGACATACAATTAAAACTGACTTCTAATGACTTATTGTTATGCTTTTAAATTAGTGGATCTCTCAAATTTCAAGATAGAAATTTCTTTTTGCAGTAGATGGTGGTTAATTTCGAACCCTTAACTGATCAAAGTACAGAGAATCAGAGACTACAGATGATCAGTCATAAATGGGTCATCTATATCACAACCCTCTTCCAGGGCTCAGGAATCATTGCAGAAGAGGAGGCATAAAAGGTTTAAGAGTCAGAGATAGTCCCCTACTCTAAGGAAACACTGTTCTCCAGACACAGTGGAGAAACTGCACATATGAACTCTTAGTAGTTGTGACAGCATGCACAAGACCCATGGAAGCTCAAGGCAAGCCAAGTACTAGCATGGAGAGGAGGGTTGGACATAAAGTACTACCTTTGGGTGAGGGAATATTGGTAATGAATACTGATAGAAGAGGAAGAGTCGGTGTTCTTTAGTGGTGTGACCAATGGTAGGATGACCATGATCTGGTAGACCATGCCCCACACCCAAGAGTATATAGAAAGCACTAATTGGACTTGTTTAAAGTAAAAAACAGGACACAAAGTTGAATGTATAGGTCAGGGGGCATGGATCTGGGAGGAATTGGGGGAGTGGAGTGAATGTCATCCACACACATTGTACAAAAATTTCGAAGAACTAATGAAGAAGATTCTTTTTTTTTCTTTTCCATTTTTTATTAGGTATTTAGCTCATTTACATTTCCAATGCTATACCAAAAGTCCCCCATAGCCCACTCCCCTACCCACCCACTCCCCCTTTTTGGCCCTGGCGTTCATGAGAATTTTCAAAATGAAGGTGTAATTTACATCCAATCCTGGAGCTAATGATCATGGTGCCAGTATTCACTGTCATTGCCATACACAAAGAATACTGTGATGTTAATGTGGATGTGCATCTGAGAGACTTTGCTAAAGAACTTGCTGGAGCAGGGACCAAGGGTCTACCTTAGAGGTCCTGCAAAGTGCATTCCCAGCAACCTTTGCCAGTAGGACCACAGAAAGAGTCACACTACCTTCATCTGAAGAACATAGTTGGGTAAAAGGACCAATTATCTTGAAGGGGTGTTGGGAAGACTATTGTGGACTCACTCCATAGGGAGAGATTCCATAGCTGTGAATAACCAGGCCCAGGCAGCAACCTTCGGCCACTCTAGGGTCAAATCCAGATCTGTTCTACTCTGTGTTGGAAACTTATTATTTTCTTCCAGTGAAAAGAAGTGACTGGTGTGTCAGTCCTTCTGTTCGAACCTTATTTTAAGTTTTATTAACTGTTGTCCTCTTTGGAGATGTTTAGTGCAGCCTGGCTTTTTGTTGTTTGTTTCTTTAGAAACAAAGATCAACTGTGCTTTTCTCTAAAATCAAACAGGTCTTGCTGAAATTTCAACTCTGTGAGTGTGGCACACACAACATGAGTCATGTGTGCCTCACTCACACATTCTTACACAAATTCACACAGATTCACACATACACATTCACAAATACATTCACACAGGCTACCCCTCATATACACTTGTGCATGTATGCATGCATATGTACACACACACACACACACACACACACACACACACACACACACACACACAGCTATCAGTGAGAACATCAAGCTATTTCTTCCACCTGTTGCATACAAAACTACAAGAAAAATTACAAATTAAAATATGAGCCCCCAGAAGTTCTGTAGATCTCTGTGACCTCATCCTGAAATCCTCAGCAAACAGAAGTCCCCTTTGAGACATCCACCCCTCTCCATCAGATGCACACATCAGAGATATGGTAGCCAGCACTATTCTACTTGCAGATGGTTCTAACGGACCAGCCATTCAGCTTCACAAAAAGTTTGATATCCTGGAGTCCTTGCGGCCAAATCCTTCCCACTCTGTCTCCCTCTCCTGCTCCTGCATGCCACTCCAATAAGAAACCATGTCTGGGTAGGGAGGATTCATCAAAATCTCTAATTAAATACATGGCAGCTGGTGAATTAAGGCATTTGTCTTAGCTCTGCCATCATATAATACCTTATAATCCTGCAAGTCCAAAGTATGAATTAATTATCATTTCTGAGAGCTGGGGAGCCAGCGCCTCGAGGGGGGAGGGGATAGAGAGTGGTGGAGAGTGACAGAAAAGGGACACAGATTATCATTTCTAAAGACAAGAAGCTACTTTAGGAAGCTCACAAGCCCACATGCATGTTTATTCATCCCTGCATGTGTGTCTCTAGCAGGTATGACCAACCTCAAGATTGAGATGTGATGTTATTGCCTCATCTAAAAAAGTTCTGTTTCAGAGCCATGTAATTAAGGCAATGCAAAAGAAATGCATAAAAAAATCATGATTTAAACAGGTTTATGAGCTTGTATTGGGTTGCACTTCTAGTAACCCTTGGACCATTTGTGTGTATGAATGAACATGCCATGCATATGTATATGCATATCTGTATGTGTGTATGTATGAGTATATATGTGCATATATACATATATCCATATACTTAGTGTATATGTATATGTGTGTATCTATATCTATATCATCTATCTATCTATCATCTATCTATCTATCTATCTATCTATCTATCTATCTATCTATCTATCTATCTATCTATCTCCTCAGGGCTAATATTAATGTGTGATCTCACTTCTACTGTCCTCATTGGTGGCAGTGACAATAGTATCATAGTAGCCTATCAGTGACAAGGAACACAAGTGTGTTCTCTTGATGTTATGCTTCAGGCCAGCCATAGGTTAGCACTCATGAGAGCACAGGCTGTCAGAATCCCTCTCCTGTCATTGGCAACACTGAATCTCGACATGTTAGCTTCTTTTCTTATTGCTATGATCAAATAACTGTGACAAGAAGCAATGTAGGGAAACAAGGGTTAAATATGGCTTGCAGCTCAAGGGAACTATTCTACTTCGGCAGAGCAGATATGGCACAAGGCAGGGAAGGCGTGATGGCAGGAGCCAGAACCCAGCTGATCACATGGCACATGTATGCAGGAAGTAGAGGATGAGCAGAACGTAAAGCTGACTGTAAAGCTTCAAGCACGTCCACAACAGCATTCCACTTCCTAGAGCAAAGTTCCACCTCCTCAACCTTCCCAAGTAGCTAAAGATCAAGTATTCAAACATGTGATCCCACTGGGGACTTTTCATATTCAAGCCACAACACCCAGAAAGTTTAAGTGACCTCCCCAAAGTATCTCAGAGTTTGCAATTATTACAACTCTCCTTACATTCAAATGTGGCCTACTAAGCAGGCAGCTGTTTCACATCACTGAGTTCTCATGCTTTCTTGTCTTTAACAGTCATGCTCACTCTCTGGCAGCTATCCTTTTCTGTTAGCCTCATCTGTGGGCCACGATATGCAGCTGTCACTCTCTGCCAGCTGCCCTCTTCCCTTAAAATATTGCTTTACAACCACTTTTGCTTATTCTGTGGGTTTTCTTTATAGAACACACAATTCTTTGTCTATTCCATGAAGTACCACCTTTCACCTTTGACTTTTGTAGCAAACTCTCTGTGGAGTGAGCTAGCCTCGGTCACCTCCTAGGCTGCACTGGGGTCTTCACAATGTTCAACAAGCTGAAGATCTATGGAAAGAAGGCATACGGATTAGTGTCCATGTGTAGTGGGATGGAATAGGGAACACTACATTATTTTAATAAACTAGAAATTGAGATTCTGGCTGCAGATATTGTTCTGAGAATCTTACAGTGGTGGCTAGAAAGGAATACTACAGAAGCCATCTACATGGGACACTCAGCACTGGAATGACAATTGGATGGATGAATCATGACATGTTTATAAAACACAAGCAATGATGACATAGTAAAAAAAGAAGTAAAAGTACTCCATCAGGTGTTGTAAGCTGGGTCAAAGTGAACAAGGGTCATTCAGGCTGCAGGGCCTTCATGTATCCCCAAGGAATGGTGTCTCTGTGGATGAAGGTGAAATGAACAGAGTAAATGGATTTTATCAAAAGAAAAAAAAGTCAAAGAAACAATTACACACATATTTATCTTTAAGTTTACTGGAGTTACTTGTCAGAATTTGGGTGAGGAGTCACTTGAAAAAGCATGAATAACTAACGGAAGCCATATTACCAAAAGCTCATGCCTGGATAGGTGATGACTTCTGAAGACTGCACCTCTAATCTTTCTGTAGTACTTGAAGGAAGTTTGGTCCAAAGTATGTTGTTGGGACAATCTCTCCTCTCTAACAGTCCTTCTTATCTAACTTTGGGGCTAGATTTTATGACTCCTGTAACTTCCAGGAACTCACTGAGACTTGTGAGTTGTGTTTACTCTTTGAGTTTTAAGCAGCCTTTTCCAGGATGGAATGTTTCAATTCTGAGGAAATGGCTACAGAATTTTCTATCATCATGAGAGGTCTTTTTGAGAAGAAATCATGGTAAGAGCCACATAACTCATAGTACACAATGCATGTATGTGCAGTGCTTGCAGTGAAATGAGTAAAGCCCTTCATGTTGTGTGTGTGTGTGTGTGTGTGTGTGTGTGGCTGGGTTAGAGTTTGTAATTGTCATCCTGATCTACTAGCTGTTTTTTTTTTAAATATATTCAGCAGGATGGATCAAATGTGGTTGACTCTTGAGCCAGGCAGTCCCCAGTGCACTGGGGATGTTAAAGGTGACCTTGAATCTTCTAGAGCTGGTTAGATAGGAAGGTTTCTGGTTCCCTCTCAGGTGATTTATGAAAAATGAGTTAAAATGTGGATGCCAGTGTCAGGGTTAGTGTATTAGACCCCGGGAATAAGCATCGTGTTCTTGTTCCTGACCTAACAGTCTCTGTTTTTTAAATAAGATCTTTAAAGTTTTAGGTGTGTGTGTGTGTGTGTGTGTGTGTGTGTGTGTGTGTGTGTATTTTTGCCCGAATATGAAAGTCAGAGAATAACCTCAGGTATCATTCCTTAGGTGTTTTCCATCTTTTAAATTATTCTGAGATGTTGTTTCTCACTGAGATCTGAAATTCACCAAGTGGTCTAGGCTAACTGACCAGTGAGCTTCAGGGATCCATCTGTCTCTGCCCCCTTAGTAATGGGATTACAAACCTATTACTCTTGTGGGAAATATTTAAAAAGGGAACCTGCCAACTCTCCATGGGGTCAGACCACACTTCGGTGCTCCTGCTCCTGCCAACTGGACCACAGCACTCCCACTGGTCCATCTCACTTGGCTGTCCCTCTGCTAGCCACCTCTCTGGTGGGGGCCCCCAAGTCATCTCGCTTCCATGCAACTCCTCCCACACTACACAATCAGCCATCTGAACACCTAATTACCCTGTAGAAACATGACTCTTAAAGCTTAATTATTCAATCATATTTATTTAACAATAAGATCACAATTTACAAGATTTCAATACAATAATTTCAGAGCCAATTGATAATTATAAAAGCTTTACCCCAATTATTCTAACCTTGTGAAAATCTTAGCTACTTATGGCTGCTTAAAACCACGAGGGATCAGGATCTTCTTCCTGTCTGTCTGCCTCCATGTTGGCGTCTTCTCCTCCTTCCCATCCTGGGACCTCTCTATCTGTCTCCCCAACTCCTAGTTCCACCTCCCTTTTCCTGTCCAATCATAGGCCTACCACTGCCCTAATGTAATTGGACAGGGAAAATCCTGCAACTATCATGTCCCATTCAAAATTTTAATATTCTTACATGGGTTTTGGGGATTCATCTCAGCTCCTAGTGCCTGTAAGGCAATATTTGACTGATAAAGCTAGCTGTCTAGGTCCTCTGAGCTCTTTACACACCCTGGAGACATGGTTCTACGGTCACATGCTTGGTTCTTGCTCAGAAACGGTGTCTGATTTTGTCCTGTATAGGGGTGTGTCACTCACCTGAAAACCCCTCTACGCCAGCTGAATTTTCATTTTGACTTCTGATCAGTGCCAAGGCAGTGCAGCCCTGCTGTTGATGCAGCTCCTTGTACACGTGCTTGGCCTTGCGGCTTTCCTTCTGTGCTGGCTGGCCTCCGAGAGTCAGCTTAACAGTGTTTGTTTCTGTCTCCTCTTGTTTTATCAACATGCCTTTGAAGAGGAAATGCAAACCTGGGCCTTGATTAGACATTTCCCTCGGCGCAGTTTATCCTGATTCTCAATTCAGCAGGTTGGCACTGGTTCTGAGATGAGGCTTCCTGCATCTCCCAGCCTGCAAAGCCCAGGAAGCTGCAGGAAGTTTCACGGAGCTGACCAGAGTGCTGAAGCAGAAGTGTGGCGGCACATGTGCATTACTCTTCTAAGAAGAGCTGCTGTGTTTCTGCCTCACCTCCATTAATTATCCCAGACACAACAGCGAACTCAGCAAGTTGTCAGGGATCTGTGGGAGACAAGATGGGTTAACTTACTGGTTTGGAGGAAACTAGTTGTGTGTGTGTGTGTGTGTGTGTGTGTGTGTGTGTGTGTGTGTCTGTGTGTGACTTTTCTATTGACCAAAGCAATGTTTAAGAGAAATAGTTTATAGGTGGCTAATAATTCCAGAAGGCTAGATTCCATAATCTCATTGTGATGTGGAGCATGAAGGAAGGCAGGAGGAAAACTTGGTGCTGGAGCAGTAACTGAAAGCTTAATTCGGAGCCACAGCATGAGGGAGAGGGAGAGGGAGAGGGAGGGGGAAGTAGGGAAAGGGGGTGAGTCTGGGTAGGATTTGGGCTTTTGGAACCTCATAGCCTGCCCCCAGTGACACATCTTCCCCAATAATACCATACCTCTTAATCCCTCTCAAACAGTTTCACCAACTTTGGACCAAACATTAAAGCATGTGAGCCTGTGGGGCCATTTTCTTTCAAACCACCACAGCATGTTTTCTGCGTATGAGTACACCCAAGCTTCAGAGGGAATAGGGATCCAGGATTCTTGCTCAAATCCTCATGTAGAAGGCTAGGTGATCTAGGAGGAGCCCCTGTAACCACTCTTCATTCATTCCTGCTTGACATGATGTTGGGTAAGGCTCTGCAACTAGGAGTGTGTGAGCAATCCTCTTAATTTCTGAACTTTTCTCCTGTATGTGGTCACTATAATTGAGGGATGGAACATTTGGGGTCTCTGCCTTAGTATTCAGATCCAGCACACTGAGCTGATAATGTCATGTTTCCTGGCTTCAATCTGTCTTTAAAACACACATGGTATCATTCTGCACTGAGTATGGGTATCTGAACATCACATGGGACTTTAAAGGGCTTGTAAGTGACTTAGTCCTTGTTCTCTTTTTCTTCTTTATCTTTTTTTCCTTCCACCTCTGCTCTTTCTATCATCAAGATCATTACTGCCATTGCCACATGATGAGGTCAATTTCAGTTATGTGTTAGAAGCTCTGTGGCATCTGCAAACTATGACATGTATAGGCCTACATATGATGCTAGCTTAGACCCCCACCCCATGAGACTCAGCATCAGCAGGCTTATGTAAGTGGTGTGTTTGTGTGTTTGCATGTGTTTATATGTGTGCATGTGTGTGTGTGCATGTGTGTACATGTGTGGGTATGTGTGCATGCATGAGTGCGTGTCTGTGCGTGTGTGTGTGTGTGTGTGTGTGTGTGTGTGTGTGTGATATACCCATGTGTTCAGGCTTTCAGGTTTTCTCCATAGAGGAGCATAACGTCAGGGCATGTCAGATGTCTTGTGTCAAGGCGTGTGGTGAGTGAGATGAGTATTCCTGTGGATGGAGGGAGATTCAGCCCAAGGAGCTGGCAGCCCAGTGGGAGAGGAGCCAAGCAGAACACCTTAATGCTGGCTTAAGCAACTTACAAATAAAGCTGAGATTCCTGATGTTTAATTTCAAGTGACTGAACATTAACATTTAATTAGCTCCTGACTGCTAAACCAATATTAAACCTAGGTGGAGGCTGTTGGCATCTTGTACATATTAGTAACAGAGAGGCCTGGCTTCTATAATGGCGACATTTTGTGAGGCAAAGCTTAGCTCTCATATGGAATCCCAGTCTACACACTACCTCAGTGTTCCCTGAACCCTCTCCCCCGACATTCACATCTCTCTCAGACTCTTAGAAAAGGAGCAGCATCATGTGTCATGCAAAGCACTTGGTTCCCTCTCCAGTTCTGTCTTTCTGAGTGGGATGGCTTTGATGAAAAGACATGAAGTAGTTGAAACTCAACTCCTGCCTGAAGGCTGGAGAGTAGTCTCTTCCTTGTGTTACCATTCAACATTAGGAGTGCTGGGTGGACAGTGCCTTGACGTGTGGATGGAGGGGCATGGTTCTGACATGTTCCACTTCCTGCCTCTCTACACAGAGCGTCTACACAGAGCATCTCGGTTCTCATGAAAGGTCTTTTCCACCTCTTTGTTGCCACCATGTTGGCCCCTTAGTCTAGATTCCTGTTCCTTACAGTTCTGGTCCTGTTTCTTATACATCTCACTATGGACAGTCCTTATTTATATGATGATGTTTTATTTTATATGTATTGTATGTATGTCCACACAGATGTGGGTGCCAAGGGGTTAATAATAGGCGTCTTTCTCAGTTGTTTCTTTCTTTTCTTTTTTATGAGACAAGATCTCCCACTGAATTTGGAGCTTATTGATTCATCCAGATTGGCTGGCTAGTGAGCCCCTAGGGTCCTCCTGCCTCTGCCTCTCAAGTGGTGGGATTATAGGCTTGTATCAACATACCTAGCTTTTATGTGGATGCTGGAATTCTAACCCAAGCCCCCCTTTTACCTAACTTTACCCACTGAGCAATGTACCCTGCCCTTAAATAACACTTCTTGAGGACAGTGTCTCTGTGAATGGTCCATTTGCCCTTTGTTCTCATTGAGACATTGTTACATCTGACCTTGGGCCTAGAAGGTACCACCTTCCAGTCTCCTCTTCTGCCCAGTGAAGTGGCAGGTGCCTTCTTCCCAGCTTTCCTATACTCTCTGGACTCCACTACTTCAATGCATCCTCTAGTGAGTTAGTCCCTTTATTTGCACCTGTAGAACCAGGATGCCATTATTGTTTCCAAACCTGGCCACTGCAGTTGGCTCTTCATGTCTGCAGGATGACCCTAGAAGTTAGCTAGGTCTGGCTTATAAAAATCTGTGTCCAGGTAATGGCAAGGCTGGACTTTTGGGAGCTGTTATAGAGAGCAATGATCGGCCCCAGGCTGGAGTCAGGGATAGTAAAAGGAAGCACCAGCCTTTGGGTTCACAAGTTTGTATCTGGAGGGAGGTAAATGTACTCAGTGAGTGAGAGTGGACATGGAAGGGGAATTTCTCAAGGAAAGAGGCAGCCTTCCAGAAGACAAGGCCAAGGGCATAGAAATAAGACTGAGTTGTTCAACCTCACATCAGAGCCAGAATCAAGTCCTGTGAGTGAATGTCCATTTCCTTGTAGGTCCTAGAGCTCTGGGGAAGATGTGTAAAATGATTGGTGGCCTCAATAATATTATATGGGAGCTGCTGGGAATGTAGTTCAGTTGATAGAATGCTTGTCAAAATGAACAAAATCCTGGGTTCCATCCCCAGCACTGTATAAACAGGACATGGTGGTATACATTGGTCATCCCAGAGCTGAGAGATAAAGGCAGAAGGATGAAAAGTTCAAAGCCATGTTTGGCTGTATAGTTTGAGGCTAGCTTGGGCTACATGAGAAGCTAAGTAACCTGCTGACAATCATCTGCTGAGCCAGCGGCAGTTCTAAGACTTGGTCCCATGTCTGTTTGACTCCAGTCTGTTCTCTATGTCTACTGTTTCCTCCCACCAGTTTCTAGCCTATGGCCATTGTGTCATCCACTCCCCATCATTTATCTCCCAACAACTTCCTTATTTGTTTATTGTGCTTCCCACATGTGCCAAGGACCTGGCACATCCCTGTCCTTGAGCTATTTGACTCCAAAAGGACAGAGCCAAATAAGTCCCATCAAGACAATTAACTATAGACTGACTAGTGGGGTCAGTATGTCCTCCTTGAGAGAGTAAGGAGACCATTATAGTGTTGACACTCACCCTGGAACTTGGGGGATGGGAAGAACAAGGACTGTGATAAGTTGGTGAAGATTGTCCAGTTTCTATCTCTCCTCAAGTTTTTAGGGGCATAAGCCATACTGTGTCTCCACTGGTTCTAAGATGGGTAGACATTGCTGGGACAATGGTCTCATCACAGCTGTATTTCTGTACCCCATTCTTTGTGTATGTATTTGCTTTGTGCATGCATGTGTGAATGTTCATGTATGTGTAGCTGCATATGTGGAGGCAAGAGGACAATCTTGGGTATCATTATTCAGACACCTTCTACCTTGTTGTTTGAATCTGGCCTGGAGATTACCAAGTTGGCTAGGCTGGCTTGCCATCACGTCCCAGGAATCTGACTGTTTCTACTTCCCCAGTGCTAATATGGCAAAATGTAACATCTCACCTGCCTCTTTTCATGTGGGTTCTGGTGTGTGAGCTTGAGTCTGTATGCGTGGAGGACCTCATCTTGCTGACTGAACTAGATGCCTAACCCCTATCTCTCTGAGTTCATGGTATTGTGGTGGGAGTTCTGGAGGTCTTTATTCTTCCTCGTGATCCAGACACACATCACCTCCTCATCTTGGTCACATTTGGCTTTTTATCATCTATTGTAGTGGCTTGTCAGTATGACTCAGCCCTGAGTGGTAGGGACCAGTCCTTTTCCAAGCTGCCCTGCCTCTTATTCAGCTGCTATGCCAGCCAAAAGCCGAGGCAGACAATCCCAAATCCACTTAACTGTTATTTGCTTGAAATATTTGAAAGGGCTGGCTTGGCCCATCTTCAAATATTTTGTTAGCTAATCAAAGCCAGATTGCGGTCAGAGGCCATATCTAAATTTATTAGGAAAATTAATAGACCATTTAGATTTTATTGGAATTAAGCTAAAATACGATAAGCAGTCACACCAGCAGATAGTCATTAATTATTACACTGACCCTAGTGATAGGCTCCTAATGAAATATTGACTTGACGTAAGTCTTGGTGCCCGAAGACCAGGCAACAGCATCAAGAAGGGTTTCCCCACCCTGCCTGCTTGCAGTTAATTTGGTTGAGACATACTAGAAGAGGGTTCAGTAAATATGCTTCATTCTTCCAGGCAGCATCGACTATGCACCTACTGTCTGCAAAGTTCTGGATCTACAAAGCAGATATCCCTTATTTTGTGATAATCCCTTACTTTATCCACAATCCTTATTACTAGTTCTGGGGCTTCATTATAGTGTGATTTTGAATATTTTCCTCAACATATTAGAATCATCACTTATGTAGCTGAATAATATGGACAAATGTGACTGGGCTGAGATGAGAAGTCACAGGAATGGTGTGTGTGGAACAATGGGCAGCTATACAGTGCTGGGGGTGCTGTTGTTGTCAATGTGACTTTCACACAGGGATACAGCTGGTTCTTCATGGAGATGATTTCTTCTGGCTGTGTTCCCTGCAAGTCCTGGATAGGATCAGAGAAGGCTTCATAGGATTGTTGGTTACTCAGTGGACCAGCAAGGTCAAGAACTTCTAGGTAGACAGTGTTACATAAACAGGCGTAAAGCTCCCTGTTACCCATAGGCCTTTAGAGCTGAAGGGGGACATGCTACTTTTAGATGAGCATCAGGACTACAGAGAGGGTAAATGTGCTCCGTGCTGATTGATTTACACCCATCTCTGTGAAGTGTACATGCAGTGATGAGAAAGATGAAATGGCCATTCTGTTTTCTTGTGTGTGTGTGCATGCGTGTGCGTGTGCGTGTGTGTGTGTGTGTGTGTGTGTGTGTGTGTGTGTGTGTGTGTGTGTGTGTAAAACCTAGGAACCACAAATGAGAGAAATCATTCAATACCTGTTTCTCTGGGATTGATTTAATTTACATACATACATGTATTCGCTGATCACATACATTTTCCTGCAAATGACATAACTTTATTACAATTTTTGGCTTATAAAGCTATGTGTATGTAATCCACACTTCCCTTATCCATTTCTCTGTTGCTGGACATCCAGGTTGGTTCTGTAACTCATCTGTTGCTATCAGTGCTGTGGTAAACATGTACGTGCCAGTCTTGCTGTGATATGCAGATGTGGATAAATACCTAGGAGTGATACAGCTAAAGTAATTCAGAGGATCTACTGAAATCAGAAACTGTCATAACTCATTTCTTAAACTTAATAAAAAGTGAAGAAAGCATTGATATATATGGGTATTTTTTTCATGTACCAAATACAGATATATGTCCTTTGAAGAAGAATATCCATTTCTATAAACACACACACACATACACTCACACACACACATACCACCACCACTACCACCACCACTACCACCATCACCATCACCATCACCACCACCATATCACACAACACACACACTACATATGGGCATACATCTTCCATTTCTCTATTGTCTAATGTTTTTGTATGTGGGATTCTATACTGAGGTGTACATCCTATATACACATAGTGTCCCCATGCCGCACTTCCTGTGTGTCTATATTTTATCTCTGTCTGCATACAGGCATGAGGATAGAGTGCTTCCTATACACAGTGCATGAAACATTCACTTCTGTTGAATACATACCTGTATATTGCATATACAAATGTAGAAGCCTTCACTAATACACCCGAAACATGGGAAAACATACAATTAATAAATTAACATAAGACGGTATAAACTAAGCTAGATCATTCCGGAAAATAAATCAGAAAATATATGAAGGGCAGGGCAGGGTGACTGACCCCATGACCATACAGGATCCAATATAGTAGATCCAGGTGAGTGTTGGCGCTAGGTTTAGATCAGCCAAGAGCACTAAAGGAAAACCAAGCCTTCCCTGTTTAGTGCGACTGCAAAGCTCACCAGGCAAAGGAAGTGAAGACCTGGCTGGGAACAGCATCCTGTGGCCAGAACTTGATGAACAAGTGATCAGTGGAAAATTGAGTCTCTGTGCTGGTAACAACCTAGGTCCCATTGTGCCTGTGAACCCTGAAAAGGCACAAGTGACCAGGGGTCTTAATGTACAAGGTCAGTGCCTCCAGCTCGTGAATAAGGGTGGGTCAGCAGATGAGGACTTGTGGAATCATAGGAAGTGGTGTGGTAATGTGTGTGTAAAATATAGACACACAGGAAGTGCGGCATGGGGACACTATGTGTATATAGGATGTACACCTCAGTATAGAATCCCACATACAAATACATTAGACAATAGAGAAATGGAAGATGTATGCCCATATGTAGTGTGTGTGTTGTGTGATATGGTGGTGGTGATGGTGGTGGTGGTAGTGGTGGTGGTATGTGTGTGTGTGAGTGTATGTGTGTGTGTGTTTATAGAAATGTGAAACCCTGTGATTCAGAGCCTTACAATGACCTGTGACTTATTTCAGGGTGAACTTTGAAAAATGAAAGAGAAAAATTCTTAGCTCCACGACTTTTGATACTGGGTTATTATCCATTGCTTCAAGGTCACTAACCAGGCTGCTTAGGACCTTAAAAAGTAAGCTATCCTATGGAATGGGGCTTGTTCCCTGGTGCTGCTAGGTGGGTGAGGAGGAAGGGAAGCAGCACATAGGCTGGCCAGCCTTTGTGAAGGCCAAGGTGAGAGAGGCAATACCAAGGGAAAAGAGGTAATGGTTGGAAGATATCCCATCATAAAGGCAACTGGAATCTGGCTTCTCAGACATGGTGTAGAATCCTGCAAGGCACCAAGAAGAAATTCAAATGACTGAATGGGCCTTATGCAAGTGTGCATGTCCTCCATTCTAGACCTAAGGAGGTAAAATCAGAATTTATGCAACTTGAGACCGGCTTGTGCTCGCAGCAAGACCCTTTCTTAAAAAACAAACAAACAAACAAAAAAAAAAACAAAAACTGCTGCAACAAGTGTAATGATACATGCCTACACTTGGAAGTCAGAGGCAGGGGGATTATTGGAAGTTTCAGGATGGTCAGACTTCATAGTGAGTTCCAAGAGAGCTAAATCCTCTAAAAGATTACATAAGAAAATTTAACTTGGTATTACACATCTGATCACATTACTTAGAAAATAAATCCTATTTGCTATTTTGTTGTTACTATTATTATTATTATTAACAACTATTAGTGTGTGTGAGAGAGTATATTTGTGTGTATGTATGTATGTGTGTATGTATGTATGTACATATGTATGTGTAAATCTGCATGTGTGGCAACTCCTGGAGGGCAATTTTCATGAATTGATTTATCCTTTTGCTGTTGGTTATTGAGGATCAAACCAGGGTTGTCAAGCTTCTGAAAAAAATAAACGTTTTACTTACTGAGTCATCTTGGCTTATCTATATGGTTGGGGACTCTATCTCTAATCCTAATCCTAACCCTAACCCTAACCCTAACCCTAACCCTAACCCTAACCCTAACCCTAACCCTAACCCTAACCCTAACCCTAGCCCTAACCCTAGCCAAAGTCTATTCCTAAACCCTAACTTTAACCATAACTCTAACTCTCAATCCTAGTTATATCTGTATCTATAAGCTATAACTATATCTATCATCTATAAGTATTTATCTCTATATCTAACCTACCTGTATATTATCTATGTCATCTGTATATCTATAATCTGTATTATGTCTATAGCTATATCATCAATATTTCTATATAATCATCTATATCCTATCTATCTGTCTGTCTGTCTGTTTGTCTGCCATCTTTCTATCTTTTGACAGGCACTTACTGTGAAGCCTTAGTAAGCCTGGACCTCATGATCTCTGCCTCCCCTGTGCTGGGATCACAATTGCTTATTTGGATGAAGACAAATGGGTTAAAAACAGACCAGGTTCAGTGTGGCTGGAAGCAGACCACAGGATTCTGGGGACATGTGTGACAGCCATGCTTTAGGGTATTCTGTCATCACCCACTCTCAGAGCTCCTGACCTTCTATGCAGCACATTAATGTATTTTACTAATTATAAATGCAATTAAAAAGTACTGAAATAAAATTAGGCTGATCTATCTAATTTACATTAAGCACTTTCAAATTATGCAGATTGTAAAGTCTCTCTCTTACTCTCTCTCAATTTGGGTTTCGGGGTAAAATTGTCTGCATTAAAACAGCTGGAAAAACCCTTGTAGGAAAACAAATTTCTTTTCTGTGATTATTCTCAGTGTGTGAGTTAATTTCCCAGGCAGTAATATACTTGGCTGGCATCCGGCTGTGGGTCCCAGAGCAAAAGACATATGTGTTTGGAGCAGGCTGGGGGGCTGGGGGGGCTGGGCTGTGTTGGGGAGGGATAGGAGTTGTTCGGTTACTCAGGGAACGAGGTTGAAAGGCTAACTAGGCAAAAAATACTGGACCGATGGTTGCTAAACTGTTGCAATTTACTAAGTGAGCCACACAATGGCAGACTGGATGTATAGGTCCTTGGAATAGAACCATCTGGTGGATTTATCTAGCAGTGTATGTACTTTTCATTTTATTTCTTCTTTCTTTTTATTTATTTATTTTTAACATCCTTGGCTGTTAGGCAGAGAGAGTGATTGCCAAGCATTATTAAAAGTCAGGTCATTCTCTTCTGCCTGCTGTGAAAGCTGTGTATAGAGCATCTCTAGTTCACTCCCAGAAGTGAAGCTGAAGAAAGGGGTCTAGCGTGAGCTGTTTCTCCATGGAAGGCTGAGCCCTTGTGCATGCTTCCCCACTGGGGCTGGGATGGGACCCAGGCTCAGCCTGGTTCTGCTAGAGGTTATGTTCCCCTGGGGATGAGACCTTACTGGGGGCATGTTTGGAGATTAAATCGGATCCCCTGCTTCTTTGGAAGCGGAGGTATAATAAGCTCTTCTCGGGAGTTGCCTCTAAGCTCCTTAAAACGCTGTAGTGTGGTTTAGCTTCCCTTGCTCCATGCACTCAATTTTATTTGCAGCCCAAACTTTGCCCTTTAAGCTCCCCATCAAAAGGTAGCCTCAAGTAATTCCTCAAATTGAAGCTGTTGAGCTGGAGCAACAAGAAGGCTTGGACAGATCTCTTTTTCTCCCTCCACTACCTTTGGATGATGAAGAGATGATTCTGCTGGGGGGCTGGGTATCAGCCTTGTCCCTTCTGTCACGAAAATCGTAGCAGACACTGACCGTCCACAGTCTTGCCAAAAGGCTGTTGGGCATTATGATACTCTCCCTTTTGTAGGATGGATATGAACACTCTCTGTCTCCTGAGATCAGCAGGCTCAGTGGCCATTGCTGGGGTGAGGTTACTCTGGGCCCCTCAGCTCTCTAGTCTTTGCCACACTCTCACGGGAAGGTGTGTCCAGATTCAATTTTCCTCATGTCAAGAGAAAGCCATTCAGATCTTTGTAGATGGCTCCTCATAGGCAGCCAGTTACTAAGTTAGCCCTAGACTCATGGCTGTCTACTCAGAACATAACCAAAGGCAGGATTTGATTCGATGGGTATCTTGCCATTTTCTCTCTACTCTTTGTTACCCCTCTCTTAATCTAAACCTAAGCAAGAACATAACAGTGGCAAATATCCCTGCTCTTTGTCTCTGACATTCTTCCTGATCCCTTGGTTAAAAGTAAGTTTTTGTGTGCCTTTGGGGCCCAGGTTTGCCTTTTTGGGCACATACAAGTTTCCAAGAAAGCCTGCATCCTCATCAAGGGTCCTTCAGTTAGCGTTGGGAGGGATGTGGAAAGTGGGCAGAGAAATTACAGGTGCTCTGGAACAAAGTTCTGTAGTTTACCAACATGGCCTCTCTTGTTCCAGCTGCCTATATGGCTGTTATCAAATCCTGGTGTGTGTGTGTGTGTGTGTGTGTGTGTGTGTGTGTTTGTGAATAGGTTATAAGCCTAGATGTCTGGTATTTCACTCTATCATTCTCCACCTTATGTTTTGAGTTATGCTCTCTCACTGAGGGAATCAGGAGCTCACTAATTGTCTATCCCAGGTAGCTTTTGAACCTTAACAATTTGCCTATCTTTGCCTTTCCTAGGGCTAGGGTTATAAACATATGCCTGGCTATTATGTGGGTCCTGGAAACCCAAAGTCAAATTCCCGTGCTGGCATGGCAAGCACTTTACCTACCAAGCCATCTCCCCTGGGCTCTACTTTACTCAGCTGCTTTGAAGAGTGGAGTTTCGCACTGGGAGCCTCTCATTACCTTCTTACTTGAAACCCCATCTGTTGGGCTCCCATAAACTATTAGATGAAATGGAGGTGAATTAATAAAGTGATGGAGTTCCGCTAATGGACTGTGGGCTCTTACAGAATTGGGGGTCATATATTTAGGCAGAGCAGTCATGCCAGGTGAGTGGGAGGTGCCACTTTCTCTCTGGTCCTTCTGTAGGACCACACCATCCCTTGAGTCTGTGAATATGGCCAAGGTTTTGAAGCTTCAGAGAGCCTCACTCTTTCCTTGTTCTTCTCTCATTTCTGCCTTCAGTGACCTTCTTGGCCACATTCCCTGTCAGGAAGACCCGTCCTTGTTCATCCTAGCTCATGCTATTCTCTACTTGTTAAACTTTCTCTCCTTCAAAACTCAAGCCAGAGAGTTCCTTCAGAAAGGCATCTCTCAGCACTGCAGTCAGTTCATGGCCACACTCCTCCATTCCAGCATGGCTAGCTGGCTTTCTAGAGAACTCCCTAACGACTGAGGCAGAGTCTAATGCAGCTTGGTAATCTTTGATGCCAGCATGGTGCATGGAATAGTTGGTAAGTAGATGCCAGCAAGTGAAGAAATGAATGTATGTATATATTGCTATATTGACAGAAGTGTGGGTTGAAGATATCTATATTTATATCAGTCTATGTCTGTATCTACATTTATATCTATACAGACAACTAAATAGAGAAACATTCATACACATATTTTCTGGACAGAAAGACATTCAGAACTGTCCAAAATGAACAAGCCTGTCTACATGTGGGGCAGCTAGGTACGAATTTGGAGCTGGAGCCATGGATCTCAGGTCTCTCAGATAAGAAGGATCTATACCATAGCATAGGTTTGATTAGATAAGGGTATGATCAGTTCCTCTTTATCCTTACCATTCCCCCAACCAAAACCTTAATGACAAGGCATATGCCAATAGAGACAAAAGAAATCCTTCATTCATAAATTAATAAATGGGTAGATGGATGGGTGAACAGATGGATTGGTGAAAGGTGAGGTAGCTAAGAAAGGGAGAAAGAGTATGGCATATGCATACAAAAATGAATACATAGGTCAACGGATACATAGCTGGTTAAGTGATTGAGGCATGTGTGAGGACATGGCTTGGAGGATGGAGGTTAGGTGGATGGGTGGAGGACATGGCTTGGAGGATGGATTGTTAGGTGGACAGATGGATGGTTAGGAAAAGAGGAAAGCATTTGTACTAGCTCATGACTGAATCCATGGAGAGTAGATGGTTGAGTAGATGAGAGAAAGAGAGACACATTCACACATGGGTGACTGCATGAATGGGTGAGTGAGAGAGAAGAATGGATTCATACATGAAAGATATATGGACTGATGTTTAGGTGAATGAGACATGAATACATAAATAATACATTCAGGTGCATAGGTACTAGGTATATTTGTACAAATGAATTAACATACAGGTGGATACATTTACTGACATTGCTTGTGGAACCTCCAAATCCAGCAGGGCCTTGGTTACAGACACTCAGCCAGCAGAGTTAGTGTTCACAGACAGAATCCTCAACTTGAGGATGCTTTTGTAGATAGTCCCTGGGAAATTCACAGGCTAATAATTCTGAGGACAGATGAACATGCTGGCCTGCTGTGAATTCTAGATCGGAATAGCATTGCACCCAGACTGAGGCAGCCTGGCCTTTGTAGACTGCACACCCCTCCCATCTGCCCTGTCCTCCTTCTTTCCCTCAGGGGCTGTGATAGCCAAATCCTAATTAATTGTATAACCTTCCAGCAGGCCCAGCCTGGACACCAGCATTGTCTCTGCCACCATGGCAGCTGCCTGCCCTTGCGGCCTGCAGGCTCCCCTCCCAGACAAATGTACTTAGCGGGTGCTTTCCTCACATTAATAATCAGAATTGACAAGTTCTAAATGAGGCCCGCCTTGGTGTGCAAGGCGGCTCTGATGGATAGGTGGGAGGACTGACGGCTCCAGAGAAATGTTTTTGCCGTTACCTGCATTTCTCTGACAGGTTTTTAATAGTCCCACTAAAACTGAAGTATATTGGAAAAATTTGTAGATGAAGTGCAAAGGAATGGAGGGACTTGGATGTTCTGAGGTGGAAAAGTACAATCTGGGGAAGATGGGGTTGCTCTGAACATGTTGTACTCTGAAGATGCTGCTCTGGTGGGTAGAGGTGGGATTGAAGTAGGAGGTCATTTGGCCACGGGTCTTTGAGGAGATCTGGGTTGGATTTGGGGCAATGCTATGGCCTGAGTGTTTCATGGGAGCTGTAGCTGAGCACTTTGGGTTAGAGTCCTACTGGGGCTGGAATATGTTAGAATGTCCAATCCCACGGGTTCAGTCACTTAACACCCTTATTAGTTTGTCAGACATTTATTTACCACCAGTGCATACATCTCAGATATGAATTGTGTCTGTGAGTTCAGAATACTATTAATGGGTAGTAGGCCCCTGGGAGGTCTTGGGAACTTAGATTCTAACACTTAGATCTGCTACCTTCTCAGCCTTAGCTTTGAGGGATGGGGTCAACTATGTCATATTTGAGGTAGCTCCAAGTACACATCATAAATGGGACTGGTGTGAGGATTGGGAAGAGTTTAAAAGGGGCATAATGACCAAAGGGTTCAGGAAAGCTAAGAAGAGGCATAATTCATGGAGTCTGTTATCAGAGGAGAGTTGTCTGTGTTCCTAAGATCCAAGGTGTGTGTGTGTGTGTGTGTGTGTGTGTGTGTGTGTGTGTTGGGGTGGAGTTTGGTACCAAAGGGGAGTTGTCTGTATTCTAAAGAGCAAAAGCATGCAGGATGGAGTGGCATGGGTACTCTCAGAAACCAGAGGTGTTAGAGGGTTGTGTGCTACAGGATTGGCCATTAGGAGAAGATAAAGCCATAACTGGTCTATATTCCAGCAAAGAGGCAGTATGGAGAAGGTCACTCCAGAAAATTCCATGCATTATGGCACAACTATTTGTGGTGCTGATGTATCTCTCTGATCATGCTCAATAGGATAGGGACTCATTAATATTGATGAAGGACAGCCTGACTGAACACACAGCAGGGTGAACACAGGTGCAAATGGGAAAACTTCACCTCCAGGAGATACACAGTGACCTCAGTCCACACAGATACCAGCACAGGGCCAACTGACAGGGAGGTAGTATATTGGTTAAAGGAGTGTTCATATTCACAGAGACATATTGCATGGCTGCTTCTATCTGCCTTTAAGCTGAAGTTAGGTAGGCTCCATGACTTATCGGGACTTTACCAAAAGAGCCCCCATTCTGTATCCCCATTCCCACCCTTCCTTCACTTAACCAGAGAAAGTTGTCTTAGTCTTATTTGTGTTGCTATGACAAATTTTCTGAGGCCAAGTAATGGGAAGACAAGAGATGTGTTTTCTCCCAGTCTGGAGCCAAGGTCTATGTGCTGACTTCAGTTGGATGGACTTCTGCTGGATAATTATTTGGTAACAGGTGGAAAAGAAGATGGCTGAGGTCTGTGTTTTCCCCCTGTCTGGAAAAAAAGGAGAGCATGCAAAGGGGCTTAGCTAGTTCCTTCTCATTTATTCCTTTTACAACAGAGCTGCCTGGGACTCACTGTAGAGTTCAGGCTGGCATTGATATTTCAGCTCAGGAAATATTAGAGCACTAATTCTAGAGAGGCCACATCATTGGCAGCCAGAAGCAAGCTAAGCCAGTTATAGGTCTGTTTCATTTTGCAGTGAGTGGATTGGTCCTTGAGACAGAAGTCAACTTCTTGGCATTCATGAAGAATCTAGGTCCTTGAAAGGGACCTCATTTGATGGGAGAGACCAAGCTGAGTCAAACAGACACTGTGCTATCCCAGGATCTGCTTCCCTGTTTAATTCTAGACAGACACAGAATTTGCTATGCTTAGCTCAGGTTAGCCTGCTGGGAACATTTACATTGGGCCTTCCTATTTCTTGACCTCCCTCCTAAATTGTCAACCTTTCCCAGAAGGCACCAACCCAGGAAAAGAAAGCATACAAACCAAAGACTGTTAGTGACACTTCAAGACCTGAGCAGGAGATGGAGATATCTCCTATTCTTAGTGAGTGACACAGCAAGGCCTGAACAGGAGATGAGATGTCTCTTATTCTGTCCTGTAAATGCTCTCTGCCAAGCCTGGTCAGTGTGCATGCTTTGGCATAGGATGCTCAAGCTGGAAGCCTCAGGTCATAAGATACTTACACACACCCTGGGGTCCATGGAGCAATCTGAGTCACAATCTTTTCATTCCTCACTTGGGGGTGACAGTATGTACCACTCTTCCATTGTGTGATAGTTAATTGTTCCTGTCATCTTGATATATCTGGGAAGAAGAAACCTTGATTGAAGACGCATGTCCATCAACTGTGGGAATATCTGCTGTGTATTTTCTTGAATGTTACTTGCTGGCAGAGAGCCTAGCCCACTGTGGACAGTCCATTCCCAGTCAGGTGGGCCTTGGTTATATAAGGATGGTAGCTGAGCAGCCAGAGTAAGCAAGAGAGTTAGCGAGTTCCTCCTCTGGTTCCGTTCTTGCCTTTATGCTACTGACTTGTCTTCCCTTGATGATGAAGTGTCATCTGAAACAAGTCCTTTCCTCTCCAAGTTGCTTTTGGTCAATATTTTATTACAGCAACAGGAACCTAAGTTGGACACAATGTAATAGTTTAACTGTCAAGCCAACACAATCTTGAATCACTTGGGAAGCGATTCTGAATGAGGCATTAACTTGGCCAAGTTGGCCTGTAGGCACGTCTACGAGGGATTGTTTTTACTAAGTTAACTGAGGTGGGAGGAGCTGCCCAGTGTGGGCAGCACCATTTGATGGCCTGGGCCCTGCGCTGTTAGGAGAGAACCTGCTGAGCATAAGCATGCACTCGTCCCTCTCTTTCTGTCCTTGATGATGGGTGTGGTTGGGTCCCACCATCTTGGTTTCCTTGCACTAATGGATTGTTACTTAGAACTGTGAGCTAACGTAAGTCCTTTCTCCTGGAAGTTGCTTTGGTCCAGGTATTTTATCACAGCAATGGGAAACAAAATTAAGACACTTAGTGTTCCTTTTAAAAAACTCTTTGTGTGTGTGTGTGTGTGTGTGTGTGTGTGTGTGTGTGTGTGTGTGTGTGTGTGTGTATGCATATTCTTGGGTGAGCTCGTGCTAAGGGATGGTTAGAAGATACCCTCTGGGGGTCCTCAGCATTCACTCTGTTCAAGGTTGCTTACACCAGGCCAGCTGGCCTGTGAGTTTCTCTGGAGTCTCTTGTTTCCTCTGATGTCACTTTAGAACTGTTGGGCTGGGTTACTTATGCATAAGGCTTTATGTTAGTTCTTAAAATTTGACCTCAGCTGCAGCAAACACTTCACTTGCTGACTACCTCACAATCTCCACCTTCCAGCATTTTTTTTCACTAGTTGGTAGCAACCTACAGAGGCCACAGGCCCTGAGGCCCATAAGCTAACCCATCCTTGGGATCCTCCCAGAAGGCTGCCTGGCCACTAATTACAAAGCCCAGTTTCTGGATTGATTTACCTTATTATCAAACGAGGTCAGGACTGACACATTCACACAACCAGAAATCAATAAGGCAGAAACCAGCTTGCTATCAGGGCTTATTACTCAGTAGCCACACCAGCATAAGATACATTGAAATCTCTCGTTTCCGGGAGAGAGGGGTCATCCAAAAATGTAGAATCTAGATCAATGTTTCTTAAACACAAGCAGGAATCATGGAGAATCCAAGTGAGCAGGATGGGCCAGCTGCAGGAACAGTGCTCTGAGCCTCTGGATGTTACCACAGAGAGTGTTACCCTCCAATAGACAATGTGCAGTCTGCATTCCTGGGTAATAATCATAGAATTACTGTAGGAAGGACTGGAGGTTTGGCACATGGGAGTTTCTCAAGCCATTTCTGTTGTCTGATGTGAGTTCTTTTAAGCATTCATGATCATAATGATATTTATGATAACAATTATTAATATAAATTTGTCTACCATTTGTCTCCAAGTGAACTCCACCACAATTACTCTTGATAGAGGGGTGTTTTCTATGCTTAGAGTCCTCCAGTGCTGATGTCTTCCAGATCTTCTCCTGTTACCCATGTCTCTATCCCTGTTCACATACTATCCTTTTCAGCCTTCCCGGAGTCTCCTGCAAGCCATGTGCCCATTCTTCAAATTCTATTCCTGACAAAGAACAGACACATGGATTTCATTCTCTTTAAAAACCTTTAATTTATACAAAGATCTGTTTCTTGCCACTCAAACTCCAGCTTTGCCTGAACCACCACCATCACCTCCATCACCACCACCATCACCACCACCACCTGATTCTTCTCCTCCTTCTCCTTCTCCTTCTCCTTCTCCTTCTCCTTCTCCTTCTCCTTCTCCTTCTCCTTCTCCTTCTCCTTCTCCTTCTCCTTCTCCTTCTCCTTCTCCTCCTCCTCCCCTTCCTCTTCTTCCTCCTCCCCCTCTTCCTCCTCCCCCTCTTCCTCCTCCTCCTTCTTCCTCTTTCTCCTCTGCTTCCTCTCCTCCTCCTCCTTCTTGTTATTATTACTATTGTTATTATTTTGATTTCTACTTCTATTACTGTCTTTGAAGATCTGGCCATTGATCTCAAGGCCTAGCACATGCCAGACAAATGCTCTATCAACAAGCTAACATACTCAGTGTCTTCTCGCTATCATTTTTGTAAAATTTGACACTGTCTATGTAGATTGTCCAGGCTGGCCTTGAAGTCCTTATGTAGGTCAGACAGACCTTGAATTTGACAGCCCCATCCTCAGCCTCCCGAGTTCCAGGGATGATAAGCCTGTGAGTCTCTGGAGACTTTGGGCATCATACTTGGCCCCTAACACATTTCATGGTTAGAAAAGGATCTATTTGGCTGACCAGGAACTTGATCTGGCATGACAGATATGAGCCTAGAAAGTGGACATGCAGTCGCTAATGGACCAAAAGGAGGCCCTGTGGTCCACCAGGCCCCACTCAGAATGTCCATCTCCCTTTCCCAGGAGGAGCTGGAAAGAACAAAGCCAACTGTTCCAGGAAAACAAGCTTTGGCAGTTTCCACGGAGGCAAAGAGAATCATTTTTCTTAGGTGTGCGAAGGTCCTCGAAGACCGAGGTAATAGGTTTCTTTATTAAAAATTAATCTTCTTGTAAAACCCTTGCAATACAATGCACTTTAATAAATCAACCCACGCTTCCGAACACATTTATTATCCCTTCTCTGGAAACCATGTAGCCCAGGGAAATTGGTGTTGCTATTAGCCCACAGTGGGGCTCACTAATGAACTCAGATGGGGGCAGAGTCCAGGACAGCCTGAAGTCTGAAACCTGCAGGGTAGTAGAGATATCACATGAGTATTGGGATGCTGCTGGGACCTTTTGGTTGAATCTCCCAGTAACTAAGATTGTGCTATGGTCATGGCCTTGGGCATACTCAGTAAAAAAGGACCCATAGATGTGACCACATTCCTGCTGCTGAAGGAGTTGTGTGAGTCTCCTGTTCTCAAGGTAGGAACTCTCTTGGATGTTGATGACATTGGCTCCAAGTTGCTAGCCAAGGGCTGTTGGTCAGCACCTGGTGGCTTCTTCGTGGTCCTGCTCACCCTTCATCTCTGTGTTGTGTCTTCTGATGTACTTGCTGGAGGACACTAGGATCCCAAAAGCAGGTAGACTTCCCCCTTCTCTCCTACCTGCCCCCTAAGCTCTATTCCTAGCTCAACTGTATTGAATTTGCTCTACAGTGTTTATTCATGTTGAGGATGTTTTAATTTTGTGTTTTTATGTGTCTGTGTGTATAGGGGCAGGTGCTCTCAGGGGTCAAAAGTGGGCATCAGGTCACCTGGAGCTGGAGTACAAGGTAGCCATGAGCATCCATTGTAGGTGCTAGAAATTAACTTGAATAATTGAGCAGAAAGCACAACACTTAATAGGTTTTCCAGCTCTGAAGCCTAACTATGATGCCCGCCTTCTAGACTCTTGCAGGTTACAAACTTCTCCCAGGTGCCTTCTAGTCCCCCTACCCCCACCCCCGGGTGGAAGCAGCCCTTTCAGTGTAGAAAAGGCACACTCCTCCCTTTCTCCGGATCAGGGTGGCACTTGGCCCCAGTGGCACACTGCCTGAATCACAATTTCCAACGGACCCTGTCCCTCCTTTAGATGCCCCTTCCTCAGCAGCTCTGCAGCTCCAGAGCCATGTGGAGAGAAAGATTCTAATCTGTATGTGTTCTTTCCCTTGAGGTTTCAAAGAAACCCATTTCTCCCCTCTCTGCTTCTCCTGTGTGAATAAACACCGGAAACAGGAGGCCCACCCACCTGTTAGTAAGTCAGCAAGACAATAAGACAGACTCCAATTCCATCTGGGGTTCACCTCAGGACAACTCACTTGCCTACTCCCATGTCGTCTTTCTGTGTGGATATGCACATGTATCTGTGCATGCATGAGTGTCTGTGTATGTGTGTATGTGTGTGTGTGTGTGTGTGTGTATGTGCGTGCATTTAGATGTGCACATATGTTTGTGTTTACATGTGTGTGTGTTGTGAATATGAACATGTTTATGCACATGAAGGCTGGAGGACAACCTCAGATGTCATCTTCAAGAATGCCATCCACATTGTTTGTTGTGAGCTAGGATCTACCAGATCTGGAATGTGTCACATGGGCTGAGCTGGCTCGATGCACCCCAGGGACATGCCTGTGTCTTCCTCTTCGGCACTGGATTACAAGCATGTATAACCACACTGGTGTTTTATTGTCCGTGTCCTTGGAGTTGAGCTTGGGTCCTTCTGTTTGCAATGCAAGTGCTTTACACACCAACTTATCTCCCTAGCAGAGGACTAATATTTTCCAAGAGATTTTGGTGTGGTGGGGAGAAAATGGAACATCTTGATCATGATGGACAAGGAAGGGGGTTTGGCCTGAGATTAGGATTCAAGGCTGCTGCCCATGGCTAACGTATCTTAAATAATGACATCACCCTTTGGCTTTCATGTGTGACTCATGCTCAGTATGTGAGTTAGAAAGGGCATCTCTTCTGCCTCCTGGTCTCACTACGTGGCACCTCTGTGGATTGTCACACCACCATCCTAGTTCGTCTCTTCCTCTCAATCTAGCCCATGGGTAAGTCCGCAGATTCTTCTGCTGTTATCTCTAAACCCTTCGCACTTTTCTGCCAGACTTTCTGTTCTATATTCCCTTTGCCACTCTTGTTCTCTTCCTGTCTCAATGTAGTGCTGTAACAAAACACCACAGGCTGGATCTTAATGCATAGCAGAAATGTATGTCTTAAACTTGTGGAGGCTGGAAATTTAAGATAGAAGGTACTAGCAGCTAGCTGATTCTTTTCTGTGAGGTGCACTTCCTAAAGGAATGGTTTCTGGGCGCGCGTGCGCACACACACACACACACCTGTCCCTGTCCTGGCCCCATGTTAAGAGAAGCAAATTACTCTCTAGCAAATGTGTCCAACCATAGGCCATGGGCTGTATGCGCCAAGAGTAGCTAGGAGGTCAGTTCAACACAAAATTGTAAACCTAGAAGAAAACATTGTGAGATTTTACTTTTTTTCCCCCTTTTGTTTTGTTTTTACTTGATACTACTTGATACTTGAATTTGATAGATGGCAACATTGTATCTCAATGCCAAAAAATGATTTTCTTATAGAATGTTTATTTCCTTCATAAAGATTCAGCTCTCAAGAGCAGAGCACCTCCCACAGGCCCCAGGTGCTGTGAATCTTCTTGACAAACCAAAACAAAAAACAAACAAACAAACAAAAACCTCTGAAGTATAGCTCCAAGGAGGAAGAGTTCATTTTGGTTCATGATTTTAGAGACGTCAGTTCTTGGTTCTGTTGCTTCTGCAACCCTGGTGATCATAGTTTCAGTGGCAGCTAGAGAGGGGGTGAACAGGCACCAGGAAGAGAATGACTGTCTGTGCCTGCTAGCTTCCTCTCCACCCACCTTTCCTCCATCTGGGTCTCTAGTCAGGGCAAGTTCTCTTTCCTTAGGTAAACACCTATTAGACACAGCTGAGAATGTGCCCCAGAAATCCCCTAGGGGGCACTCAATCAAGCTAAGCTGATAACCATTGTTGACATACTATAACTCCAAACATCACTTGGGATGATGACCCAGTCAGTGGCTAAAGAACCTGCTATGCAAATGCAACTTGGGTCTGGTTCCCCAGCACCCACACAAAAGCTGGGCATAGTTCCATATGCCTGTGGCCACAGTGCTGGCCAGCCAGTGAGCTCCAAATGCAACGTCTCAAAAGAGAAGGTAGAGGAAGGCACTTGACATTGACCTCTGGGATCTACATGCACGTGCATACATATCCACATATCTACACATATTCTTACACACTGGTGAACACACACACACACACACACACGTTAATAAATACCATCAGTTTGGAAGTTAGGATTTCAATGTGGATTTTGAGGTGGGCAAATGTATTCAAGTTGGAATGTCTAGGACTTAAGCATCATCTCCTTGTGTGTTGTTTCTGATGCCAGCCATGTTGTTCCTCTGCTGGAGAGTGATCCCACCGAGGCACAAGATTGAGAGCTTCTCTATCTGAGCCCTGCAGAGACTCTGCTGTTCCTGACTAATGCAGAACAGACTCCTGCCTCAGAAATTCAGGTCCTTCCCAGTCTGCTTCTCTTTGCCAGGAGTCTGGTCATCTGTCAGTCACCCTTCATGGGCTTCACATCACCTCAAGGCTGAACTATCTGGTACTTCCTGTCAGTCATGGCTTTGGACCATTGCCCAGGCTGGTTCCCCTGCTTGCTCTTGTTGTCTGCTGGGTCTTCTGTTAACTGATTGCTTATCTTGTAAGACTTAGATGTGTTTTTTTATAACATGTATTTTTGGAATATTTTCTCAAGGTGACTCATTCAGGATTAGGAGATGGGAAAAATGACCACCAAATACCTCTGACATTCCTGTCTTTTTCATTCTTGGCCAGAGAAGGTCACCACTCTAATTATGTAATCTTGTCACATGGTTGAAAAATCATGTGTGTGTGAGAGAGAAAGAAATGAGAGAGAGAGAGAGAGAGAGAAAGAGAGAGAGAGAGAGAGAAAGAGAGAGAGAGAGAGAGAGAGAGAGAGAGAGAGAGAGAGAGAGAGAGTCCATATACATGTGTATATATATTAAGGCCAGAGAGCAATTTTGAGTATCCTAATACTCCATAGGTGCCAGCTATCTTATTTCTAAAGATAGTGTCTCTCTCTGGCTGAGACTTACCAAGTAGCTGGACTGGCTGGCCAGCAAGCACCAGCCATCCTCCTGCCTCCACTTGGCTTGTTCTGGGAGTATAAGCATGCTAACACACCTGGTCTTATATGTAGGTCCTATGGATCCACCTCAGGTCTTCAAGCAGTTTCTTAGTTGAGATTCTCAGGGTTGTCTCCTATTAATCTTTTAGACAGGGTCTTCCTATACAGCCCTGGCAGTCCTGGTACTTTCTGTGTAAGCCACGTTGACCTAGAACTTGCTTCAGCCAAGTACTGGGAATGCAGGTAGGAGCTACCACACCTGCCTTGGAACCATTTCTTCTAAAGCCCCCGTGCTCCTTCAGGCTGGGAGGTCTGGCCTGGAGGGTGACATCCCCATCTTCAGGTCACTAGATGCAGAGTCTCTCCTCATTGGGACCCGTGCCTCTCTATGGAACTGGAACCTCCCATTGAGTTGAATCTCTCTTCTACCTCCAGGGATCCAGGTTGTTATTAATTCCACTTGCCAACAGTCAGGGCTCAAACTGCAACGAATTCTGAAAGTCCCCTTCCCCAGACACAATTTCTAGGATGCCTCCCACTCACTTACTGTGACCTGGTGTCCTGGGTGCCTTCCAGCACAGTGGTGTTGGCTAAAGAAACCTGACCCTGTGCAATGAGAGCCTGAGGAAAAGGAGTCAGGAGCAGAGGGCAGGACCGAGAGGAAACAGGATGAGGCAGGCTCACTTCGTATCCCCTGACTGGTGACAAGAGCCATGCTCAGCGTGGCACGGTGGTGGCTCTCCTCCGCAGCACCTATATTGGTCCTGCAGGCATGCAGGAAGCCAGCCCTGCTTGTCACCCAGTTCATTTCTTTCCCAGCTTCCCTTGTCTACTTTGACGGCCAATTTTCAGAAGCTTCTGGAAGTGGGGTTTTTGTTTGTTTTGTTTGCTGGTGAGATCGGAAATCTTCTGCTAAAGAGTGTCCATGGGGTCCTGAATTGCTGTGGCATGACTGCAGCAGAGCCCCAGCGACACAGAGGCCCCACCTGTCTACCTCACGCTCCTGTCTCATAAGGGTTTAAGTGGATCAGACTGTTAAAACAATCAATCTGGATCCAGCTCTGGCTTTGGCGGCAATTTCTTAATCAGAGGTAGCTTTGATCTCCAGCTTGGATGGAGCTCTACTCTTCCTGACTGACACGGTTCCCAAACACTGCTCCAAATGGTGGGTCTCCTGTATGGTGTCCATTTGGGAGACCACCTCCCCTCAGGGGATAACCAGGACCTGGCAGACGTCTCTTGTTCCTGACGCCTGCCTCCCACAGATGCTTCCACCTGCCTCCATTCTCCTGGGACCGAACTCATGCCTCAGAGGGGACAGGGACTCCTTGTTGCAGCCCAGTGTCTCTTTTTCTCTGACAGAGAGAGAACGGAAAGCACCCCGGACGCCAGAGCCAAGGGCACAGCTAACATGGGCACTTCCACTACAGCTGTGGTATGGGGATTACCCATTAGTACCCTTGCCCCTCACTGCCTCACAGGACCCTCTGCTCTGGCAGCCAGCCCTTTCCAGTTTAGTCCTTATTTGGTGATGCTGATGTGAAGGATCACAATATAATCAGATGATAGGGCTGGCTTCCTAGAGAAGTCCCAGGGTGTAGTATCCCCACCCCTACCTGGGAGACTTCAAGCAAATCATTTGCCCTTCTGTTCCAAGAGTTTTCACCTTTAGATTGGGGCCCTGACACTTCTGTTTTTAATCATAAAATTGTGAGGCTTTAGCAGGAAACATTGAATCCCTCAGAGAGATGCAGAGAAATGCCCAGAATAAACAGAACAGAAGACTGTCTACCCAATAGTTATTCAGCGTCAATGTGGGACAGCTGGTAGATGGATGGTGGAGAACTCTCATCATGTTTAAAGTTGCTTTACTGGGATCGGAGACACTAATACCTTCTTCACACAATTACTGTCCACATCTCTTTGAGTTGAGGGCTAAGCATCTGCTTGTGTGACCGTCACTGCTGTCAAGACAAGAGACATCCCCATCTATCATTCCCCCCTGCCCCCAGTTACTGCGTTATTCTGAATGTAGTTTCAGTTGCTAGAACAAAATGCCCAGGACCAGGCTATTCACAAAGGAATTTTAAACATATATTTATTTCCCTGCCTTCAGAAAGGCAAGGAAGTTGATGATCAAGGCAGCGATAGATTTGGGCTCTGCTGAAGGCCACTCTGTCTCTTTGATGAGGTTCCTGTCTGCATACTCACATAACAGAGGGCAGAAAGACAAGAATTGGAGGCTGGCTCCCTCCAGCCATTTCTTTTTCTTTTTAGTGTTGGAGAGCAGAACCCATGGCCTCTCACAGGCTAGGCAACCACTCTTTCACAGAGCCTGGTCCTCAGCCTTCTCTTCAGCTTATATTTTGAGACTTACTGAGATGTCCAGTATAACCTTGAACTCATTCAGTATCTTAGGCAGGCCTTGAATGCGTGGTCTTCCTGCCTCCTAATTATCTGGGATAATCAGTTTTCACTGTGATGCCTTCTCTTGTGTGAGCATCTCATCCTAATTGCTGAGTCTCCCCCAGTGCTTGTACATTGGGGATTAAGTTTAAATGGTAATTTTGGAGGAAGACACACACACGCATGTAGACTAGGCAGGGATGGACACTTAGCGTGGGATCTTCATACTCATCAATGTTAAGTATTCAATGCAGTATTCATAGACATAGGTGAAGTCTATCATGATTAAGTTCCTGAACTTGCAATTTTTAAAATTACTGTTTGTAGGGGCTAGAGATGAACAGTAGAATTCACATCTAGCATACTAGATACCCTCAGTTTAGTATCTAGTACTTCATAAAACTAACCATGGTTAAGTCATACCAGTAATTCTAGCACTGGGGAGGTAGAAGCAAAAAGATCAAAAGTTCAAGGTTATTTGCTCACATTGCAAGTTTAGGGCAGCCTGGGCTACAATGATACTCTGTCTCAAACAGGATGAGTATGGTAGATTTCTTGGTAACATGGAGACGGGAGGAGGAGGAAGAGGAGGAAGAGGAGGAAGAGGAGGAGGAAGAGGAGGAAGAGGAGGAGGAAGAGGATGAGGAGGAGGAGGAGGAAGAGGATGAGGAGGAGGAGGAGGAAGAGGAGGAGGAGGAGGAGGGAGAGGGGGAGGAGGAGGAGGAGGAGGAGGAAGAGGAGGAAGAGGAGGAGGAGGAGGAAGAGGAAGAGGAGGAGGAGGAGGAAGAGGAGGAGGAGGAGGAGGAAGAGGGAGAGGGGGAGGAGGAGGAGGAGGAGGAGGAGGAGGAGGAGGAGGAGGAGGAAGAGGAAAGAGCTTCAGGAGTCTGCTCTAGATTTACCTGACCCCTACATCCTTATGGATTGTGGGGGGCTGGGAAGTATTCTCTGGGATGCTGATGAGGATGGGGAAAGAGAACCCGATTCCCCATGTCTCCATGAATGTGCTGTTCTCATTGGCATGGAGATTTGTTTCTTGTCTTGACATGAGGACAAGTGGCAGACAGCATCTCCGAGTCCAGGTCAAGTCTCATGTGGTGTTGCCCTTTGTTATGGTGCATTCCCACACCTTAGTCATATTCCCTAGTGCAAGGGGCTGCAGGGTGACCTCAGGCTGGCCAGCAGATTGCCAGAGTGATTGACATATGCAATTTCTCTCCTTCAGTCTGGCTGAGGTGTAGAGGGAAAATTGGATGTTGTTGAATAATTGAAAATGAAAATCCCTCCGAATTGATTCCTATGAAAACAAAATTGAGTTCTACAATTAGGCACCCAGCCTTCCCAGGGCATCTGAAGCCTCTGTCTTGCCCAGCTGTGGGCTCAGACATTGCTTACTGCTTAGTCTTATGCACACTTGGAACACGGTAGCTTCGGAGGTCTTAGCAAGGCTGCATAGCAGGCAGCACATAGACCTGGTGATGCTCAGAGGGACCCTTGGTTTCTGAAGGGGTCTGAAGGCAGTTCATTTCAGATACTTCTCCAGGGCAGGCTAGTGACAGAAGCCCAGCATTCATCTTAGAATGTGTATAAAAGGTCTTAGGTGTGAGCTCTCTCTCTGCTCCTTACTGAAAGTTAAACCTCTTGGACCGACAAGACAGTAAGAGGTCCCACTTGTGGGTAGAAAGCTGAAATGGGAAGGAATGGAAGACTTCCTGATGTCGTAGAGTGCATAGGGTCAGCTTCACAAGTTCAAGTCCAGCTCTTCTACACACAGGCTGTGAGAGCCTGCAGATATCCCTTAACTAGTGAGCACCCCTATACATATACAATATGAGGATAAAAGCCACCATCCAGGGAGGAGTGAGTGAAAGCAGGGTTCCAAGTTGTGGAGATTCCACACTTTTCCATGACAGAGGTGTTCCAGGCCATCTTCCTCCTCCCCTCCCTCCTCTCCCCTCCTCTTCCACCATACCCTGCTTCGCATGTGCTTCCCAGATAGTCATAACAGGTTTCAGAGCAGAGCTCGAAATCATCTTCCAGGCTGGAGGGAAACATCTAGAATATTCTAGATCATCTACTGGGGTCTTTACCTAGAATCCATGTACAAAGTTTGGTGGTGGTGGTGGTGGTGGTTGTCCATGAACACGTGTAGGAAAATACACATCATCATTTGTTGGAGGATTCATCTTTGTCATGGTTAAAAAACAAAACAAAACTGTGGGAGGACTGGAGAGGTGGCTCAGCACTTAAGAGCACTATTTGCTCTTCCCAAGGATCAGGTTTGATTCCTAGCACTCACAGTCACTAACAACCATCTACAACCCAATTCCAGGGGAATCCAATGCTATCTTCTGTTCCAGGGGGATACAATGCTATCTTCTGGGTACTGCATGCATGTTGTGCATAGTCAGAGCATCATACATGAATAAAATAAAACTTCAAACAAAACCTCTAAAACATCAAAACATGCAATTAACTAGGTGAACTGTCTTAAAGTGCTCAGCCAGGCTCTGACTGCCTCCACAGAGCTGTGTAACCACTGCTGCTCTCTAGTTCTAGAACTTTCTGTTATTCCAAGCGAAAAACCCATGTCCACTCTGCTGCCACCCCCTGCTATTTCTTCCTCTTTCTGAAATTTGACTCAACTTTTATTTGAAATCTGGTGTGTCCCTCAAGTATGGACTTAGATACAGACCACAACAGGATTAATAAAAACCTGTGACTTTGCCACTGCTAGATATCCAGGTGCCTCAGACTGTACTAGATGACTAGGGGGACTCAGATTGAGTTAGAAATGGTTTGAAGGGTTTTGTTTTGTTTTTTGATTTTATATGTGTGATCAAGGGTCAGTACATCTTTGAGGGTGGTGGGTGTGTGTGCTTGCGTATGTATATGCAAGTGGAGTTCAGAGACCAGCCTCAGGTGTTGTCCTTTCAGGACCTTACACCAAGATTTTAGAAAAGAGGTCTCCTGTGGGGGGTAAGGATGCTCAGAGAGACATTCTCACTGTGGTTACATACAGTTCTGAGGTGTAGGGGTCATGGTTCAGTTCCCAATCAAGGGGAGGAGAGTCCACAAAGCTTCCCACATTATGAAGTGTTGACCACTCTAAGGATCTGCCTGCCATATAGAGGTGGGTACAGAGAATAACAGAAGGCAAGGGCAGTCCTTGCAGAGACTTGTAGGCCACAACAAGCCCAGCACCCAGAGGACCTGAAGTGCTACAGGAAGCTGTCTAAATGTTTCCCACAAGGAGCCACAGGAGAAGATGTGTAGTTTGCAAAGATCACTTTTGATGGGCATGATGCAAGGTGAACCTTCAGGAAACTTCTGAAGCATCTGGTGGAGGACCGAGGTGACTTGGAGGAGGGTGGAGGCAGCAGGTGGAGTTGAGGATGCAGGAGATGGGGGAGATGGGAGAGAGGAGTGGGCCTTATTTTGGAAGAAGTGCTTGAAGCATGTGCCAGTGAGGTGCGTCTGAGGACCTGGATACCAGTCTGTTCCTCTCTGTGGCTCCACCCCTTCTTCCCTCCTACAGTCTGCTCCTGCCCCATCCCATGGGCTCCTGGGGGTTGCTCAGATCCACTGTCCAAAAACGAGGCACCAATGCGAGAGAACAAAGGCACCACTAATGCTGTAAATCCTGGATCCAATTTATTTGTGATTTCCACACATTTGAAATGTACCTGTTACCCCTAAGGCCTCTGAACACCATCGACAGCGGCTCTGAATCAAAGGGAAGACAGAACCTTTTGGAAACCCTCTCAGTTGTTCAAAGTGGGGACATGCAGAATAAAAGGCGTTTCCCCCCTCAGACGACTTACTGGCCTATATAGCAAGGCTCTTGCAAGACGCAGTCCCCTCAGCAAAGCTTTGCCTGCAGTCTGCAGTCCCCCTGCCATTCTCCTCTTCCTCCACGCCCTTTTCTTGTTGCCCTCTCCTCATTCTGCTTTTCCTCTGCTCTCCTCCTTTTCTCTTTTCTATGGCTCTCTCTCTCCACCAGTCTCCCTCCTTCTCTCTCTTCTCTCTCTTCCTCTCTGTCTCCCTCTCTCTCTGCCTCTTCCATCATCTCTCTCATTTCCTCATTTCCTTTCTCTCCCTCCTATATTTCTTTTATTTTGGTTTTTGTTTGTTTTGTTGTTGTTGATGATGATTGGTTTTGAGACAGGTTTTAATTGTGCAAGCCAGGCTGTCCTGGGACTGATGGCAATCCTTCTGTTTTGGTTTCTCAAGTATAGGGATGACAGGATTACACATCTGGTTTGCTCAACATATTCAAATGACTCTCCCCTTTCATTGGAGTTTCAAAGCATCACAGTGGCACTTCCCTCAGATTGGGGCTCAAGCTCCTATTCACGGGTCACACTGATTCAGGACTTGCTCCTGGCATGGCTTGGAGTCTGACATCTGACATCACCATCATCATCATCATGGGTTCTATGGCACACTGGCTTAGAGGCAATTTACTTAGCACTTGACAGAGTTCATAAAGCCCTCACTGTCTACACTGTTGAGCCTTGCTGCATGCTGTGACAATGTTGGAGGCACCATGCTCCTGGAGCCCCCCCCCCCCCCCGGCATATGGAACAGGCACCCAAAGACATTGAAAACACACTGCATCTCTAACCATCTGCTCCTCAGGGCTGTTTTCCCCCTTTTAGTCTAGAAATGAACATGACTTAGTGCAAGCTCAGTGCCCACGAGACCATCAGCTGAATAGGAGAGGAATGCCTACAGTCCTCCACTATGGGGGCTTTTCCCTGCTTTTGTGGTAATGTGCTGTGCCCTTGGCTTGGTCTCCAGAGCCCTCTGTCTGCTTTGGGAGGTGAGCTGGGGTGAGATTCCTGCAGAGGTAGAGCCACTGGGATGGATGATCATGAGCCTGGTCAGAGCCTGATGATCCCTCTTCTGTGTACCTCCACTGCAGTGTGAACAATGTTCCCACCCTCCGTGTGACCTTATGCTAGCTCAGCCTCATTGGTCCTTTGATAATCCATTCTGATTCAAGCTCCCCGCCATCTCCTGCCCACTTCAGTAGTGTTGGCCTGCCTGCCTGCCTGCCTCCCTCCCTCCCTCCCTCCCTCCTTCCCTTCATCCTACCCTTTCTCGTTCCTTCATTAAGTTGCTTCTTGTCAAGCATTTGGTCACAACAGTGGGAAATGTAAATAATAAAAATGCCAGTGGCTTCCTTGCTGTAGCATCATGGAACTAGCAGTGACAACACAGCTGCATTAGTGATGTAGAACTAAAGAGAAGAAGGAGAGATGACCTCAGCCTTCGCACATCCTCCAGCTCTCTAGGAGACTGGTCCACAGCAAGGATGGAGATACTATGCAGTGGTAAGGGAAGCCTTGGTCACTTGACAAGGTCAAGCTCTCTGCTGAAAAAATTCCTGTGTAGGATGCTCCCCAGGAGCAAGGCAATCCCTTCTGCAAACAAATCAAGTGAAAGATGATGGAAACACCCCCATAGGTACTTGAGCAGTGTGGTTTTGTTGTTGTTGTTTGTTTTGTTGTCATTATGTCTTAGTATGTCCATGGACTTCTAGGTGTCAAATAGAGGATTTGGAAGCCTTTGTGAGAAACCCATTCTAGGCTCTTTATTTATTTATTTATTTTTAAAAGCAGGGCTTACAGCTGATATCTTGTAGCTGACTTCCTCAAGGATGAGACCTCTGTTACTAAGGAATTCGTGCAAGGTTGTCAAGGTAGAAGGCAGCAAGCTTGCACTTTTGGCTCTTGCTGTCATAATGTTTCCCAGGCTGATTCAATGCTGCCAACTAAGCCAATCTCAGCAGGAATTTGTCAACTGAAAGGCAAGGATGGTTGGTGACTGGGGGTGTCAGTCCCCAGCATGTCTCACACTGGAGGCTCTTCTTGGGAGGCACTTGTCTCACTCCATGTGTTTCTCAGTTGTCAACGCTTTCTTCTACCCCATGGCCCATCTAAATCATTCTCATTTTGGAAAGATGTGGGAGATGTCTCTTAGATGCTCTGTATTATGGGGAGACAAAAAGTATTCTTAAAGACAGGTGTAGTGGCAGATGGCGTGTAATCCCAGAACTGGATAGGCAGAGGCAGGGGGATATCTCCACATTCAAGAAGAACATGATCTATATAGTGAGTTCTAAATGAGCCAGCTATAGTGATATGCTGCCTGACCTAAAAATGGAATTGGGGGACTTCCAAGAATCTAAGAGACTAAGAGACCTTAAGGGGTGTTAGGGTTTTCTCTGCCTCTGGTTTCCTTTCTCTGTTCTAAGGCTGCACCAAGAAAAATCTTGTGTTTTGGGATGATGGTGGGAATTGAATGCAAAGACTTTCACAAGCTCAGGAAGTGCTTCATGCCTGAACTGCATCTGCAGCCTACAGCTGCTCCACTGGAGGTAGATTTGTCCCCTAGGGCTGTCTGTCTGGGATGATGACTCTGAGGAAGGGAGTTGGGGTATCTTTATCGGACATACTTGTGCCATTAAATGTGATAGGGCTGTAAGGGTACAGAGGTCCCTGGCTGAGTCGTGGGTTGGGGGTGGAAGTCAAGATTTTGGAGAATGAGGGTGTGGAAGTGAACAGAAAGGAGTGAACACCTGACATCAAGAACATTGAGGTAGAGTGTTGCATAGCAGCCAGGATGGCAGCTGCCCAGTGTGAATGAGACTGTCAGTTTGAGCAGCCCATAGCAATTTGGAACATGAGTGCACATAGCCTTTTGGGGGGCTCTATGTGTGCATGCATGTTCACATGAGTGCATGAGTTTGCATATGTGTTATTGAGGGCATGCATGAGGGTATGCACATTGCCTATGGAGGCTAGAGAGGTCATTTTTCGAGTGTTTTTCTCTAATTTCCTTTCTGTTGCTGTGATAAAAAAAACATTCTGGCCAAAAGCAACTTAGGCGAAGGAGGGATTTATTTCTCTTATATTTCCAGGTCACAGTCCATCACTGATGGAAGTCAGGGCAGTAATTCAAACAAGAATTTGAAGCAGAAATCACGGAGGTTCTTCAATTCGTGGCCTTTTATGGATGGACTCATGATTAGCCAGCTTTCTTATTCAGCTCAGGACCACCTGCCCAGGGACGGTGCTATCCAAATGGGTTGGGCCCTCCTACATTAGTTAATCACTAAGACACTTTCCACAGACATGGCCACAGTTGGGCAATCATTCATTTGAGACTTCCTTTCTCAAGTGAGTCCAGGCTAGGCCCAATTGACAGTAAAGCTCACTGAGACAGTTGCTCCCCATTGAATTTTCAAGAGTCTCACTGGACCTAGAGCTCACTGATTCAGCTGGGTTGGCTGGCTAGTGAGCTCCAGGTCCTGTCCTGCCTCTGACTCCCAGCACTGGGTCTGGAGATGAGCACTGCCCAGCCTGGCTTTTTTGCTAGGCTTCTGGGGGAATCATACCCAGGTCCTCACGCTTGCATCTCAGGCACCTTGCCCATTGAGCCATTTCCTACCCCAGTGCTGCCAGGCCTCTTTATGTTACGTGGGAGACAGACTTGAGTGTCACTCCTGCTATTAGCGGAGTATGGCACCACGGATCTGGAAGACTGGATATAGAGGTCCTGATGTCAGGGTCTGCACGTAGACCGCATGCTCAGAGGTTGTGTCTGAGAATTTGTGTTCCCTAACAAACATCCCTGCTTGCAGGACTCTGAGGTGTATGGACTCTGCTTTGAGAAACTCCAGCCCCACCCCCTTTTTTGAGGTTGTTTGAGGAAAGCAGCCCCATCTCCCACCCTCATGGAAACGTATTTCCTGCCTCACCCGTTTTAGCTCTTGATTAAACCCAATTTGGCAAGCCTTTCCTTCTGATTACTTATTCATATCCTCCTCTAGTCTTTTTGTAGGAACAATTGATTACAAGTTCATCCAGGAGCTTACCCAGAGGCTTCTTGTCTCAGCAAGGGACAGAGTCTTTATCATTGTCCCTGACCCAGGCTCTCCCCTTGTTCCAGGAGCGTGGTGGGGACATAAAATTCTGTGGAAGACTAAAGGACATGGAAAGCTGTGGCTGTTTGGGGAGAGGTCTGGCCCTCAAGTTGAAAAATCAGTTCGATTCCTGCCAGAAGTTAGAGTGTGAGGCAATTTAGCAAATTGTGGCTTGGAGCAGATGTTTAATTAGGCAGAGGCTGAGCAGCTCCTGGTGGCAGAGGGAGGGGAGGGTAGCTTCTCTTTCTCTCTCTCTCTCACCACCAGGGGAGCTCTGGCTCTGGGGATGCTTGCCTGGTCCACAGAGAACCTGGAGGGCTGGGACTTCTGGGCCCAGGAAGGCCAGGAGGCCCATCAGGCCCTCAGCGATTCTGTGTACAGAACCAGGAAGTTGCTGACAGCTGAGAGCGGGACCTTAGAGGATCGCTTTCCAAAAGTCCCATGTGGGATTGCTTGTCCCTATCCATGCATTGTAGAACCTTATCTTGCAACCACGAAGAGACTGTTGCTGTCCTGAAGTCACGGCCCTGTGATTACACAGGAGGGTCCCCAAGAGTCCCCCACTGCCCCACCAGCCCCTGCCACCAGAAGATGGAAGCAGCCCGTTGTCCATGAGTCTGTGAGTAGCCCGCTCACCAGCAGTACCAAAGCTGGCCTCCCACCAGGTTGCTCATTCTCCCTCATGGGAGGGAGTCACGTGAGTAGTCGCACCATCTTCATTCATCAAGCAACACTTGGAATATTTTTTTTTTTGGTCATCAGTACCCTAGCTTGAGTGAAAGGGTGTCAGTTCACATCTCCCTGGGGAAAGTCTCACAACACACTCTCTGTCTCCAGCACCCAGAGCTATGACCTTGCCACCTCCTTAGGAGATGCATAGGTTCTTCTTTACTCTTCCTCCTTTTATGTCTAATTTATCACCTAGACCTGAAGACTCCTTTCCAGTTGCTTCTCAAACCACTGCTCCCTTTCCCATCCTGACTTAGGATTGCCCCATTCTATTTATGCACATCTGGAGTCCAGGACATTCAGTGTTGTCACTATGCCTTACAGGCTACCAGCAAAAGCCTTGCTCTTATTCCACTTGGTACCCAGAACATCTTCACTCCCAAGGGATAACAACCTCATGTATCTCCTGATGCCTGTGGGAAGTTGTCCTGAGGACAGGACAGCCAGGCTGTGGGTCTAGCTCCAGATCAGCCAACCTTCTCTCAGCAGGAAGAGCTTCCCATATCACCAATGTCAGGTAGGCTGATGGGTCGGAATGTCACTCCAGGACGGAGTTCCAAGGAGGGGCAGAAGAGGCAAGGGAGAAAGCCACCTTCCAGGGATGTCTTCTGATCTTCAGACATGATTTGCCTGTCACCTCTTCCACCCTGAATCCAGAGACATGTCCCCAGAGGAAACATGACTGTGTGATGCTTTTCACGAGAGGTATCATCTGGACATGCGCCCTGGAGAAGAGCCCGATTCTTTCCTTGTAAGAACGATGCCCTTACCTCTGGCCCTGTCCTCAGCTCTGTGCCAAGCCTGAGTCACAGTTACCTAAGTTCCCTTCCCTTCCTGACACCCTCATCCCACTATGGACAGATTGTAGATGTTCTGGAAGTTTTCTGAGTGCCTTGACTATACCTGCCGTTCCCTTTGCCTGGATCACACTCATGGGGGCAGCCCAGAAGGTCACCGATGATGTAGAGGAGATTTCACTCTGGCAGAAGAATCTCACAGGCCCCATTGTTTCTTCTGATGTTTCAGCCTGTGAGTCAGAGAGGGTCTTACTCAGAGATGGCTCAAGCTCTAAGTCCCAGTGACTCCGGGCCACCCCCACTTCCTGTCTTCAAGCCCTCCAGTTGCCACCCACTCCCTGTGTTGGAGCAGAAGGAGGAAGATACCTCTTCAGGCTGACACCAGCCATTGGCTTTGTCCCAGAGAGGCTCTTGGTCTCCTTGTGTGGGTGAAGGTTGCTGAGCAGGAGTCTGGCTCAGCTTCCATTCCTGCCCCTGATTCCAGCCACTGCCCTGATGGGGAGACCATGACAGTGTTTGAAGCAAGAGGAGCTTCATAGTAAGACTCTGCTTAAAAATAAATAAAAACTAAACATCAGCAACCAAATCAAGAACAAAAGCTGGAGGTGATGCATGCCTATAATCCTAGTACTCATGAGGAGTTGCCAATTACACTAGCTACCCTAATTACATTTTTCAGCCAGAGGTGATAGTACATGCTTGTAATTCTAGTACTCAGGAGGTTGAGGCAGGAGAACCAGGAGCTCAAGGTCAGCCTGGGCCTGATAGTGAAGTCCTGCCTTATAGAGATGAGATAGGACAGCAAAAGCAGTGGCTTATGGTGATCAGATTTCTTTATGTGCTCTGTCTCTTTTTATGTGCCATTTCTGTAAGCTCTAATATTGGTCTTGAGACTGTCATCTATCTATCTGTCTATCTATCTACCATCTATTTATCTATCTATCACCCCTCCTCCCACATATTGGAGGGATCATCACACATGCCAAGCAGGTGTTCTACCACTGAGCCATTCCCTATTCTAGAAGCTTCTTTGCTTGATGGACTAGGTGGCAGACACTGTGTGTGTGTGTGTGTGTGTGTGTGTGTGTGTGTGTAGTGTTCCTACTCAGGGTCACTACCAGTGGTATATTTCTGCAGCCAGGGGACATATATCCATGTCTGGAGGCCGTGATAGGCTCACATTTTGGAGTGTGTATTTCTAGCATATACAGGGCAGAAGCCAGAGCTCTCAGTAAATACTGTGTAGTGAGCAAGAGGACTCTGAAATCCAGGGATTTACTCTTGAATTTCACCTCCACTTGCAACAGTACAGAGATCAAGAAGCTTAGACTGGTGCTAAAAATGTATTAAACTTGTCCACAGCAACTTCTTCTCAGGCCCAGATGTACATCCTACCCTCAGCTCAGGACTGACCTGGGAGGAAAAGTCACTTGGAAGGGGCTGGGAAGATGCACAATAGGGACAATATTTGCTGTGCAAGGATGAGGACTTGAGATTGGGTGCCAAGCACCCAAGTAAAGAGCTGGATGTAGCATCACGCATCTGTACCTCAGGATTCCGAGGCTGAGACAGGAGGATTTCGGGGCCTTGTTGGCCAGCCACACTTGCTGAGACAGGGAGCTCCCAAGTCAGTGAGAGACCCTGTTTCAAAAAATAAAGCAGCAATAGAGGGAGATGTGTAATGGCAACTTCTGACCTCTGCACTTGCACACATGAGCATACAATGCATATTTGTGTGCATGGATGCACAAGAGCACACATATACAACACATACACAAACACACATGCACACACTTACACAAAACTCATGTTCTCTTGGTCTCTAGCTGGGGAGAAACTAAGTCTCACCGAGTATTGAGCTTCTACCAAAGCCATTTTCTCAGCACGAGGCCCTGATTTCTTCAGCCCCCTTTCTAGCTGTTAATGACCCTTTCGGCGTTGTGTGGCCAGGTTTACCAGATCTGTTCTTCCTGCTCAGCTAAGGAACCTTTCATGCTGGACCGCTTTAGCCCAAAGATGTAGGATACTTTTGAGGTGTTGCAAGGCCCAGTCTAGCCTGTTCCCCACGTCTACCACAGAATTCCATCCTTGCCTGAACCAGGGCATCTGTACAGCAACGAGTCAGGCAGGCTTTAGAGTCTGGAGAACTAAGCTGATCCCAGAGGCTGTGCTACCCAGGCTCTGATGACAATGTTTTGCTGAGACTCCAGCCTCAAGAACACTGTGCTTGTTCCCTTGAGGAGAAAGCTTGCCTGTTGTTCTTGTGTTTAATGGGCCTGATAGTGACCAACTCCATAGCCTGGGACTTTGTGATGCAACTCTTTTGGTGCTATTAGGATGAGCACATGAATATGGAATTCTGGAAGGCTTGGGTAGGGGGGAGGAGCTGTAGGCCATAGTAGACATGGAATGATTGCCATAGGCCAGGACTCTGTGTAGCCTTGACCATTCCTCTAGGGAAAGGTGGGCTCTCCTATGTAAGAAATGGTGTACCTGCAAGGGGCTGCTGAAAGTGTTGGCTCACACAAGACTGTAAGTGCTTCCCTAGGCTCTTGGTTACTATGGGACAGCAGCTTTTGCCTTGAGATGGGTTCTACATTCAAAACACCTGTTCTGCAGGGTGCCATTGGGAATGCTAACTAGCTAGTGGGTATCTGTCTGTTAGAATGATGTAAACCATAAAGCTTACATCACTGCCATGCAGATGTCAAGGGCCTAGAGACTGGAAGGCCAAGGTCTAGGTGCTGAAACATCTGATGTCTGGTGAGTGATGATTCTGGGTTGGTAGATTGCACCTTCTCACTGGCTTCCCACAGCAGAGAGCTGAGCCCCTCCATCCCCACAACTTCACTTTTCTAAGGATCCTGTATCAGTCACTTTTCTTGTAACTGTGATGAAAGGCCCTGACTAAAGCAACTTAAGGAGAGAAGAGTTGACTCTGGCTCACAGTTAGGACAGTCTGTAATAGTGGAGGAGTGAGGCATGTGTTTTGGCAACCAGCTATGGGTCCGTGCCCTCCACTTCTTCCCTCTCAGGTGCATATAATGCAGGAAGGATAAAGTGGAGTCTGGAATGGGTGGGGCTCTACCCAATCTTTGTCCAGCTGGGAGTGAGTGCTGGGGGGTGGGCAAGAGGGTAGCAGGGAGAGGTCCTTTTCTGATGATCTCAGTGTTACAGCTCTTTTAGGCAAAGGCCTTATCCAATGATCTTTAATGAAACAGCTGTCTGAGATGATTTTAGCTTGTGCGCATACCTTTATGTGGTATAGGCTTGTATGCATACATTTTATTCAGGGTGAACCAGGCATATATATGGACTTCAGGGAGTGCAAAGGAGTTAGGAGGGTAAATGAAAATTATTGATTAGAGTTTAAAGTTCTATGAATGCCTCCTTTGCATGGAGAGGCTTTCCAGGAATCCCAGGTATTTACCAGGCAGGTTTCTTATCAGGAGAAAAGAGGCTGAACCTGTAGTCTTACCAAGACTCTCTGACATTCGCAGGTAGAGGTACTGGGGATTTCAAGCTGCCCACACCAGGTCAGAAAAAGAGAAGCCCTGCTGGTAAAGGGTGTCCCTCATTTTGTGCAGAGCTCAGAGGCTATCCAGACAACAGTATACTTCGATCATACTTAGCAGGGCCCAGCACATCTGCAGTCGGGAAGCAATGAGAGATGGATGCTGATACTCGGCTTGCTTGTCCCTTTGTGTTCCGTTTGGGACCTCAGTTCATGGGATGGAGCCACCCACATTTAAGGTAGGTCTTCCTACCTCAGTCTACCAGAGGTAATCTTCACAGATGTGTTGAAACCGCGTCTCCTAGGTGACGCTAGATCCTGCCAAGTTGACAATTAAGTTCAACCATCACAAAGTGGGAGGAGTCAGAGGGAGTGGCAATGAGATGTTCAGAGTGGCTTTGTAGGAGGCCTGAGCTAGGGAGGGAAGAATCTGGAAAGGAAGGGACAGGCCTCTTTCCAAGACTCAAAGCACCTTGATACCAGCCACTGGCAGACTGGGTTTCTGGCCTGCTATTATGAGGTGGCATTCTACATGGGGAAGCTGGAAGCCACTGAGTTTGTGGAGGTCCCTTTCTGCAATAACCGTCAGTGAAGCCTATGAGAGGAAAATGAATGTGTTCATGGGCAAATGCTTAAGGATTTTCGAACCTTTAGCTCTGCCAACCATTCTATTCTGCTTTGGAGTTGGAAAGCAGCCATGGGCTGTGTGTGTGTGTGTGTGTGTGTGTGTGTGTGTGTGTGTGTGTGTGTGTGTGTTAGAGCTGTTATACCCCTGACAGCTATGACTGAGTACCTGCTTAGAGCTCAGGGCTACTTCCTTCCCCTTCCCTGCTTGCAGAATCTAAGGCAGATCCCAGAGATCTGGCAAGAGCTGGAATGAGCCACAGAGTGGTGGTATTTGCTGTGGGGTATCCCAGCCCTGTGTCCAGCCAGCGCTTCACACAGGTTATCCTCATCTCATTGAATACTCCTAGGGCAGGTACTTCTGTCTCCTCCTACCAGCTGAGGCATGAAGAGATGAAGATGCAAAGAGCTGAAGTAAATTGCTCAGAGCTCAAAGATGACAAGTGACAGAGCTGGTATTTGAACCCACGATGGTAGATCAAGGACAGTCCTTCTAACTGCACAGGTCTGCTGCTCCGGGGACCTCAGAGTATTTCTTTCATCCATCTCCTTCTTTGCTAGAGAGTAGGGACAACATGAGAGGATGGCTCTCTTGTCCTTTCAACCAAAGGTTAACAGAGGAAGCAGGTAACCAAGCAAGTTGTGAGGCCAGGAGATGGCACAGCTGATAAAGTGCTGTTGTGCAACCTTGAGGGTCTGAGTTCAGTCCACAGAGCCCACGTAAAAAGCCAGGCATGGTGCTGCATGCTTGTAATTATACCACTGGGTCAGTGGGGACAGATGGGGTCAAACGGGGATAAATGGGGACAAATGGGGACAGAAGGATTCTTCTGTCTAGACATCCTAGGCTACTAGTCAAGCACAGGCCAGTGAAAGACCCTGCCTCACAAACCAAGACAGGCAGTGGCTGAGAATGGAAGGCTCTGTCCTCACTCCTGGCATTACTGGGCAGAGGTGGGACCCTTAGGTAGCAGTGCCTGGTTGGCAGAACCAGGTCCTAGAGTTTGCCCTAAGAGGAGGTATCATGACCCAGCACTTCCCATCTTTCTTCCTTCCTGTCTCTCACAAGGTGAGCGGCTTGACTCTTCTAGTCCCAGCTACAATGCTCTGCTCACCACAGGCCCAGAGACAACAAGCCAGGGGACCCACAACCAACGCCACATGCGAGCACATGTGTGCATGCACACACACAATATAAACCATCCCAGGATTCACATGTCAGTGGATATCCTGGGTATTATTTGTCTCCCACAGCCACAAAAGTCCAGTGACCCAAATCCCAGCCCACTAAGTAGACAGGTGCAACAAAGCCTAGGTATCCCAATGGCTGCTGGAGCTCTTTTCTACCCAGGCTGAAAGAACCAGCAATAGATATGTCTGCTTCAAAACACACACCTGCTTTGTTCTGGATGCCACTGTCAGAAGCCAAGTACTCCATGTCTGATATGGAATCAGACACTGCCTGATTTTATTTTTCTTGGGGTGGACTTGCATACACAGTCACAGGAAACTGCAGCATGTCACTTGCTTCTTGCATGTCAGATTCCTGAAGCTACTGCTCCAGAGTGATCAGGCACTGGAGCCTCCGGGGTCAAGTTCAGGCTTGTTGGAGGGAATCCTATCTGAGGCTGTGGATGTGTTCTGTGCAGCTATTCTCAGCACTGAGTGACCGGCAGGGAGTTTCCTGGTGAGACTTGAGCTTCATCATAGGAGCAGCAGTTAAGCGCTAATTTAGCACAGTGGTTGTAGCAGGAGTGGAGGCGAGCTGCTTCTGCCAGCAGGGACGAGCATGCTTTGTTCTCTCTGTGGGAAGTCGCAATTTTGACATTTGTTTTCCATTTAAGTTTCTGGATGTTTGGGGTAGAGATTCATCCATCCATTCACTCACTCACTCACCCACTCACTCATTCATAAGCAAACAGTGTGTGTGGCGTGCATGTGTGCATGTGTGTGTATGTGTGTAGGCATGCTTGTATGCATGTGTATGTATGCATGTGTGTCTGTATGTGCATGTATATGTGCATGTGCATGAATATCTGTGTGTGTGTGTGTGTGTGTGTGTGTGAGAGAGAGAGAGAGAGAGAGAGGGGGGGTCTCATAGGCATGACAGTCTCTAGGGAGGCTATGCTGGTTGACAGGTGTCCACCTGTCCCCACAAGGGAGTCCTAAACAGATTGTAAGCACATAGCATCACACTGGCATTTTCTTTTGTGGGCTGAATGAACTCCAGTCCTCACACTTCCATGGCAAGCACCTTGTTGACTAAGCCATTTGTCTCCCCAGCCTGATCCATGCCAGGCACACCCATTTGACTTTAGCCACTAGGTTCTTGTAGTTTTGATCTATTTTTCCATCTATCTATCCTCTGGTCATCTGTTGATTCCTAAAATGCTTGTGATTCTCTCCTCAGTGTGGGGACTATCCAAATATTTGGGGCCAAGCTCCCCCCTCAAAAATGAGTTTCCTAGTCAGGGAAATGGGCTTCTGAGAAAATCACTGACACAGTACGTTAGTCCTACTACATGGACCAGGTTGGAATAATTTATTAAATACCTATTATATGCCAGTCACTCTGCATACATTATTGTTTGAACCTTTGGGTCTTACATCATTGCTTTAGGCAAGGGCACTGTGGTCATCCCTGTTTTGTAGATGACAAGACAGATGTTCTAAGAGATAGCTTGGTTTAGGTCTGTTCTCCTCTGGCCAGACCTGTCTTTCTCTTATGCTTGCATCTGCCTATTTTTCCTCCTGAGGGTCTAAGACATATAAAGTAAGATCGATACCTGGAAACAGAAATGAATAGCAGGATTCAAGAGGCTATCAGCCTTGGCCTTTGTAGGCTGAGTAAGAATTCTACTGTAAAGAAGTGATGTGATGTCTTGAAGGAAAGAGGTATTTGGGCTCCTCAGGGAGGTATGTGTGAAGCTCTGCAGAATGCACCTGTGGTACCTCCAACTCAGGAGCTTCCAGGATGGGCTGCTGAAGTAAGGGAAGGTGACTGGCTGGCTCTTTCCACCCTGAGAGTCAACATTTTCAATGCCAAAGGCTTTGGGATATCAACTCTTAGGAGTTTAAAAAGTACAGCTGTTTGTCTCCAGTGTGATTTTTTTTCTCATTTTTTTTTCTGACTTAAAAATCTCAGTTTTGGCAACTGATATATCAGAGCAGAATTTCCAGCCCAAAGTTTTAGGATCTGACTTATGGCTGATTACAGATGTTACTGTGAAAAGCTGTGGACTCATGTCCCCACCCTGTCTGGTGGTGGTAAAGAACTGTCCTCTAAGTAACTGGCATTCCACTGTTGATAAAGTTGTGGGGCACACTGGACAGTGGCATCCATCTTAGCCCAACACTGGTAAGACATGGTACACCTGCTTTCACCTTGGACAGGCTTACAACTTGGTGGCCACAATCCTTCCCTGATCAGCAGCTCTAAATTGTACTGCATCTGACGGACAAAGAAAGCAGGGAGTGGGCTGTGTGTAGGCTTCTGGATGTTTGTCTTGAATTAGGGGAGGGAGGTTGTCTTTTCTCTGCCATCTTAGAAATCTGATTAGTCATTGTTAAACATTTTGAAGTGGGATGAAGAGAAAGAGGGAGAGGACTCCAAGGGCAGATGAGACTTTGATCTTAACAGAGCTGTCATTGTCGGGAGCCTGTACAAAGACAGTTTGCTTTCTGTGTCTAGATCCTGGTAATTAGGGCCTTCTAATGACCTGTTCCAGAAAGAAAGTTATTTGCTGTTAAGAACACTAAGCGTTTATTTGCAGGGAATGGGCTTAATTCAATTAGCAGGGACTGGGAGGCACTTGCAGCACAAGGTATATTAGCCCAGAACTTGGTTTGTAATGAGGCCCAGAAAGTACTTAGAGGGAAAAAAGCTAATTACCCAAAATTCTTTTTTCTTTCTTTTTTTTTTCAATAACACAGAGGGTTTAGCACAAATTTCAGAAGCCTGTATCCCAAATCCCTTAAGCTTTAATTAATGATTAACAGAGTAGCAGAAGAGGGGGAAGAAGCCTTGGCCAAGGGTGGTTCTTTAATTAAGTCCCACCCTCCAACTGCACTTCACAGTTTGCAAAGCACTGTGAATATTCATGGCCTCCTCCTTTTGGGCCTGTCCCCAGCTTGACTGACTTTCCCATCACAGTCTGGCTGAATCTTCAGCAAGCCCGATGCTCTGTTGTTAGTTTGCTATTGGAGTTGAAGGAGCAAACCAGATCGCCTGTCAAGGGCACCATGGTCCAAGTTCATTTTAGAATGAGGCTAAAATCTTAATTGCTGTCCTGTGATGGTGCTGTCCAGCCTGCTCACATGTGGTTACGTAGAGTAAATGAATTAAAATGAGATGATTTTTGAGAAGAATCCCTCACGCACACCAGTACATTCCAGAGGTCTACATTGGCCCTTGGGAATGGTACAGATGCAGCTTGTCTCTGCTCTTCTGGGAAATTTCAAAGGGCAGTGAAGGCTTGTCTTGTCCATCTTTTGAAGGTAATGTGATAAGAACTGGGAGAGATGATGTAGAGAAAATATGACCCTGGTGAAGGTTCATAGCATCGTCTGTAATGGGGGAGGGCAGCTCCTCAGACACCTCATTCTTGATGTAATGGGGAAGGATAATGAAGGACAGGGAGACAGGAAAAAGTAGACACACAGCAGTGGGTTTTGGGGGCTCTGTTATCTGCCCATTACAATTCAACAGCTAGATCGACTCTGCCCACGGTCTCCATTAATCATCGTATCCACCCAGCTAGGGAGATAGATGCCTATCCCCTCCTCTTAGTAGATGGAATGATAAGGACCTACACAGGCAAAGTTGCACATACCTTGTAGGGCATGGAGCCAGGACAGTTGCTTGTCACATGGACACCAGACCCAATTTGTTCTTATTAGTTCAAGGTCTGGGTGCCACCATTTCATGATCAAGGATTACACTTGGAAGATCTTGCAGCCCCAAGGGTCTCCAGGGGTCCCCAAGAAGGCTCTGAAAGCCGCTTTGTTTCCCAGCTGGATTGAGGCTGGTGATTTCCTGATAGGAAACTATGGCAAAGAGTGACCTTAACAACCTGTCAGAAGCCAAGTCTTGCCCCTGCCAGCAGTCTTTCCCCTTGACTACCTGCGAGAAAGAGCCAGAACTCTGGAGCTGGTCTCCAGCAGTAACCTGTCCATCCAGGCAAAAACACAGCAGAGCATGATGAGCTGATCTAACAGGCAATCTCATGGGTTGGTGGTTCATTGGGAAGTTCTGATCTTCCCCATCAGATCCTAGGAAGAGGAGAGAAACAGGACCCTCCGAGACAGTATTAGCCTCTGCATGCTTCTTTAGAGGTGGAGACAGACAGGAGAGCCCAAATGACCCCAGGAACCCAGCTGTTCTTTAATGATCATCTAGTGACTGACATTGAATGTGACGATGCTTTGGGGACTACACTTCTGTGAGCAGCCTATGGCTCTTGAGCAGGTAGCATCTTTCAGGAGCCAATACTGCCATTGGAAAATGCAGGAAGAAACTTGGACAAGGCCTCTTGCTTTTTGTGTCTGAAAGACAGAGAACTTCTTGACATCACTATCCTCATTTGAAAAGCATCTGAAAACAAAGCCTGTTTGCCTCAAATGTGGCTCTGCTGTAGTTTATCCAGTCTTGCAGGCATGTTGTTGCAGGCCTGGGATTACAATCTTTGGAGGTAGAGACATGAGGATTAAAAAGTTCAGTGACTTCCTTGACTTCATGAGTTGGAGGCCAGCCTTGGTCACATGGTCACATGAGACGTCTCAAAATAACATAAAATGAGAATGACATTAGCTTTCAAGTCTTGGCAATAGCTGAGGTTTTATAAGAGGCAAGTCTGGTCTTCAGGGCGGCTTTTATGCAGAGGATGTAAATGTTGCCAACTATCCCTCTCTTCTCTACTGAGACCTTCAATAGAGCTGTTTGAAGTTCTAGGGCCCGGCTCCCAGGACTCAGACCTCTCACGGTGTGTCTTAGGAATGGGTGTTCTTTCTCAGTCTCTTGCTGTAACAGTGCCCCAGACTTTAGTAGGTCTTCAGATATTAACACTACTGACTCCATGACAGAAGTACAATTCAGGCCATAAAAATTGTCACATAAACAGTACCACCTACCAAAAAGAAAACAAAGACCGTTACAATCAACAGACAGATAGACTCTGCCAGCACTTCCTATTAAATCCACAGTTCAGGGAAAGTCTCTAAATGTACTAGCCTTGATTTTTGGCTTCTGTACTTCCATTTCTGGCTGACTGTTTCTGTTAACTGAAGTATGTCTACCTGGGTTATGATTTTGTGCTTAAAAGCTCAAACAAGAAAGGCTTAGTGTTTCTCTGGGATCAGGAACACCCAAGTTTAGTCTCTTGCCTGATAATAATGTCTTTCTATTGGCTTATATCTGTGTCCAGACAGTATTCTATGGTGAATAAATACCCCACAGTATTTTTCTAGTTTTTTCCATGGACATTATAGTCTCTTATGTCTGTTCCAGAGGTTAATGACAATAGCCCAGCAGCATGCCCTTCACCTGGTGCATATGATGGACTACCTAAGTTATTCTTGTCACCAGCACATCATGCATTGGACTGGGGGTGGTGGTGGAAGATGGAGTAAATAGGATCTAGACTGGGCCCTGGCGAGGGTGGGGGCAGGAACACAGTTCAAAACAATTGTTTGACATTTTCTGGGATCACAAAGCATTCCATGTCATCCTGGGACAGTTGTGGAGGGGTCCTCAGTCCTTAAAGTGCCTGCTGTGAAAACAGGATCACTGGAGTTCAGCTCTCAGGTATCTACATGAGGAGAAGCTGGGTGCAGTAATGCATTTTTATAGTCTCAGTGCTGGGGAGATGTTGGCAGCTGAGTTCTAGGGGCCTGTTGGCCATCTATTCTAGCTGGGGCCTGTTGGCCATCTATTCTAGCTGGGGCCTGTTGGCCATCTATTCTAGCTAGGGCTTGTTGGCCATCTATTCTAGCTAGGGCTTGTTGGCCATCTATTCTAGCTAGGGCTTGTTGGCCATCTATTCTAGCTGTGTTGGTAAGCTCAAGCTTCAGTGATAGGCCATACCTCACAAATGAAACGAAGAGTGACAGTGGAAGCCACCCAGTGTCAACCACTGTCCTCGATATGCACATCCACAGCCGGCAGGAGAATCCCCAGAGCTCACGCTGATTGGCTCTGGGTTGAGAAGAGGTGGGGCAGGTTCTTTGGAGTAAATGTGGCTGGAAATGGGGAGACAATCTAGGGTGTAGTCAGGGTGGGAGCTCTAGACAGCTGGGTCAAACGGTGTAAGACTGAAAGGGTTAGTTAGGTGCTCTCTCTCTCTTTCTGTCTCTCTATCTCCGTCTGTGTGTGTGTGTGTGTGTGTGTGCATGTGTGTGCATATGGGTGTGTGGTTGTGCACACACACACATGTGTAAGCCAGAGAACAACCCCAGATACCATTACTTAGGCACTATCCATCTTGTTTGTTTTTTGCCATTGTTTTCTGCTGTGTTTCATTTTGCTTCAGGGTTTCTTATTGGCCTGTGTTTATGCTAGGCTAGTTGGATTGGCCAACAAGTTCCATTGAGTTACCTTATCTTTACCTCTCCAGTTCTGGGATGATGGGCTCATGTTTGACTTTTTACATTGCTTCTGAGGACTGAACTCCGTTCTTCACTTGCATAGCAAGCACTGTGCCAACAGGCCCATTCTTACCATGTTTCCAGACCCTATCTTTTTATCACTGCCTCCTTCAATTGTTGTCCATTTTGATAGTTGCTGTCACCTCCCAAAAGACACCTCAACAGGATATCAGACTCTTTCCACCCACGACACTTCACAATAGGGATTTCTTTTGTATTGCTATTTTTGTTTGGTGTGTGTGTGCATGTGTGTGTGTCTGTGGGGGGAGTCATGTGGGCAGAGGTCAGAGGACAGATTGATGGCATCTGTTCTCTTCCTCCAATGTATGGGATGGAATTCATGTCCTTTGCCTTGATGACAAACACATTTACCCTTAGATCCATGCCATTCCTTCAGCCTCCAGGGTTTAATTTCAACCTGTGTCACTTTGGGTAACACTTCACCCTTCAAGCCATGGATTTAAGGCAATGGGAAACCCAATAAGGAAGACTGAGGTCATTGGCTGTCCAATAGAGGGGATAGGGCCATTTGGGATCTCCTTGGGGGTCAGAGATATAATCACATTGAACAGATTTCTGATTTTAGTTTACTATATGGAAGAGGAACAATTCATTGCCCTGATTTTGAGCTTATGTCACTGAGAAATGATGATGACAAAGGTCACCTCGCTGCTGATCTTGTAAGAGATGTGAGGCTTCCGGTCAGGAAGGAGTAAACTGATGCAGAGTAAGTGTGGGTTTAAGGTCCGTTCCACGTCACTGCCCCTTTCACGTCCAGTCCTTACATGCTCCCCCAATGCCATCAACCTTAGATTCAACCCCTGGAGGTGTGTCCTAAGACAGCATTTTGGAAACTGGTGTCTTTGGGGGACAGCGGTCCCTGAAAGCATGGGAGAAGGCCAAGAGCAGCATGTTCAAAACTTGTCTGTAAGCCAGCTGTGATGATTCACACATGCAACCCTAGCATTCTAGAGGCTGAGACAGGAGGAGTATAAAGTTTAGACCAGTCTGGGTGGTATAGCAAGAACCTGTCTCAAAAAAAAAAAAAAAAAAAAAGGAAAAGAGACATATTGGCAGGCTTCTAGACATCTCACCTTAGAACTCTCCCACTCAGCAAAGAACACGCCTTCCCCAGAGCAGAAGTACTCCTGAGGCTTGCCGGTTAGATTATGCTGGCTGCCTAGTGAGCCCAGGGATCCTCCTGCCTGCTTCCCCAGTACTGGGATTATAAGCACAGAACACTTGCCTGGCTTTCTATGTGGGTTCTGAGGCTGAATCAGGTCTTCATGCTTTTACAACAGATATTTTACCAACCAAGGCCCCCACCTCTTCCCACTCCCACCTCATACACACTTAGTAGAGTCAAATAACATCCCTCAGCAAAACCCAAGGGAAGGTGGAGAAGACTGGCGTGGGAGCAGGGAGGGTACCTAAAGGGGGCAGACACATTCACTGCACTGATCTAGAGCCTTCTAATTTCCATGTTCAATGTCTCCTAATGTATGAAGCCTATAGTTTTAGGGCTACATCAGTGGCCATGGCCCCTCCCCTGAATTCTATTTGATGCAGTAGCTGTGTTTAGAGCTATCTGTCCCCAGACTTCCTGCCCATAGCGACCTCCTCCTGCTTCAGGATCCTTTATTCTGAAGCATTTTTCCTTTCTTTTTTTTTTTTCTTCTGGTTGTTATTTATTAGTGAGTGTCTCCTGGATCCGAAGCTTCCCTATAGTGTGTGTAAGATCTTGAAGGGAGACCTGCCCCTCCCATGTCTTTGGAACTCTGTGTCCAGTTGTCATTTGTCCCCGAGAAGTAAACACTGGCTTTCTGTTCCCCTCAAAGCAGGTCTCTAGCTCCTGCTGCGGCAGCTCAGTGGGCTCCCATTCCTGACTCAAATGGAATGTGATATTGGACTGTTTTCCTTTGTGGCTCCTCTGCTCGCAGATGTTTGTCCTTTGCCTTGTTTCTTTTTCTAATTAATTTTTGATTAAGTTTTGAAATACCTTCTGTCACCACTGCTTCCAGCCACCCCAGGTAATCCTATTTACTGAGGGCCCAGGCTGGGAGCTCCTTGCTGGTGATGGCTCTGCAATCCTGGAGCTAAGAAGGGACAGGGCCTTTGATTAACTAGTTAAATGGTCAGGTTGGTTCAGACAACAGAGAATGGCTCTGCAATTAGCCTAGGAAATGGAGAGAAAGGAATGGCTGGAAGATGTCTCTCGGACATGAGCCATGGGTTAGAGAAGAAGGAAGGCACAAGGGTGAGACCTTGTGTCAGGAAGAGGATGTAGGTGGTACTGTGGGGCTTGCTATGGAGGTGTGTGTGAGCCCAGCCCGATAGTTTATGCTGTATCCCAGCACTCGAAAGACAGAAACGGAAGGAGCATCTCAAGTTTGATGCCTGTCTGGGATGCCTAGCAAGAGTCTATCTCCAAAACCAAAAGAGAAACATTTGCCAAGTTTTCTTTGCTTTAATTTAGGGTCTCTCTCTCTCTGTCTCTCTCTCTCTCCATGTCTCTGTGCACATGCATATGTGTGGGTGTGTGTCCTTTGGCTTGTTCTAATTAATTTTTGATGATGTTTTGAAATACCTCTTGTCAGCACTGCTTCCAGCCATGCCAGGTAATCCTATTCGCTGAGGGCCCAGGCTGGGAGCTCTCAGTTCTATGCCATTGCCTATGCTTTAGTGCAGATGCTGTACTAGGATGTCTGACCATGTGAGCCTCCTGTCTTTGCAGACACAAGTGCTGGCATTGTGGGTAAGCACTTGACCATGCCTGGGTCTGTATACGGGTTCTGAGAATCTGAACTCAGGGCAAGTGAGATATGAGATAGCTCCAGTGGCTGACATCCCGCCTCCTGTGCTGTTAGACTCTTTACCAAACTAGTGAAGAAACAGTATTAATAGGAGTAGCAAAGCAAACAGTACAAATGCAGGGTTTAGGGGACTGTTGTGCCAAGAATGGTCTAGGTGCTTTACGTGAGTTCTTGTGTCTACCACTCAAACAGCCTTGCCCAGCTTCCACTCAATGAGGAGGAGCATAGGCTCTGAGATACCTACTGACCCGCCTTAGCTGCACCAATGGGAACTGGCAACTGAAGGAGGCCAGATCCCCAGCCTCCTTTGTCACCCCCTGACCTAACCTCATGGCCTACAGTGAGAGAAGCTCAGGTCCTAACTATGGGGCGGAGAGGTGAGGAAAGGGACATCTCAAAGGCTGGGATGGCAGTGTGTGGCTGGACTGGAAAGGACATCAGGTGAGTAGGGACTGTGACCAGAGGTCCTACGTCCTCTGACATGAGCTGTGGCCACCTGAAACCCAGTCATGTATAGTGGGTTTCTGTGGTATGCACCCACATGCCTCTGCTCTTCTCCTCAGTCTGCTTCTTCCTCTTTTGTGTGTATATTTATACACGTCCATGTGTGTGCACATGTGCCTGCCTCTGTATGTGCATGTGTGTGTGTGTGTGTGTGTGTGTGTGTGTGTCAGCCATAGGTAAGTGCTAAGTCACCTGTGCTAAGTCACCTCTTTAACCAATGGCTTTTTAAAGTTTTAAACAACAGATGGGGTTGTAGTATATAAAAGTGGAAGATGTCTGAGGTGGAGATGGTATATAAAAGTATCGAGAAAACTTTTGGGATAACTCAATTTATTTTCCTGTTGAGGCAACAAGATACCCAAACAAAAGCAACTTGTGGGAGAAAGGGTTGATTTTAATGTCCAATTCAAGGTACAACTCAGCTTGGTAGGGACATCAAGGCTGCAGGACCTTGAGAGTTTTCACACAGTCAGAAATAAAGAGCAGTGAAAACCGTGGCTACAGATATCACATATCAGTGTTTTCTCCAGTTGCTCTCCACTTTATTTTTGGAAGCAGCTTTACAATGGGGAGCTCATAGGGTTTTCTACGCTGGCTGGCCAGTGATCCCACAGGATCCTCCTGTCTGTCTTCTAGCCCTAGGGCCAGGGCTCCTGGACGGTGCTGCCACACCTAGCTTTGTTGTGGGTGCTGAGGATTGCATACAAGTCCTTACATTTGCAGGGCAGGCACTCTGCCCTCTGAGCCATCCCCCCAGTCATCCTCTTTCTCTGTTGCTCATGCTTCCACTTACAGAGCAGCTTGTAGGTTCATTACTCTGAGAATCAGTGTAACAAACCAGGACTGTTGCACTCATCGTGCCTATGATAACAGCTGTCCTGCTGCTTGTCTTGATTGTAAATTGTTCCACTCAAGTCAAAGGAGGCTTGAGTCTCTGCTGAGAAGGAGCTATGGTTTGCTGGAAACAACCACTACATCACAGGAGCGGGGGCGCCCTAACGGGATACAAGTCAGTGCCCCCAGTGCCCAGCGGGTGTTTCCTGTCCACATTTCAAAACCACCAGGGGATGACTGACACATTTTCCTAAGATGGTTTCTCTTTGGACCCTGTCCCTTGCTTCTCCTCTGTGCCTCCTGAAGCATTCTCCATGCCAACACAGATATCCTAAGATTTGCTATGCCTGCCAAAGAAGATGAAATACTCAGGGGTCACTAGGCAGGACGAGGTAATAAGAAAAGCAAACGGTCAACAGTAGGCCTGGCCCAGCTAAAGCAATTACCGAGTTTCTCCTCAATTCCGAGGCTGTCTTGGGAAGAGCAGAGATGTGGAGAGGGACATAAATTATGTCATCTCTGCACTGTCCAAGGTCTCCAGCATCCCTTTCTGCTGTCCTTTTCATTGTGGCTTCGTAAATACCATGTCATTTTTAAAAAGAGTCATTGTTCATGTCTGTTCAGAGGTGACAGGGAAGTCACAAGTCACTAGTGGTCTGAGAAGGTGTTTCAAAGGAGCTACCCTTGGCTGGGAAGTCAGTGACTAATGACAGACAAAAGCCTTGCCCAGGCACACAGGACTCTGCCTAGGACATTGTGATTGGAGACCAGGCCACAGCAGTGGATCAGACACATCTGAGTTCAAGTCACTAGTCCACCACTTACCAGCCTGCCAGCTGGTGCTAAGTCACCTCTCTAACCAATGACATTTTAAAGTTTTAAACAACAAATGGGGTTGTAGTATATAAAAGTGGAAGATGTCTGAGGTGGAGATGGTATATAAAAGTATCGAGAAAACTTTTGGGCACTCTCCTGCCTCTTCATGGTGGCCTTCTTATGCAGTCTTAGTCACTTAGTCACTGTCCATGAGTTTTATTAACCTAGGTTCAATAAAAGGGAACAAGGCAGGTTCTAGCTCTGCTACCTGGAGGACAATAGGAGAGCCAATTAAAAATGGCAAAAACAAGACAGGGCTGGAGTTCTGGAAGTCTTAGCATGGCTGGTCTAGGCAGAAACACATTGCAATTGGATAAATAACTCCCAGCCATTTACAACCACCCCTAGATCACTCGTTCAAAAGAATCTATCTGCAGGTCTATCTGCTTCTTAGACTTACCTGCTGCCTTTCAAGAAAGTCTCTTATCTAGTCCCCTGCCCACATTGATGACTGACATTAGATTACTCAGGCTGCACCTAGCAGAATCCTTTGTGTAGCTTCCTGTATGTTTCTAAAGTGAAGCTGGCATTAAGGTGAGCCTTAGGGGCTGGAGAGATACTTGGTGTTTAAGGGTGATTGCTGTTCCTACAGAGGGCCTGACTTTGGCTCCCAGAATTCACATTAGGCAGCCCATGTGACTCCATATCCAGGGAATGGGGTTCAGAGGTCTTCTTCTGCCTCACTGGGCAGCTGCACTCACATGCACATGTTAGCTCCCATATAAGTAAGAATTAAAAGTAAACATTGAAAAAAGGATAGATGGGCTGCCCCTTTCTCAACTCAAGGGGGCAACGAGCCATCCCCACACACCCCTTCACTGAGATCCTATCACATGGCAGGGGCAGCTTCTCAGGAAGGATTAGGAGATGTTTACAAAGGAAAGTGTTCCCACTGCTTAGTCAGTGCCTTGGTTTATCACTGGTGTGCAGCATCTCTCACCATGACATCACAGATCCCAGCCAGGTGTTGACTCCAACCCTACTCTACTTCTGGCCAGATGTTATACACTGCATCTCTTCTACAGTAATAGCACTGCTAGGGTGGACATGTAACATGAATCAAGGCATTTAGACCTGAGAGAAAGCATCCCAAACTATGGGATTCTATAGGAGGAAGATCATGGGGGCTCCAGCAGGTTTCCAGAGCAATTCAGATCACACCAGGAGAGCAGGGCAGGGGAGAATCTGGCACAGAGAAGGACGCACATCCCACTCTGTCCACCTGTGACTGATGAGGAAGAAGGTTAGGCTGCAGAACATTATGTGCTGTGTTCTCTGGGAAAGTCCCCTCACCTGCATCTCTGTAGCATTGACAACATTGTGAGGAAAAGTCCCACATGGTGGGCTCCGAGGACTTAGAGAGCAAATAAGGTGGTGGACACATGAAATGCACTGAAGCTATGTTAACTTTCTCACCTCTGTGCTTTGTGTTGGTGGAAGTCACACAGCCTGGCTTTGATGTGGGTCACCAGATCCTGAGGCAGAGGACATTAGGACCAGCAGGGTAGATGATCTGAAGGACCAGCAGGAGCTAGACACTGTCTAGACGATTGTGTCCTCTGCAATTGCTTACTGTCGAAGACTCACAGTGCAGGGAGCAGAAGGAAGCCAATGAATGTTGGATATTCCAAAGAATCCAATACGTTTATGCTTCCTCCTGACATTCCTGGTCTCTCCCAGCCCCCACTCAGTGTGTGTGTGTGTGTGTACGCACATAAAGAGTCCAGAGGTTATCTTCAGGTATCTTCCTCTCTTACTGAACCATTTCTTCCAGATCTGATCTCTAGGATCTACCTGTTTCTGCTTCCTGAGGTCTAGGAATACAGGTGCACACCATTGTATCTGGATTTTATGTGGGTGCTGGGGAACAAACACGGATCTTTATGCTTGCATCAGAAGCACTTTCCCGACTAAGCCGTCTTTCCAGCCTTGCTGCTCCTCCTGTTTTAACACAGTGGAGATCCTTTGTATTCAGCTCTCCTCTGATCAGGCTACTGCAGACTCTGCCTATGATCGTTTTAGTTGTTCAGGAGACAAGAATAGATCAGGATTCTTCACTGAGCCTATCCCCCATTAGTGGACACCTAGCTTACTTCCTATTTACATTTGTCATCACATATGCAATATTTGCATGAATGCATACATGCTAAAAGTATCATTTGTGCCACAAGCCTTTAGCTGCATTATATCAGTATATATTATATTTCATATATGTATATATGCTACATAAATATATATTTCATATGCATGTATATTATATATGTATATATATTTCTAGATTGCCAGATGTCGTGGCTTGATATGATGTGTCCCCAACAAAAGACTCATATGCTAAAGGCATGATCCCTAGCTTGGTTGAGAGACTGAACCTTCTCCTCTTCCTCCTCCTCCTCCTTCTTTTTCTTCTCCTCCTCCCTTTTTTTGTTTTTTGTTTTTGTTTTTTTTTGTTTTTTTGTTTTTTGGTTTTTTTTTTGAGACAGGGTTTCTCTGTGTAGCCGTGGCTGTCCTGGAACTCACTCTGTAGACCAGGCTGGCCTTGAACTCAGAAATTCGCCTGCCTCTGCCTCCCAAGTACTGGTATTAAAGGCATGTGACATCACACACGACAGGCTACTTCTTCATAGATGCTGGGATACCACTGGAAGGGACTTTGGGAGCCCCAGCATGACAAGCTCTACACAAGCTCACCCTCAGTTTCTTCCAGCATGTGTTAGAGTGACTGACGGGCACATGGCAGCCCAGACACAGATACCATCCACCAAGGGCTGAGACTACCCTATCCTTTCTGACAAGCCAGTTTCAAGGGCAAGCAAAGGGCAGGCATAGGTAGGGCTTTCTGCCTCCAGAGTGCTGTGCCTTTAACCATCTTAGCCCCATGACCTCTTGATCACAACCATGTGTGCCCTAGATTCAAAGTTGTCCTTCTGCACCATAAGTAGACTATCCTTAGGCTGCAGGCTGCAGAGATTCTGAGGTAGCTGCAAGTAACTATTTTACTTCTGACAAGTGAGGGGTGTGGAATTTTCAGAGGCACACATTCATTGGACTTGCCTGGTGACTACAGATTTAATTAGGGGTGGGGTTGGGGATGGGGAGGTGAACTTCACCCTCAAATAGGTTCTTTCCTTTTTAAAACACTTTTAAAATGTGGTGCGAATTTTGGCAACACAGTGTTTGGAACCAAGTCCTGGGTAAAAATGGAAGAAAGAGGAACTGGGGAGATAGATCATGAAGACAGGCGTTTGAATCCCCAGGACCCACTTAAATGTTGGGTGGGCATGGTGGATTGCTGTAATCCCAGTCCTTGGGAGGCAGGGGTAGGGGTCCCTGAAGAAAGCTGGCTAGCTGAGTCAGTGAGCTCTGAGGTTGACTGGAAGTCTGCCTCAGTGAGTAAGGGAAAGCAAGTTCAATACCTCCAGTGGAACCTCCGACCTCCATCCCTATGTGCATGCACACCCGCACATGCATTCACACATATGTAAGCATACACTCATATGTGCAGGAACACTGTTTGCACATATACATTCAATGAAAAAGTAGAGAAGACTGGGGTTGGGCGAGTGAGGGGAAAGTTTTAGAAAGCATTCTGTGGGTGATCTGAAATGCAGTGGGGTTCATAGTCTGGGTGCACAGGTAGGGAGCTCATGAAAGCCAGTCACAAAGCTACTCAAGCCAGAGCTGGCCACTCTAGCTTTAATTCCAAGCTTCACGTTCTTCTCAAACCTTGACTCAGAAAAGCCAGATTGGATTCGGTGTCCATTTCCAAATGAGGGGAAACAGAAGCTCAGAGAGGGGTGACACATGTCCCGCAGGACACCCGGCTTGCTGACTCTGAAGATTTATAAAGTTGAGTGTTTTTAACTCCAGAGCAGTCCATATGTACTTTACAGCTGGATGCCTGATCCAGTGCTCTGAGAACCATGAGTGACAGTAAACAATAGTGGTCGTGATTGCATGTGGTCCTTCACACAGGGCACGGGGCGGGGGGAGGGGTGGTTCTCTGGCTCCCAGAACCTGCTGCTTACCATAGACTAGAGACTGAGCCAAGCACTTTGAATGTATTATTTTGCTTAATTCTTACAACGATCTTGTAAAATATTGTAATTTCCGTTTTCTAAGTCTAAAATGATAGGTTTAGCAACACTAAGTACCTTTTGTATGTTTGTCTATTGTTGCATGATAAAGTGCCTCCAATTTCGCTAACTATTGATTATGTTTAAGATTTTGTCGGCCACAAGTCTGGACAAGTACTCATGGACTATCTTGGTGGCATTCAGTTGGGAGATGGATGTTCCAGGGGAGTTGATCTACCTGAGACATTAGAAGGCCAGGCTGGAAATTTAGGCTCAGCTGGGACTGGTTTCAAGTTTCCTAGATGTGGCTTCTCCAGTATTGTGGTGGGATAATTAGTTTTCCACTAAGTGCTCCAGGTGACACTTGTAGACTTGGCCAATCTTTGAGGTGGCAGTGTCTCTTCCACAAGAATCTGTTGCTTTAGTTCATCTTAGAGCCTGACTAAATATATGAGTTAGGGCCTCTATGGTCACTGCATCAAAGCATGTGAGGCTGGCTTATGTGCCCGCACTGACCAAGGTGAAACCACTTACACAATGAAATCCTGGAGGTGGCCTTGGCTTCAGAGCCATCCTCAGAGTTTTGGATGTCCAGGTTGTTGCTCTGACAAAATCCCCTCCAAGGGCAACTTTAGGAAGGAGGGTATCTTTTGGCTCACAGTTCAAGGGTGCAGCCCACCATGAAGCAGAAATAATAGTGGCAGGACATGAGGTGGCTGGTCACACTGCATCCATCACAATTGAGAAGTAGAGAGAGATGCCACTAGACTTCCTTCTTCCTTTTCGTTCCATGCACAACTGTAGCCTGTGGAATGACACTGCTTGTATTTAGGGTGGGTCTTCTTTCCTCAGTTTATTCTTTCTAAAATCACGGTCCTGGACCTGTTCTGAGTTATACTAGGTAATTTTTAAAATGTCAAGTTGACAGTGAAAATGAACCATCATACCAAGTAATGTGGCTACTGCTGGTGGAAGTTGGGCCACAGGCAGAAGCTGGACCACAGGTGATGCTGGGCCACAGGTGATGCTGGACCACAGGTGAAGTTGTGCTATAGTAGATGTTGACCATAGGTGATGCTGGACCACAGGTGATGCTAGACCACAGGTGCCATAGGAGGATGTTGGACCACAGGTGAGGCTGGCCCAAAGGTGGATGGTGGACCACAGTGGATGATGGACCACAAGCAGATACACTGAAGCTGGACCAGAGGTAGAAGCTGGAGAGAGGCTGCAACTTGCTAACAACACTCCCATTGGAAAGGCTTCCTAAAGCACACAGCTCACAGTGGAGTTGCAGGTCATTGCATTGCTGAGTGGCAGAAACTCTACTTACCTTATTACCCAAACCAAGTCAATGTTAAACTTCATCACTTTTTGATCACAAAGACCAGTGATGATGTTTATACCAAGGATAACTATCCAGAGATTGGTCAGTTCAAGCAGAACTAACTCAAGTTTATTAAAAAAGACCATCCTAGTACCTGATCTTTTTGTTCACACTAACTGCAGAGATAGAAAGCCAGACATGTCCTGTTATCTCAAGATGGATGAACAACCTACTCCCCCAGTAACTCTTGACACCATGGTCACCTTACCTTGAAGCTGGTCCCCTTGGATGTGCTTAGTACATATCTCAAACCCAACTCATCTGTGGCTTCCATTGGACCATCTCGAAACTCACAGGTCCTTATTGTGAATGAAGGAAAATACCATTATATCCCTCAGTTAATCTCACTGGTGAAGCCTTGGCCAGCTAGGCAGGGTGGAGAAATGAGCTTTGTGGTATTTGTGAGGTCCAAGTTCCACCCTGAGCTAGATAGAAGTTGGCTTGGACTCTCAGGTCTGAGAGTGGCTGTAGACTTCTAGGTCCACGTGAGACACCTTTCAAGAACCAAAAAGTAAACTAAAGCAAAGCTGAAGAAGCCAGACAAGCAGAAACTGCCATGCTTTGAATGTTCAGGTATTATGCTGGTGTCAGGCATCTCATAAGCTGCAGACAGCCTGGCAGCCTAGCAGAGATTACCCAGCAGACCCCAGGACACATGGCGACTTAACATTTTCATTTGGATGCTTATCAACCTTAGCGACCACTTCCATGCTGCCCCAGCGATCATGTCCTCATGGGCCGTTACCCAGAAGGTCTGCTAGAGTTACATGCTGACTTCACAAGCAAAGGGTAACCTGTTCAGCACAGTGGTGACATTTACTGATGGGGAGAGAGATCTGAAGGCCCAGCAGGCCAGGGCTTAGGAAGGGATGTGATAATTTTGTCTTCTTGCCTGGCAGGCCTCGAGCAGTAGCGTTTGCTGAGTCACAGGGACCCAGAAGTGAATGCTGGAGGATGGAAGGGGAAGACATAGCAGAGCCTCCACACCTATCAACAACATGGGGATGGGATAATGTTCCATGAATGAATGGAAGATGGTAGCCTGGATGTGGATTTCTGAGTTGGAATATTGCCAAGCTGTACAGAGAACAGCATCTCTCACTGTAGAGAGCTGGGGCTCAGCTCATAGTTCCTCCACTTGCTAGAGAAATAATTAAAGCTCTTTGATCTTATCTGGACTATTTACAGTGAGCTCCATCCAGTATGTGAATACATTCTTCCCCGAGCTTAAATCCTTTCAAGTTTCTGTTCTGTGGGTTCAAGAGACACGTGTACCATGAGTGCACAGGCAAAGGGCAGGTGCTACAGGTTATTAGCACTGAGAGTTCAGCCAATGGAGAGACTGTTTGGAGGGCTCCAAACAGTGTTTAGATGTCTCAGAAACATGTGGGGGGAGATCAAGTGGCTGGATGGCCTATGCCTTCCCCAGGAGCAGTGGACTCAGCTCTGGGTCTGTGGAACTGTGAGCACCTCTGCTTTGGTGCCAACATGTCTGTCTCTCCTTAAGTCTCTTCTAATGTCAGAGCTGAGTTCTTTCCATTCAGGCTTCTGACATTTCTGGTGTCATGTGAGGTAAAGGCTTCAGGTTCCCAGTCTTGGTTTCCCTGTCTGTGGATGGGGACATGGCAGTGCATTTTGGAGGCAAGAGTTGAAATGGAATTGTGAACATCAAGTTCCTAACACAAGGGAAGAAGAGCACCTTCATGTTGGAATTTCAAAAGCAATTCAGAAACCAGAGGAGAGCAAGGGAAATGATTAAAGGGATGAAGAAAAGCCAGAACAAAGCATTTACTCCTGCCCCGCTGGGGATTTCCCATGTCCCTTCTGTGCCCTGTGCTGGTCTACAGAATGGCCCACCAGCAGCAGGCCTCTAATCAGATCAGGCCCCCCACTGCACATTCTCTGATGGCTGCTGCCTTGGACAAGATCAAAGCCAAGTGCTGCAGCCTGTATCCTTTAAAGAACCCTCATCTCATTGGCTTGTGTGGTTCATTCTAATGTGTCTACTGCAGCCAGCCATCACAGGGGACAGACAGGCCATAGGTCTATGCGTGTACCTTACTGAGTAAGCTTTAAGCTGTGAGCACCGGAAAAGAATATACAGATCCATCACATTTTGCCACTTGTTTCTTAGTATGTTTATCCAATATGTATAGTCATAGGTTATAAATAAAATATGGCTGCTTTCCAGTTGGCCACAAGCCCCCTATTTGCTATTGCTTCACTGTGTACCTTATTTTTTGAATGTATGCACAGGTGTCCATGCCTGTGGAGGCCAAAGGACAATCTAAGCTCTCATTCTTGTGATGTAGTCTACCATGTTTGTTGAGGTAGGTTCTCTAATTTCTCTAGAATCATCCAGATAGGCTAGAAAATATGGCCAGGATGTTCCAGGGAGCCATCTGTCTCTACTTCTCCTGTGTGAAGATTTTAAGTGCATGTCAGAACATGTAACATTTTTATGTGGATTTCAGGGCCTCAGGGTTGCAAGGCAACCATCTCTCTAACTCTGGATCAGGTTGAAGAGTCATTTTCAGTCCACTTCTCTATTATTAAGAAGAGAAGCCCAGTGCTCTGAAAGGCTTTTTACTAATAACGTTAGGCTGTGTTTTCTTTATGGCTCTGAATTTGGCTTTAGCTTTATAAACGGATACACTCTCTGAGGCAAAGTTTCAAACAACTGGGAAAAAGGACAATTCCCTGTCACACACAGACATGTCCCAGTGAAGTTCCAGGCTCTTCTTCAGTTTGCGGTGTATCCTACCAGATAGCTTTTAGACAAGCATGTGTGTTTGCATGGGGGAGGGCAAATGACATTTATAGTCATCACCTTGAGTATCATTTGTTCCTGTGCTATGCATGCTATTGTGCTGTGCCCCCTTTCCTGTAGAGTGTGTATGCGTGTTACACATATGTGTAGTTATGCATATGCACACATGGACACATTGCATCAGGTTTAAAAATGCACATGTCTCACAATGTATTGGGCCTGCTGGCATGGCCAGCCTCTTCACTGTGCAGTTCAACTTTCCATCTAGCAGAGTTTACACTTGAGAGCCAGGCAGCATCTCCAGGAAAAGAAGTCACCAAGATAACATTTCAGAATGTTTAAGTTTACAGTTGTGTCAGGTCGCACTCACAGCTGTCCTGGGCCACGTGCTCCCCATGGTGGCAGGTTAGAAGCACACTGGATCATAAACTACGCTCCATAGCCACTTCTAGGGCACTCAGGCTTTATTTGTCTAGAGCCACATGTTGCCTGTTAAAAGCTGCTGCAAGCAGCTTTACATGGGGTAAGAAATCTCCAGTTCCACACAAGCTCAGCGGCCATAATCATCTTGTCCCCCTAGAGGCAGCTGAGCGTGTAACCCTATGTTTAAGCCTCTATGGTGTTTTGATCATGCTAGTATCATGTTAGCCTTTGTAACACTAGCTATGTATATGCTTCTCTTTGTTAGCATGTGTTTGCAGTAACTGTGAGGAGTGAGGTTGTATATTTGTGGGGGGCTATCAAAGGACATAGCAGCAGGAAATACACAAAGTTAGGAAATAACAGTCAGATGATAAAGTAGAGAAAACCAGAGGGGTCGGCTGAGGACTATGCTGCCCACGCTTGTGAGGGTCGGCTGAGGACTGCGCTTCTCTTGTGTGTAGAGAGAGGAGCTGGGGCTGCCTGAAACCTGCAGCTGGTGAGTGTCTGATTTATCCCTCATTACTTCTCTTGGGGACCACAGGGAAAAGCATACACACACACACACACACACACACACACACACACACACACACACACAGAGGAGGCTAAGCAGCTGAGGGATCTCCTTGTACTTTAGGGATGAGGCAATAGCTAGTCCATCCCAGGCTCTTGCAGAGTCACACAGGGAAGGGAAGCCATGACACAACTCTGGCCTGTAACAACCATTCTTCCTCATGGCGCTTTCTACTGAACCAGCCTGGCAAACATTTGGCCATGGCTCACGACTCTGTTGGGTGAGGGTGTCTGAAGATTTGCCTCTGGTTTGGGAAGCTAATGAGGCATGAAAGCTTCTCTATGGGAAAAGAACTCTGTCTGCTCCCTCCCCAATCTGGGGAAGCTGGTTCTGGGGAGGGCTGATGCCTTGGTGGTGAGTGTGGGCAAGACAGTGCTGGGAGAGGCTGAGTTAGAGCAAGCTGCAGGGGCTGATCGCCTAGGACAGGGATCTTGCCCTGTGTTGAATTCACAGCTGTGAGCTGGTACCAGTCAATGTTTGAGTCCGCTGCTATGGAAATACATAGGCAGGCAGCTTCACAACAGCAACAGAGGCTTGTGGGTCTATAGGCTGGGAGTCCAAGGTCAATGGGCTCACAATGGCTGTCATGGCTACATGTGGCTGTCTTTCCTCTGTGTTCCCCATATGACCTTTCTTGGTAGGGGTGTGTGTGTAGACAGAAAGCAAAGCCTTTGGTGTTTTATCATATGGACACTAATCCCACGAGAGACCTTGCCCTTGTGAAGTCCTCTCACTAGACAGTGTGGTCATTTCCTAAGGTCTAACTTCCAAGCATCGCCACACAAAATTTAAGACATCAATGTGTGATTTTGGAGAATTTAAATCAGTTATAACTCAGTATACACTGACTTTCTTAGTACTTTTCATTTTAAACTCCTACATTGTGCTGAAGATTAAGTCTAGGGCCTCATCTATACTAAGTAACTAGTCCTGGGACATCCCCAGTCTCCTTTTACCTTTTATTTTGAGGCGTGGTCTCACTGAGTTGCCAGACTCCCCTTGAATTCCTTCAGTAGCTCAGGTAGGCCATGAGCTCCTGATCTTCTTGCTTCAGTTCTTTGCTAAGTTTGGGTGATGGACCTGCAGCACCGGATGAGATAGCAGTCTAGTTTTCCGATAGGAAAATATCAGTGAAGTTGTCAGAGTCAGTTTTAAAGCTCCAGGAAAATTTCAGGCAGAAAGTTTGTAGAAGAGATTTGAAAAATCAAATCCCTGGGGGTGGGGACATGGCTCAGTCAGTTAATGGCTTTTTCTGTAAACATGAAAATCTGAATTTGATGCCCAAAAACTCATTTAAAAACAGCTGTGTATGGTGGCATGTGCTTATTATTCAAACTTTGAGGAGGAAGAGACATGAGGATCCCTGGGAATTTTGGCTCTCTGGTCCAGCCTGGTTGACATGTCTGATGTCTCAGTAAGAGATCCCATCTGCGGAACTAAGGTGGATGCTGCCTGAAGAATGACATACAAGAGTGTTCTGTGACTTCCACACACACACATGACTACGTATGTACCCACACATGGCTGACCACAACATACATACATACATACATACATACACACACACACACACACACACACACACACACACACACACACACACACACACACACACACACACACATACAAATCCAACAACAAAGCCAATATGAACCTAAAGAGATAGCTCAGTGGTTAAGAACACTTGGTGTTCTTCCAGAAGACCCAGGTTCAACTCTTAGCACACACACTGGGAAGCTCTCATATGTGCGTGTTTGTGTGCAATTCCATGCCTAGCTATTGTGAGTCTCAGTGACTTGTATGTCTGAGCTGCCTGTGTACTGTGGGCTTCTCCATAGGCTCTTGAAATGCTTTTATTCCAGGATCAAATCTAATTCTCTCCACTTATTAACTTTCAGATCTTGGGAAAGTTCCCTACGTTTTCTAAGCCCTGGTGTTCTCATCTATGAAGAGGGGGCTAATAAAGGGTTTTTAGGGGGTTAAATGAGAAAAAAGAAACGAAGAATTTGGCATAACGCCTGCCAGGACTTTATACTTCACAATATTGTGAGGCATTTTGCAAAGGTGGGGGCTGCAGTTGTTGCTCTCTCTGTAACTTCCCATGAGGCTGGCTTGAAACATAAGAGAAAAATACCCACAAAAGTGTCATTAATAAGAGGAATTGTCATCAGTGCCTTTGCTTCCTTGGTGTTCATTTAATCCTCACTGTTTTGCACAGGCTTTGTACAGGGCCTTCCCCCTTCTGCTTCCTGGCAAGCTTGCTATAATGTGTTGAAAATATTAATTATCCTCTTCACCTATTCACAGGACTGTGAAGATGAATCTGCTGTCACTGTGTTTGGTGGAAGAGAATGTGTGTGTTTGTGTTTGTGTGTATGTGTGTGTGCCTGTGTGTGCCTGTGTATGCCTGTGTATGAATATCTGAGCTTCTGTAGGTTTGTTTTTATGCCTGTATATATGTGTATCTGTGTGTGTGTATATGTATATATAGATGTATATGTATATATACATCTATATATGTGTGTTTTATATATATATATATGTGTATATATATATATATATATATATATATATGTTTTATATATATGGAGGGGGGTTTGTGTGTGTGTGTGTGTGTCTGTATATGCTCATGTGGATTGTCCCATAGTCCCCTCTGGTTATAAAAATTATTGATGCCAGCTCCTTTAGAAAGAAAATTAATGCAATCACCTTCTTGTTGAATTTATGCTAATGTCTTTTTTTTCTTTAACATGCAGGTTTTGGTGAGTCCTGCTATTGACCAAACTGAGGTAGGAAACATGGTTTTGCTGTGTCTCTGATTGTGCTTCTCCCTGTGGTCTGGTGTCTGGGTATGTTGTCTATGGCACACTTTCCATGGTGCTGGACTAGGTTGGCTCCTTGCTCACAGAGCATGCTCCAAGCAGCTTAGAACAATAGTGAGGATTTCAAAGTCTTTTACTTGCCTTGGAGACTCCTTTTGTCTCCCCTATTTGGCCTCCAGGGTCTGAAGAGAATTTTAGCAGATGCTAACAGTATAGTAGAAAATATATTAGCAGCTGTTGTTGATCATGGGTGTCCAACACCACCAACTAGAAATTGTCTATAGTGTCATGGTTATCCCAAGAAGGGATCCACAGAGCCTCTCCTCTCTTCTCAAGTTACAACTTGGAGAAAGCAAGATTGGTGACCCATCTGTCCACCGTTTTCATTGCCCCAAGGATAAAAGTGTCTCCTATGCTCTGTAACATGTTTGTTAAAGAATAAAGTGTATGGAGGTGGCTCTGACAGACCCTGCAGAGCATGAGGGGCCACTCAGGAGTGACTGTGCAGTGTCCCCCGTGATGGGTAGGATGGCTCTCTGTGGTCTCACTGGGTATGTGGTATGTGAATAGTTCAGGTCGGTATTGAACTTAAATAGTGGGGTGAGTATTTGGCATGGAGAGCCACAGGAAGGGTCAGGGGCTGCAGGAATGTGGTGGAGGCCAGGCATCCCCAGTCTTACCTGTTTCCCAAAAATCCTGGAGCTAATTACTCAAACAAGTTATATTCAGAAGTGTTGTTTTCTCTTTTTCAAAATGGAAATAATAATACTCACCTTATAGAAACTCCAACGTCATTTTATTTATTGATTTATTGACTCTGTGTGTGTGTGTCCGTGTGTGTAAGTCAGAGGAGACTCTTTGTACGTCACTTCTCTCTCCCTACTATGTGGACCCAGGGATAGAACCCAGATTGTTGAACTTGGCAGCAAGTGCCTTTACCATCAGAGCCATCTTGTTGAACCTTGTTTCTGACACTCCTGCCCATGATACGTTTGAGAATATGAAAAGGTTGTTGGTGGTAACTGCCCAGGTAGTTTGCAGGGAGCACAGTGCATACTTCCATTATTAAGTACCTGTTACATCCTTAGTATTACAGAGATGATTTCATTTATTGTGGTATTGGATGTTCACAAAAATCTTGGCTACAGCAGCAGTCATAATTTCCATTTCGCAGACAGGTAAACTGAGGTTCTGGAACACTCAAACTTTCCAAGACTCATTCAGTGATGAAATGAGTCCAAGCCGTGTCTATCAGAGTGCAGGTTTGACCTCTGAATGGCACGATGTGTAAAGCACATAGATAACTGCTTGGTGCACAGGTCATGTTCAGTAAATCCCTGCTTTGTTACTCATGAAGGACCACTTCTGAGTGCTAGGCCACAAACAGGCTTCTGTGGTCAGCACCACGGACAGCTACCTGCTTCCTTTAGCTCCTTGCCAGTCCCAAGGCACTCTCTCACAGTCTTGCCATACTGGGCAATTTAAGACATTTAGACAATAGAAAACAAACAAACAAAACGAACAAACAAACAAACAACAATAATGACAATAATAATACCCTTGTATGTTTTCCCCCTTCCATTTTCTAGCAGTCCTCTATGGCAAGACATTTATCTCTATAGCTTTGATTAAAACTATAGGTTGCAAAGAGAGAAGTACTTCATGTCTTGATTGAAATGACACTTGCAGACTTGACAATCCTGCGATCTACTGCTAGAGCAGAGGGAAACACATGCCCATGCTGCTGCCTACCAGCAGACAGAGGCAGGAACACACTTGGAGGTTCTGATCTCATGGCTCCATGCTGAAAATAACTCATGCCCATTAGCCGGTTCATAAGCAAATCATGGTGTAGGATGCAATGGAATGCATGACTACAATCCAGGCTCAGCCACAGATACTTGAAATGGCCTTATGAACCACAGACAGGGACTATCGAGTGTGGGAAACACTAAGTGAGCAAAATGAATCTTTGGGAAAAAATAGAAAGAAGGGAAAGAGGACTGGGAAAACAGAGGAGAAGGAAAGGAAGGAAGAAGGATGGAAGGGAAGGAAGGGAGGGAAGAAGGAGAGGTGAAAGGAAAGGAAGGAAGATGTTAGCTTTTCAAGGCTATGGACAAAATATTTACTAGAAGTGAGGAGGAAAGAATTGATCTGACCAACAGTGTTAGAGGCCTCATTCTGAGGTCATTCATTCCCATGGTTTGGACACTGTGTGAAGGAGGCCGTGGTTGAAAATCAGTTATTCATGGTACCTGTTATATCCTCAGGATCAGAATAGGGCAGGGCGATGGAAAGAGTTAAGGATGTGAGGACCCACACACAAGTGACATCTCAGAGCAAACATTGAGCCAGTTCATTCCCTGATCTACCCAGTTTCTCCTCCCCCAGACACAGCACATATCTCAAAGACTCCTCTTTTTCTAGCTATTGCTTTGAAGGCTCAGTTGTCATTGTTGCAGCCGAACATAATTTTTTCACTGTAGGGAGGTAACCTTTTATTAATTGGATTTCTAATGGTGATTCATCAAAGCAAGTGGTCACTATTATTTAATGTGAGATTCGATTCCACAGACAAGCAGCGCCTTCTTGTATGTGACTAGCAGCACAACAGGTAACTGCATCGGGGCAGTCCTTCTCTGTCTCCAGTCACCTTTTGCTTTTCACCTAAATACAGACAAGCAGTTGTAATTTAGGCAGAACAGACTCTACCTGTGGCAGAGACGTGGGTTAAAGGAAAACAAAAAGAATTACAAGCCCACGGAATGAGTGCATGAACGGCTTCGCCGGCTCTTTTCTTTCTGCAGATTGACAGTGAATATGTGAATAACGTTTGCTAAATCCGGACTCAGGAAACATGACAGCAAGCTGTCTGTGCCAGTAACTCCTCACGGCATATGCCACCCCTCCCTCACCACACACAGTTTTAATAAGACACCACACGGGCTATGGAGAGACATTAAAACCCTGTCGACGGAAAAGCTTTATCTTCCAACCAAATTCCATGCCTTGCAACACTGACGACAGCTGAAGAATTTATCTTAAATTCCCTCTGCTAGCTGCGAAGCACATGGCCTCTTTGTCCCCAAGCAGCCTGTAAGAACCAAACTAAGATGTCACATACATAATATAACAGATAAATGGCCCAATTTCCACGCGCACATGACGGATAGAGTGCAGGTTCAGCACATACATATTTGCACGTTAATTGGCCCTGCGTGGATCCGTTTTGAACCTAAGTTGCAACTGCGTGGCTCCCGGGTTCCTTCCCCTCAGGAATCATTAAGCCTGCTTTATCACACAAATGCATACACATTTCCCCCTATTTATCGTCACGCAGCTTGCCCTGCTGAGAGAGAAACCTGGTTACCTGGGCTCATGCATTGCATTGCAAGTGTTTCTCTTGGCCTCTCTCAAACACAGACTGCATAGAAACAAAGATCTGAGACCCAGCCCACGTTGACTCTACTGACAGCCAGACAAAGGACTCTGCTGGCCAGGATGTTTGGGATAAAAGAAAAATTATTTCCTTTCAGTTAACAGTTGCTTTATTTTTTTAATTTTTTAAATTTTGCTCGCCTTAGTGATCGCCTGTTGATGGTACTACAGATCCAGTGGAGGGTCTCCATTTTGATAAACGGGGCGGGGCAGCTTCTGTTTGAGGGCAGAGCAGTTGGACTGGATTGATTGATATTACCGTTTTGTTACCCCAAATAACTGGAGTGGTAAAGGACACAGGTGCTGATCACGGTGGTCCTAGGGGAGTGTGTGGAGTGTTCCTCCTAATAATTTTTGTCCTGTCCTTTCTAAGGGAAACTTTATTTCAGGCCAAGAAATCATCTCTTTTCCCGTCTCAAGTCTGTGTCTTGAAGAGGAAGCTAATCGGGGGCTGTGAGCCAGTTAGAAGCAGTTTGGCCTATTTGAAAAGAGGTTGCTATACTAATGAAGGGATGAGCTGCCCGGTTGTGAGCAGACCAGCTCTGGCCACTTGGAGAGCCTGGCACTTTTCGTGAGGACCAAGTAAACTGTTGTGTGGGCAGGGTGGCAGAGAATGGGGTCCGTGTCTCAAAGGGGACTTCCTAGTTTATAGCTGACCCATTGTGGAATGGAAGTCACTCCCTTACTTCATCTTTTATCTGCAAAGTGTGATGGCAATTCACACACAGAATCAGCTTTCCATCGCTATGACAAAGCACCTGCCATAACTTTAGGGAGACAGGAGTTCTTTTGGTTTATGGTTCCTGAGGGTTCAATCCATGGTTCCTGGCTCTATTGATCCTGATCCATAATGAGGACAAGCATTGTATGGCATAGCCATGTGGCAGAGGCACCCCATTCCATCCTTCTGTAAGGCAGATATGGGGCAAAGAGTGGTGGAGCGAGACATAGAAAGTCTCTGGGGAAGAGTATGCCCCCCACCCCTCCAGACTGTACCTCCAGGTGCCTATACTTTGCAGCTGGGCTCTACCGCCTATAGTTTACTGAGCTTACAGGTCTTCAGTAAACGATCCTTTAGAGAAAATGCTTTGTATTTGGTATGAACTGTAAACAAAGCAACCAGTGTGCGATACTTATGAGAGCCTGGCACCAAGCAGGTCTTCAATAATGTTTCCCCTTCTTTCTCTGTGTGTCTAGGAAAGAAATATCACACCCCAGAAATGATATCCACCACCTTTGAGACTATGTCTCTTACTGATTGGGAACTTGCCAAGTAGGCAAGACTGCCTGGCCAGTGATCCCAGGAGTCCTTTGACCTCTGCTTCTGCAAAGGATGATAAACATGTACCACACACCCAACATTTTTTTTAAACATGAGTCTGGTACTCAAATTTGGGTACTTGTCTTGGAAGGGACACACTTCAGAAATGGAGCTCCGGTTATTACTTAATTCTACCTTCAAACTTTTCATCTAAAGTACAACAAAAGCAAAACACTCAATGGGTGATCATCACTTAAGAGTCATGTCTGGGGATACAGGTTTCTAATCTGTTAGCATTGCAAGGCAGTGATGTCCTTGCATGGCTTACTTCACATTGGGTTTCATGACTTTTTCTGTCACTCAGGGACAAGATCCACTTAAACATCAAGGGCCTTTCACAGTAGTGTTCTTGGCTTCCTCCCATTTTGCCAAGTCACATGGTGATCATCTACCCTGACCTTAAAGCTAGAGCAAATGGACACTTCAAGAGCTCTGAAAGGTCACCTGGCCTGAACTCAAGGGCTCAGATTCTCATTTGGAGATACGGTTGGTGCTTTTTATGGTGGACTTTGACGAGACAGCATAATATATTCCAGGCACGGAGCCACAATGCATGCACAATTCCAATACACAGCCACATCCTAGGAAGACAGGTACTCTGTGGGGAGGACTGGGTAGGAAGTGTTTTGGTGTCAACCTATTCACAAGGAACAAGATTCTCACGAGAGCACAGCTCTCTCCATATATGCCTCAGATCTGAGTTCAAATTTGAGTGAGCCTTTGTGTTTGCAGAGGGTCCTCAGGGGAGCACTGAAGGTAAGCTTGGCTGTTATTAAACCAATAAAAAAAATTCAGAGCACCGGCAAAGGCATGGGAGAGAATGTGAGCTTATCGGTCACAGAATAAGCATTAGAGCAAGTGTGGGGAAACTGTTTTCCATAATGTTAGGAAGTGAAAGGATGACTGTCTGGAATGAGCATAAAAATGCAGACCCAAATATCCGCATGGAAACCATGGAATAAGAGGGTTAGAGGAATGGGATAGACATATTGGATACCTCAGTGGGATTTAGGGAATGGAGGACCATGCTTGTGGTTCTAGGTTCAGTCAATGTGTAATCTCAAGTGTTCCAGGAAAGGCTTTCCATTGCAAGTGGAAGCAGAGGCCAGGTGGGTGAGGTTTCAGAAGGAAACAGGAAGACATAGAAGCCACCCAACAGAGCAGCTGTCGAGGAAGCCAAGCACTTGAGCCAAGCGAATGATGGGTCCTTAGCCTGGAGGCAAGGTAACATTCTGGATGCAACTTTCCAAGTGGCATTATGTTGTAGAATAGGCCACAGTGGATGTGTGGATAGATTGACAGCAGGCACCTTTTGAGAGCAAGAGAGACCAGAACACTCGCAAGGGCACTGGACCTTGCTTGCCGTTGTGTCTCCAGAGCATGGGACCTTCCATTGGGTGGAGGAAAGATCATTTATCCTATCTGGCATGGAAAGAAGAAATGATGGAGAATGGATGTGGATAGTGTTAAAGGATAGAGAGATACAGTGAGAGAGAGAAAGAGAGAGAGAGAGACATACAGAGAAACAGAGAGACAGAGACATTGAGTGACAGAGACATACATAGAGACAGACAGAGAGACACAAAGACCAAGAGACACATACAGAGAGACAGAGAAACAAATACAGAGAGAGAGACAGAGAGGCAGAGAGAGTATGAAAACCTGGCAAACTTGGTTTTCCTAGTAAAGAACAGAAGGAAGTATGTACCCTGAGAATACGGAGAGTGGAATCAGAACTGATAGCTAGCTATGAAAAATAAGCAGAAAGACAGCTGCTAAGATGCCTCTGGGACAGCCTGACCAACCAATGAGACCTCTACAGCGAAAACACCCAGAGAGACCTAGTGTCTTGGGAGAGCTATAAAAAGAACCCTCCCCCAAATAGCAGCAGCAAGAGCAGCCACAGATACAGCCACAGATACAGCCACAGCAGTAGCAGCAGCAGCAGCACCCACAGCTACAGCCATAGAAGCAGGAGCAGCAGCAGCAGCAACAGCAGCAGCAGCACCCACAGCTACAGCCATAGAAGCAGGAGCAGCAGCAGCAGCAGCAGCACCCACAGCTACAGCCATAGAAGCAGGAGCAGCAGCAGCAGCAGCACCCACAGCTACAGCCATAGAAGCAGGAGCAGCAGCAGCAGCAGCACCCACAGCTACAGCCATAGAAGCAGGAGCAGCAGCAGCAGCAGCACCCACAGCTACAGCCATAGAAGCAGGAGCAGCAGCAGCAGCAGCATCCACAGCTACAGCCATAGAAGCAGGAGCAGCAGCAGCAGCAGCAGCAGCACCCACAGCCACAGCCATAGAAGCAGGAGCAGCAGCAGCAGCAGCACACACAGCCACAACCACAGCAGCAGCAGCAGCAGCACACACAGCCACAACCACAGCAGCAGCAGACGCAGATGCAGATGCAGCATTGATTGGCATGGCTTCAGTCACTGCCTGTGTATGAACCTCAGACACTGAGTTATGTGAACATACATCACAATGAGTATGGATGTCTCTATGACACACATGAGGACAAGGCTCAAGTTGTTTAGGTTGCTTTTCTCATTGCTGAGACCAAACATCAGACAAGAAGCACATTACAGGAGAAGTCTGGTTTTGCTCATAGTTTGAGAGGCTACAGTCAAACATGGTGAAGGTAACATGGTGGAAGACTTTGTACCTCGGTGGCAAGAATAGTGGCTAGGGTCTCTTTGCCTTTCAATGGACCAAGAAGCAGAGAGAGAGAGAGTGGGGCTAAAGGCCTCTACCACACTGAGCTCATCACCTAGAGAGGCCACAGGCTCTCCAAAAGCATCACTAGCTGGGAAGCAAGCATTCAATACTAGAGTCTATGGAGGTCATTTCACATTTAAGCCATAACAAGTTGCCCAAGGAATAGAGTCTACCAGGTGGTGAAATGTTGGCAGATGATGCTCAACTTTTCTTTGTGCTGCTTCATAGAATGAGAATAGGAAATGAACCTTACAAAAAACCTTTGGAGGGAGCAGAAGGGATGATTTGGTATATGGGAGGCCATTGACATTCACCTGCTAATGCACAGTCATGAATATATGCCACTTATTGTGACCTTCGCTGGGGTGTTTGTAACTCATTCTGAGTGCTACAGGAAACAAAGCACCACTAAGGACAAACTCAGAGACTAAGCCAAGTGGAAACATCAGTCCTTGAATCTGCAGGAGTCCCTTACTCTATGAACTTCTGTTAAAAAGATGTCGAGAAATGGGCAGTGAGCAATGGTGAGATCTATTGAAATTGTGAGAGCATTGGAAAGTGCTTGCTCCTCTTCCAGAGGACCTGAGTTAAATTCCCAGCACACACAAGGAGACTCATAACCACCTGTAATTCTAGACTCAAGAGATCGAACACACCTTTTCTGGCCTCTGTGGGCTCTTTCACTTATGTATTATAAACAGAGACATACAAATACAAATAAATGAATAAAGAATAAATAAAAATTTAAAGTGAGCTGTTACTGGGAGGTCTTGAGGACTTGCCACTGGCATACTTGCCTTGTGTTCTGAACGTGAAGTGTATCCCATCTGGTGGCGCTGCTTAGTAAGTCAAACATTTGTGGAGGAAATGGGTCATGGGCTAAGTATTGGCAGTTTCTAGGCCTCCCTCCCATCTGCTGTGTGCCCCCTGGTTTCAGATGCAATATGACCAGTGGCCTTATACTCCTGTCTCACACTTTCCTACCATGATGGACTGCATCTCCTTAAATCATGAGGAAATGAAAGCCTTCCACTCTCAAGTGCTTCCATCATGTATCTGGGCACCAACAAGAACAGGAATATAGGAAGGGGGATGTGTCATGAAGAAGAGGAACAGCAACAACCAAAACTGACATCCACTACTATGTGAGTGCATACCAGGCACTGTGCAAGTCCTTCTGTGTCCTTCATCTTACTCCAGTTCATTCTGGGATTCCTAGGAAGCAAGCGTTGCTATCCCCCCTGTTTCACAAACTAGAGCTCAGCACAGTTCATTCAAAGAGCTAATTGGAATGGAGTCAAGGTCACATCTGTGACCGTCAGGCACAGTGAGGTGCCTGGAAAGCGAGGTCACGAGTCACCCAATTGCTTCAGGAGCCAAGGCTTCTTCTTGGGACACTGACAGAAAACCTAGCCTCTCCTCTTCCAAATGCTTCCTTCTGAGGTCTGCCATTCTGAAGTCCAATCAGCCTAGCAGGCTCTGTTTTAAGACTTCCAGAGTGTGCTGTGATCACAAAACCCATCCCTGCATCATCAATTATGTCCTATGGGTTTGACACCATTTATTTCCATTGCATTATACATTCCAAACTCCTGACTGTTTATGATCAAAAGATCTGCTCCTGGGCTCATATATCACTGCAGCTCAGAGTCAGTGCTCCAAACGAGGCCCAGTGGCAGAGGCATTGGCTTGTCGTCCTCTGTAAGAGTGCATAATTTCAAGGATCCAGCATGCTTTATTCAATGGCAAAGGGAAATGTGGCTTCCCTTGTGGAGCATGGCTTTCATGGAGAAGAAGTAAGAGGCTTGAGGGGAGTGACAGTTGATGGAGGGAACTGGGATGTTTGAAGCTAAGAAGTGAGGAATTGAGCTTCCTGACTCTGAAAACCCACACACAGTAACCGATTTGGAAGGCCAGAGAGACTGAAGAGTCCGTTTAGGGTATATGGGACATGTAATAAAAGAAAAGAATAGAGATCCTAGCTCTAGTCAGGGATGAATAGGAAGGCCTGTGGCTGGAAGCCAGGTAGCATGGGGTTTCTCAGAGTAGTGGATTGCAAAATATATTTGGCAAAGGTTGGACCCCTTGCAGGGATGTGCATGGTTCAATAAGCTTAAAGAGCATGCTGGTCACCACTACTTAGGGCACTGGTGACTTAACAGGGGTCAGCAATCATTTTCTAGCTCTCAAGGAACCTGTGATATAGAAGACCCACAGTTGGGCAATGGGGTGTCTTCAGGAAAGCTGGAGCAGAGGTGGCACAAAGTTATGAAAGGCTGGTTCCCTAGAAGGAGTTTAAGGTCCTTAGAAAGCCTGAGGAGGCTTTAGATGTGATGGACCCTTCCCTTTACTTACCTGCGTGCTTTGTTCAAGGACTCCCCCCCCAAAAAAAAAAGTGGATTAAGAGCCTCATACCTGAATAAGATGCTCTGTGCCATACTTTTGTGAGTAGAAGCATCTTTTGTATCATTTATTTTGCTTATTTGTTGAAACATGGTCAGTATACTGTAGGCTGGTGTTGAACTCTTGATATAGCACAGGAAATCCTGAAAGCCCATGGTCTTCCCACCTCAGCCTTCCCAGTGCTAGGCTTTCAGGCATATAACGACATGCCTGGCTTTAAAGACATTTTTATAGGAAGCAAAGAGATTTTATTCATTGGATAAATTAGTGGGCGAATGATGGAGCAGCAGGGAGATGAAGGTCTACCTGGATATGTGGGAGAGGAAGATTGTCTGTGAGTTTTCCTGACACTGGTCTCTTCCGATGGTAGCAGTGAATACAGACCACGTCTCTGGAGCATCCAGACTTCCATGCTCAGCATTTTTATATGGATAGCCTTTTTTATTCTTTCCAACAGACTCGGGAGAGTAGTCCTATAACCTTCATTTAATGGATGATAAAGCTGAGGCTCAGAAGAGTTTATGGATCTATATCCAAGGCCATACGGCCGTGGGCAAAGTTAGTATTTGATTCCATGCACTTTGCTTCTTGAACTAGCTACGATAGGAGGAGTGGGCTTGGAGGACCCTGTGGGTGGGAGTCTTCATTGCTCAGCACAAACCCCACATGATCAACAATGCTCACACACTTGGGGGACACTGGTGACCATGGCTGATGCTTGGCAGTAATGTTCCTTGACTTGAGACCGGCATTCCTCTTCTCTCACCAGAATGACAATTAGGGGTGAGGGAAAAAAAGAGTTATTGCTATAGTGGCTTCCTCTATTGAGCTATGAATAAATGATGATGGCTGTGAAAAAGTGTGATGTTTGGATCATTTCTGGTAAATTAAAAAAAAAACTAGAAATTGAATAAAGCAGTAATCCATGCAGACATTTAAATAAGAGGAGTGAAACAGAATTTGAAAACTCTTTTAGTTCCTCCTGGGCTCATCATTCTAATGTAATTAGTTTGTGAAAAATATTAATTAATACTCAAATATCTGACATGTTTTACATGTTGATTTGAAACATGTTAATTACATCTCATGCTTTGTCCCTGGGCCATTTTCAGCAGTTGCCGACATTGAAGTTCTGATCCCATAATCTGTTTCTTGAAGATGGGCAGCCAGCAGTGGGTAGATAGCAAGCTGATTAAGTATGAAACCTGAGTTTGGATCCCTGGCACCCACATAAAAGCCAGCCGTGGCAGGGTAAGTGAATAGTCCTAGTGCTTTGGGGAGGGAGTGGCAGGATTCTGGAGGCTTGCAGGCCAGCTAGTCTAATCAAAACCTTGAGGATCGGTCAGCGCCCCGGAGAAGCAACTGAGGAGGAGATCCAGTGTGTTACCCTCTGTGCTTGCATGAACAAATGTGCCCCTCCCCAACACACCATACCACACACCGCTGTGAGGCATTCACTAAAAAAGACACTCAGACGTGGGTTCAAGCCAACAGGAAGGCTTTATTAGCAAGATGGCTACTACGTTGCTTGTTTTGGATCCAAGAGCAGTCCTAAGGCTTTCTTAGAGTGAGCTTTTAAGCACAAAAAACACATCCTGAGTTGACCCACCCCAGTTATCAAGAACAATTAGCCAGAAGCAGAACTACAGAAGCTAAAAAGCAAGTTAGTACATTTAGGGACTTTTCCAGAACTACGGACTTTGATGGATTGTGTCTTTAGTCTCATTTTGGCAGGTTTTTCTGCCCATGTGCCAGATTGAAAGACTTGAATGATACTTCCATCATGGCAGCAGTTGTGCTAAGGGCTGGAGGGGGGCTGTTACAATGCAAGCACACAAGCATGGGCAGCCAATGGGAAAATCTCAGGGCCTCTTGCATCTTTGGAGAGCAAACAATATGCTTTTGGCTATAGTGAATGTGGGCTGTGACTGAAAACGTAGTGTCTCAAGAGGCTTTTGTCTGTTCCAATGAGCCAAGCTGGGTTTCCAGAGTCTGTAGAGACTGTTTTGATGGTTGGTTTTTGTTTGTTTGTTTGTTAGTTTGTTTTTCTTCTTCTGCAGCTCACACAGCCTTTGGGCTTGGTGGCAGGCTTATGTTGATCTCTAAGTGTGTTTATGGAGATCTAGAGATCTGTCTATTGCATCTCAAAAGGGGCTTTATAATTCGGCACTTCATTATTTAGGGTTTTTTTTTTTTTGAGACACTTCTCCTTGGGAGGTGTGACCACAGGCCTATTCATCCTATAAGGCACCAATGATAGACCATAATAATACCACCAAAGTCCAGCTTAGTGGGCCAATGAGTTTACTGGTGTTGCTTATAGGAGTATGGGTGAGGGATTACTTACAGGAGAAGATCATTCAAAGGCAGTTGTATTTTCAAAAGCCTACCCCAGAATGGGTGATGGGTCACAAAATCTGACAACCTGGCGCTCACTGCAAGACTCAAAGGCAACTCAACAGGTGGGAGAGGCCTCTTTCAGGCCTCTCTGGCATTGATTTCTGATTAAATAGCCTGGAAGATGGAGGAAACTTGTTCAGCTAGTCAGTATCAGAGATTCTCTGAGCCCTTTAAGTTGTTTACTTCCAATCACTAAGGAACTTTTCTTTCAAAAATTCCTTCTTAGCAAGCCTTCTTTTAGAACTTCTTGAGTCTTACGAGGGTTCCTCCATGTTGAAATGCTTTAGCTGGGAGGAAATTGTCATACCTCATTAATATTAATAGAAGCTAGTCAGTGCTGAGATCATATATTCCCTAAGAAGTCCTAGTGGTCCACCCAATGAAGGTCTATTTTTGCTTCATGCCTCGTGCTCACCAAGGCTATGGAGAGTCCACATAGTGGATTTTTCTGTGTGTTGACCAGTCAGCACAGAGTGCTTCTGCCTCGGGCTCCATGGTGTTAGCTCCGTGTTAACATCCAGCGTTAACATGGAGGAGATAGAAAGAGAATGAGGACTCTCTACTGAATTTTCATCAGTGCCACAGAGAGATGCCATTCCCTTTCATAAACTGGAATGTATCACCTAAGACAGGGCAGCTAAGAAGATGAAGGGCATGTAAATATTCCATGGGAACGGAACATTTGGCACAGCATGAGGAAGAGAGCTATGACAATGATGATGTTGAACAGCCATGCCCTCATCCCTGTGCTTCACCATACCCTTCCCTGAGCTTGCATGACAACCAGCGCTCTGATAGGCAATTTGCATGATCTTGCCCCATCTCACTCCTTTCCATTCTAAAGAGAAGCATGAGTCAATGGCTCACATAGGTGAAACAATTTTCCCTATTTCTTTAACGTGACATAGTTAGTAAGGGATACAGTCGGGATTCCACCCACATCTGTATTGACTGCCTTCACTGACTGCAACTCAAGACTTTTGGTGACTTCCCTCTTGTAACATTCTGGAAGGAACAGGAGGGCAATGATTTCAGCGTACTCTTGATGATTCAGAGGGAGAGAGTTGTATAACCTCAGAAGGACAATAGAGCGAATCCCCCACATTTCTGTAGAGTGCGTTCCTTTCAGCCAACAGATCCATGTGTTTCATATTAGAATAGTAATGACCCTGCCAAGGTCTTAGGAAGAATAACATTAAATCTTTGTAGATGCAGTGTGAGAAATAACAGGAAGCTAAGGATAAAAAAGCAAGAAAAGGAGGGAGGGAAGAAGGAAGGGAGGAAGGAATCTAGCCATTGTAGGATGTTTTAGCAAACACCAACAAAATGTCAGATTCTAGATTGAGTTTCTATGTATATGAGATTGAGGGTCCTTAAGACCCCATCTCTTAAGATGCAATTGGATACATGGAAAGACTTCTAGCTCTCAACTCCAGGATCAAGGCTTCTTTTTTGTTTGTTTGTTTGTTTGTTGTTGTTTAAGTTGACCATGTGCCAATAGAAAAAGCTACATCCAAGAATTCATGGGTAGCACAAACTAGACTGGATAGGTTGAAAAGAAGGGGAGTGGGAGTAGTAACAGAATTAGAGCATAGAAGGGGTGGATCTGGGAAGAGTTAGGGGAACCAAAACACTGTGTGATACTCTTGAGTAACTAATAAAAGTATATGTAACACATGGCAGAGGCTCAGAGGGTAAAGCCTTCGCCACACAAGCCTGTGGAAGGAAAAGCATCTGTTCCAGACCTCCAAGGCCAAGTTCTCAACACAAAGGAGGTTTATTTGCCCCAGAGGGTCAGAGAACAGGGAATAAGAGACCAAGACAGGAGAGAGGACAAGGGAGAGGGGGAAGGGATGTTTGTCCTGGAGGACAAAGGATTGCCTCTAGATAGGAAGGAGACAGTCATAGCATATAGGAACATGGCTTATAAAGATAAGTGGAAACCCCTGTTTTGATGAGCTGCTTAATTTTAATTAGGCGTGTTAATTAGGACAGCCAAAGGAGGCTTTTAATTGTTGGACATCAATGCTTTGATAGCTGGATTTTGGTAGTCAGCCTCAGGAGGGGGAAGTGGCCAAAAATGGAATAGAACTTTGTGGTTAGCTTTAGGAATGTAATCTGTTGGTTTTTTAGCAAGGCAGAGGGAATTGGGGAGAAGGGCAATGCTGTCAGAATCATGCTCATCCCTCTGGGGCTGACCAAAGTCCTTTTAGCCTGATGATGTGAGAATCCACAGAATGCAGAAAAACTTTTCTGTGATCACGCAACTGCTGTGGTGAGATGGGAGGTGGAGACAGGAGAACTCCCTGCAAGCTTTTGGGTCAAGAAGCTTGGAGTACTCAGAGAAGTGGAAGGAGGAGAGATCCTCCCTCAACAAGATGGAAGGAAGTGACCAGTTTCTGAAAGCTGTTCTCTGATCTTCACAGGCATGTGCTGGAATACACACATGCCCCCACCCATGAATAAAATATAATTCAAAAAGATTTAGTACAAAGTTCTATGAGTCACCAAGAAACCCAGACTGAAATGTGTTTAGTGTAAGAGTAAAAAAAAAAAATGATTCAGTCAAATCCTTATTTCCTTTATTAACACATTAAGCAAACAGGTCTAGTAATTACCATAATTTGGAAGTAGCAATAAGCATTATAATATTTGGAGATATCTCTGACAATTATAATATCATGTGACTTAAAAATAATCTGTGATTTCTTTTGTTGACAAATTCACAGGTGGCAGTAATGTGTCTGTGATTTTAATGCTCACCTGTATAATTAAAGGGAGTCATAAAAGTAAAGTTGTTGTTTTATCTTATTCAAGTTCATGACTTTGCTGAATTTTACTTGGCAGTCCATTGCGGGGTCTGGGGCTGCCAGTGCAGAACCTTGGCTTTGGATTGGCTCTCTGCTTCTCTTGAATCAAAGTCTAGAACTGAGATCGGGGTTAAATGTTAGAAATGGTAAAGTCTGGCTTTACTGTGTTCGTTTTCTTGGTCTTTAGCACCCTCATGATATCCTCTATGACCACCAAAGGACCTACTTTGGGCAGGGGTAATGGTCCAGTTTATGAAGTGCTCAGATGCAAGCATGTGAAACTGAGATTGAGTCATAGAGTCCACATTAAAAACAAAACCAAAGACATAAGCATGGTAGCGTGTAGTCATAATTCCAATGCTGAATAGGCAGAGATGGGCAGACACCTGAAACTGATTGGCAAGTTGAGTCTAATCAGTGAACTCCCACCCAGTGACAGTCCTGTTCTCAAAAATCAACACAGAGGGCACTTGAGAGAGGGCATCTGAGAGAAGTTGCACTCAGCTTGCACACACACACACACACACACACACACACACACACACACACACACACACATACATAGACACACACAGTTACTTAAAGTGTAACAGGCTTCTAGACTTTAGCACAACTGATGTTATATTGGAGGCACAATTCTGACCTTAGAACCTAGCATGTGGGCACCAACACCCACCAAAATGGGAACAAAACATAATCCATCAAAGACCTAGTCTACAGTGCTAGGATCCAGGATCTCTAAGTGTACTAGCCTTGCTTTATGACTTCTGTACTTTCACTCCTCACTAATGATTCTTGCTAAATGGAATGTGTCAACCAGAATGTGGTTTTTGTGCATAGAAGATAAACAAACACAATATCAACAACAACAACAACAACAACAACAACAATCCAGCAAAGCACAGGGCTGCATGACTTGAGCAAGTTTCTTGTGTAGTTGCTGGCTGGCAACACAGACTTTCTATTTGGCTTTTAGAGTGTCCACATGTTCTCCATGGAGTTACTGCAGAACAAAAGGTAATTTTTTTTTTAATTCTAAGGTCAGATTTTGCATACATTATTTAACCAGGCCTTGTAAGGTTTTTTTGCTAAATGTATTTAGAAGTAGTTTTATGGTCAGCATTTATGAACACTGATTCTGACACCGATGGTCCACCAAGCATACTGCAGCAGTAGCAGCCTTGCTGAGAGTCCCCATCCCGAGTGCTGTCTTTTACATACCCCATGCCCTTCTCTTCCTACCGGTATATTCCTACCAGTTGTTTCCACTGCATGGAATAAAGACTCTTCACAGGTGAAGGGGATGGCTTGGAGTCTGCATCTCTCAACAGAAAGAGGGAGCAGCAAGATGTGAGGGTGACTAATCTCTGGGAACGGTGTGCAGGTGATGCCTGGAGAGATCCTGCATCCCTCTGCCTGCCTTTGGCCAGAACCCTGCCATGTGTCCTTTCAAACTCCAGGGGAGGCTAGCTTGAGAAATGGAGTCAGAGTGGTTTTGGTGATCTCATAACCATGTCTAAGCAGACTTCCTATGCAAGAGCTTGGAGGTGGGGAGGAGTCTTGTGATGTGCTGTCTTCAGGACATGATGTGAATGTTGTACTTACAAAATCACAGCAGCCATGGTTACCCGCACAAGTTCAAAGGAGTCCATAATTCCAACTTAAATGAGGGAAGGGCTTATGAACCCCCACTTCTAAGCTGAAGAGCTCTCCCAACTGATGGCTGTTTGGGGAGAGGGTGTCAATTTTCTTCAGAAGTGTGGCTGCCGGGAGGTTGCTCACACTCCTGCAGAAGGTACCATTGGGTTCAGTTGGTTATTTACAAGACAATGAAGAGTACAGGAAGGCTGGGGAACATTGTTAGGGAGCAAGGGGAATAAGAGGGTAGAGGGGTTGATGCATTGGTCAGGATTGTATATATTTGAAATCAAAGAACAAAAGTAGGTTTAGAAGACGTTTCATGGTCAAAGTCAGTCTTCAACAATTTAGGGGTCCCTCCTTCTCCTGCAGTCCCTACAGCATCCCTTGCCCTCAGCACAGCTTGGTGCTGGAACTTAGACTCCAGACTCCCTCCTAGGAGGCAAACATTGCTGATGCTTTCCTCTGGGGAGGCTTTAGACTGAATTTGACACAAATACATTATTGCAAATTAGAGAATGTGAAAAATCACACGCTGTGGGAATTTGGACTCTGGGTCTATTTTTATAAGCCACAGAGAGGCTGCAAATGAAATATTGTCAAACAGAAAACAGATTAAAATATATAATGGTTTATTACTATATGTTTAAATGAATATTTAAAGTGTTGCCCTAGTTTTTTTTTTCTTTCTTTTTAAAGAAATTGGAAAGCGGTTATCAGCTTTCCCCCCATCTCTGTTTAACTTGTGTTTTCAATCTGAAAGATCTGGACAGCTCTTGCTTTAGAATCTTTTGCATAAAGCCTTTAGAAGTGGTCACTGCCTTGTCATGGAATTAGGTCCATAGGGCAAGAGAAATACACCCTTGTATTTTCTGCTCTATGGCACCATCAGCTATACATTTCCCCGTTCTTAAAGGCTGTGTGCTTACTAGGAGTCTCAGTCTATCTCTAATTTTCAGGGTGTGCGGAGACAGGAGTGAGGGAATAAAAGCCACTCGATATTAAATGCACACTCAGACATAAAGCCACGGTAGTGTTTTTGATGTTTTTAAAATACATGCACATGGAAATGAGTCACTTTTGTAGAGAAAGAGAAAATAAACCAATATACAATAAGACAGCACCACAAATATCATGCAGTCTGTCTCACTTACTTTGCCTGTTGTGGAGAAAAGTAGTCTAATAAAAGCTACTGAATGGAGACAGATTTATTTCAGCTCACAGTTTCTGGGTACCATGTGCCATGGCAGGGAATTCATAGCCAGATCTTAAAGCAGCTGATGACATCACAGCCATGATCAGAAAGCTGAGGACTGCACTCACTGTCTTCATTTTATACACTCCAGGGTCCCCTACTCAAGGAATGGTCCCAACCACAATTAAAAGGGGTCATTTCACATCAATTAGCATAATCCATGTGGTCCCTTGGGGATATACTAGAGACCCAGTTTCCTGATGAATATAGAGTCTGTCAAAGTGACAGGTAGCTCTGATCACTATACTGTCTCTAATAATTCTTTTCCTCAAATTCTCCCACTATCAATAAGGCTGTTGTGTAAGTTCTGATGGTAACGTGTGTCTTTGAATCTCATTCTACCATAGTGGTATGTAAACTGCTCCTGTAATATGCAACCCCAGCTATGAAGGACAAGCACCTGTAGTCCTGACACTTAGTTCCTCCAATGGCTCCAGATGAGGAATGCGATCACAGGGGTCTCTCTGCTTGAGGAGCCTTCAGGAGCTTCTGTCTGATGGAGGTTGCACTGTGCCAGACGAATGGGGTTTCTGCTACTCCCTCCCATTTTCTCCCCCCTTCTTTCTTGTTCCACAGACAACATCAGTCTCCTTTAAAAGTTAAGTAAGAAAATTACTTTGACTACAGCCATTTGTGTTCATTTTCATAGCTAACATTTTGAACTTCTTATGGCATTTCTTTTCTTTCCCATGAGCTAATACTATGGTTTAAATAATAAGATTAGGAAGTCGGAACCCTGTTGGTTCATCCCCTGAAGGTCAACACAGAATCTGACTGATGAGTCAAAATGAAGAGAGATGTGTTAAGTGTGTGATCTCTGAGATGACAGCATCCTGGGTGATTTGCGGTTCTCTGGTGACTTACTGTGCCGGCTGGCAACACCTCATTCTCTCCTCTACAGTATGGCGGTGATCATGCCATGGTGTAATCCTCCTAAGGTAGGTACTTGGTGAGAGAAGGCAGTTGCAGTGCTGATCACATTGACTGGCACATACCAAGTTGTTGGTGAGTGGTACCTCAACTTTACTCAAGTGCATTCTGGGTAATGCCCTGAAGATCACTTTGCCCTCTCTGCCTTCTTCACGAAGGGGTGCAGACAACGGGCCAGAAGTGTGGATGACGCTGAACTTGGGAGTCCAGCTCCCCAGACTAATATGAGCCATCCAGATCTTTGCTTATGCTCTAGTGGTAGAGACAGCTGTGAATTCCCCAAACCCTTTTACTTCAACCCCCACCCTCAGGTACACAGCTGCAATATACTTCCCAGCCTCTTCTGCAATCCAGGGATCATATGATTGAATTTTGTCCAACAGAATGTTTATAGAAGCCATGGAAGTTTCCTTTTATTTCACTTAAAAATGCTTCCCACAGAGTGATCAACTGTAGCTCTCCTGTCCCATCTTTGGGTTGAATGAAATATACTTAAAAACACATCTATCTATCTATCTACCTATCTATCTATCTACCTATCTATCTATCTATCTATCTATCTATCTATCTATCTATCTATCTATCTGTGTGTATACATATATATTTAAAACTGTTGCTGAAATATACACAGGTTTTCTTTTCATTAATTAATTTTGTTGTATATTCTGGTTACTTCCCCAACACATGCAATTTTTTAACCCCTCCCCCCTCGTCAACCTCTCTCCTCCCTACTCGTCCTTTTCCCAGATTTGTGATTCATTAAGGTGAGTTTCTTATGGTATTTTCTTTCTTTCTTTCTTTCTTTCTTTCTTTCTTTCTTTCTTTCTTTCTTTCTTTCTTTCTTTCTTTCTTTCTCTCTCTCTCTCTCTCTCTCTCTCTCTTTCTTTCTTCTTCCTTCCTTCCTTCCTTCCTTCCTTCCTTCCTTCCTTCCTTCCTTCCTTCCTTCCTTCCTCTCTCTCTCTCTCTCTCTCTCTCTCTCTCTCTCTCTCTCTCTCTCTCTTTCTTTCTTTCTTTTTGTGTTTTTTCAAGACAGGGTTTCTCTGTATAGCCCTGGCTGTCCTGAAACTCACTTTGTAGATCAGGCTGGCCTTAAACTCAGAAATCCGCCTGCTTTTGCCTCCCGAGTGCTGGGATTAAAGGTGTGCACCACCACACCTGCCTCTTATGGCATTTTCACACATTCCGATATATGCATTGCATTTTTGTTATGTTCCCCTCTCCTCCCACTCTGGCTGAGGATGTTCTTCCTCCCAGTCAGTCTCTGCCCTCGCTTCTGCTTCCATAGCCTCCTTCAATGCTGTTTTCTTTTCATTTCTTTTATTCGTGTGTGTGTGTGTGTGTGTGTGTGTGTGTGTGTGTGTGTGTGTGTGTGTGTGTTGTGTTGGGCCCTTCCTTCTATTTACTTCACACTGCCTGTGAATCTTCATGGAGGGATGGGGTTTCATCGTTCCCTCTCTTCTTTAGGATGGGATATCGACAGGTCCAATCTTGTGCAGGTCAAGGCAAGTAATCTAATCACAGCTGCTGACAGTTCATAGGTACAGAGGCAGATCATGCCTGGAGGGCAGTGTTCTGCAAGACTATACCTCTTCCTCTAGCTCTTGTATTCTTTCTGTTCCTCTTCCATGGTCTTTCTCAGAAAGCTTCTACTGCTGTATCTTGACTCAATTGTCTGGTAAATTTGTAACCTAATACATAAGAGGAAGGAAAAGTAGTTGAGCAGCTGCTTATAAGGAGGCTGTGTTGAGGGTGTGGTCCCCCGCAGCACAGCGATTCTGGACTGGGAAAGGCTGTGTTGGGGCTGAGGTCCCGCTGTAGCTCAGTGTATCCCTGGATTGGAAAGAAAATCCTTTCCCATCTTGCTAGGCTATGCTGTGCCAAGGTTCCAGTAGCTCCACCCACAAATCACTAGCGGTGGGGTTTGTTAAGTCATTTGTTCCAAGTGATCATGTGACTTAGAATCACCACCTCAAGAGCCTACATGTCAGGTTTCCATCACTCTTGATCTTGCAGTGACTGCTTGCTAAGGCAGATGGTATCTGGGTCCCTCATGGATGAGGATCCTTCAAACAGAGAAGCTTCCAGGTCTTTCCATCTTTCTCGCTTCTGAGGGGAGGATGGCAGCTGCAGTACACTGGATTGCAGCGGGTTTCCTGCTGTTTTTCTCTCTGCCCACTCAGAGGTCTGCCACTCTAGAGAGACTTCATACATCGTTAGAGAGATGTCACACACATCAGCATAAAGTCTTGTTCTTACCCAGAATGTCACAGCAGACTCCTACAGGCTTAAAAAAATCAGATTCAAATACATTCCTCCCTTAAATCATACATTCTGCCATCAGATGCCCCCAAAGGGAAGTTGCTAGTGAAAAACAACTCAGAAGGTTAAGAAAAGCATCAGAAAAATGTTAGTTGAAAACGTGAACTTTTGCAACCTGTGCCAAGGGAACAGAATCAGAGGGGATGCAGAAAAAGATGTCGAATGCCAACTTTTTAAAATATCTCTTTTCTGTCCTCAAAGTGATGCTCGGAATGTTTGGGACACAGCTCAGGGCCCCAGAAGATGCCTGTCTTAATTTGAGTTTTCAACTCTGTTCAATTGCAGAATCTTCTCTGTGCTAATGTTTCCCAGGGAAACTCATTCTGAAAGCTCAAATAAGGAAGTATATTTTATTAGCAGGAAGTGTTTTCTTTCTTATGTATTCATCAATAAACATTCACTCATGGGATATCTGCTGGGTGCCAGGCACTCTGGGGCGTTCTGAACCTCCTTCTCTGAACTGTTTCTCTTAGTAATTGGGTTACAGGGATAAGTTAACTCACATCTCTGTCTCCCTATTTCCCATAGTCCTGGTCGATGGACTTGAGGATTAAATACATGGATTCATTTGAAATACTTAGCACAGAGCACAGGGAGTCCTCACTGTATTGTTATCATAAGTTACAATAGAAATGCTGGGATAGCTGGAAATAACACTTGATTGACACATGCTTCTGGAGTTGTAAGTGTTCACAGTGGCTGTTTTCATTAGCATACAATTGGTGTCTGCTCACCTAGTATGTAAGAAAACCATTGGGTTGTTAATTGGAGGGTGACTCATTATTCAAGTCATCCACCCATCCATCCATCCATCCATCCATCCATCCATCCATCCATCCATCCATCCATCCATAAGCTGACCAGTTGTTTATATAAACCATGGGCTCTCCAGGTCATGGTTGCTGAGATTGTGATCAGGACAGTCTTTGTTGTAGGAGATCACCCTGCACAATAGTGTTGGATAGTCTCCCTACCCCATCCTGCCTGCCAGATACACAAAGTACCCACTCTTCCCAAGCTAGTGTGTTGAAACCCGATTTTTGGAAACTGCTATGGAAGGATAAACTGGTTCCAGTTTCACAGACAACAAATATCCCAAGAAGTCCCCAGATGTCACCTCATTCGGATCTTTTGCTTTGCAGAATGCCCACATGGAAGGGAGCACAGTCAGATCCTCACTTATTTGAGCGTTTAAGTTTGTTACCAAACACTGGCACATAGGATCATCAAAAGGTAGAGAGAAGTTGAGCTGGTGGAACACCTGTAATCCCAGTAAGTAGAGTCTGAAACAGAAGCATCCACAAGTTCAAGGCCTGCATGGGTTCAAGTCTAGACTGGACAACTTGGTGAGACTCTGTCTCTAAAGATAAAAGTAAAACAGAGATCATGGCCACAGAACGGTAGATATTAGTGGTGAATCAGCTCAGCTGTCAGGTGCTGGTCTAGCACTCACAAAGCCCAGGGCTCAATCCCCAGCATCACATCAAACAGGTGTGCTAGTGCAGCATTGGAGAGAGGGAGGAAAGAGGATCTGCAGTTCAAGGTCATCCTGTCTGCAGACTGTGTGGGCTATCCTGGGCTACATGAGATTTGGCCTCAACCAAACAGAATGACATTTAGAGATGTTACTTTGGGCTAGAATACTTGTCTAGAATTGCAGCAGGTTTCAAACAAGGAAAAAACCCCATCTTATTCTACAGAATTTGTCACTCACTCTAAAAATTGAATATGGTCCCTTAGGTACAATTTCAATCCCAGGTCTGTGGCTTATAGACAGTGTGACTACTTCAGTTGCTTTGCTTGGCTGGGTCTCTATTTCTCCATCTGTGAAATGTGAATTAACTGAGATCCTGTCACATCCAGTGAGAGAATGCATGCAAGTCTCTCAGAGTAATGCCAGCAAAACACACATCAATAACATGCCATTATTACTGGGCATCAAGCTCGCTGCATATCAAGACTGGCTCTGCTACTTCTGTACCTTCCCCAGATCTCCTCCTAGGCCTTCAGAAATGTAAAGCCCCTTATCACTCTCACATGTGTGATAGGCCTGTATCCTGGATATGAGGCAGAGATAGAAGCCAAGGGCACTTGAGGTCCCATGGGTAGGACTGCCCCTCCCATGACTATAAAGTGCTTTGGGGCACAGAGATACCTCTAGCTTGAGGTTCTTTGTGTTATTTCCCCCAAACAAGTGGCTTTCTTGCCAAGCCATCATTCCTGTGCAACACTTTAATTTACATCTTTTAATAACTTTGGTTGCCATGGAAGCATTGGAATTCAGTTTTAAAATAGACAAACTAATTGTTTCAGTCAGTTTGGGTATTTGCTGTCAAGGAAACAGCCAACATTTCCCCATCACCATGAGCCCACTTAATTGGATGCATGAGGAGGTAAAATGGTAGAGGGGCCCTGCCCACCTCACTGCCAGGTGGGGGAGCACCAGAGGACATCAGTTTCCAGTGGGGTGAGAATCCTTCCAGCTTGGCTCTATGCCTAGGAAGGGTAGGGTCTGGATTAATGTAGGGTTCTCAGGTGAGTGAAATGTGGGCGCATTAGGGAAGATCAATAGGGGCAGGTGGTTCTTGAGGCTATGCTGAGGTGAAACAATGAGCTCTGGTGTTCCAAAACCAGATGGAGCCAGCTGTTGCTTTGACTTTAAGGAAAACTCCATAGCTATCCACCCTGTTTCAAGGGATTCTGGGAATAGCACACATTGGCACAAGGCTGGAGGCTACTTTGTTGGAGAGACTAAAGAAGAAGTGTGCATTTTTTCAATTGGGAGTAGATTTCCACTTGTCTCTTCTTTAGTAGTACATGCCAGGCTCCCAGGGTAATGATTCAGAGAGAATGTGGTGTCGTAATTAGTTTTGAGACAGTAGCTCCTATAGTCCAGGTTGACCTTCAAGTTGCTGAGGTTGGCCTTGAACTTCTGATTCTTTTCCTTCCATCTACTCAATACTAAGAGTATCAGTGTGTTCCGCTCTGGCCACTTTTATGTGATGGTGGGGATCAACTTAACCCAAGGCTTTGTGCATGGGAGGCAAGCACTCTGCCAACCAATGCCACCTCACAGGTGTCTTGAATATACGTTTATACCATCACTAAACAGAACATCAGTGAACATAATGTTGCTCTTCTTCTACAGAGTTTACATTAGAGCAGACACACAGTGAATGGTAAGCACAGCGCACCATGGCAGATGCTTAAAGTGAATGCAGAGAGAGGAAAACAGGAAAGACAACATGGGATGAGGAGGAAGGACCAGGAGCAGCTGCACTATTACGTGCTGGCTTGGCTGGTATCCCTGAGAATGGAAGGCTTGTCTAAATACTTGACAGAGGTCAACAGATCAATCTCTTGGGAACTTGGAGCTTAAGTGTGACTAAAAGAAGATTGGCTTGGAATCCTGTTTTTGTCGCTTATCCTCTGGTTGGCAATGGCATGATTACACCTTATTATGTCTAACACTTTTGTTTTTAAAGTAAGAAGAACATCTTAAATCATTGCAATTATTAAGGTGGGCTTGTGCTCATTAAGTTTCTGGTATGATGAAGAATGATGGTAAAAGTGATGATTATTGGTCTAATTTCATTTCCCTGTATGTGATAATACATCCTGACAATAAGCAACTTCTCGCACAGTTCCACATTACAATTCACCATCAAGGAGCAGTCAAGGAGGGAACTCTTGCAGCTAGTCACATCCTGTCTGTAGTCACAAATAGAGAGCAATGCATGTGCCCATACTTCCTGCTTTCTAGCTGCTGAGCTAGCCTTTGCTACTATTATATAATCTGGGGCTAAAAAAATAAGCAAACGGTGCGGTGCTGCTTGTAATGGGCTGGGTCTTTCTACATCATCCAGATCTCAAGGCAATCCCCCATTGACATGGTCGCAGAAGTCTACACAGTTCCTTAACTGGGATATCTTCTTAGGTGAGTCTAGGTTGTAGAAAGTTGGCATTTTAAGTGAACCACTGGGATGATGATAGTGGTGGTCATGATGCTGAAGGCAATAGTGATGATGATGGTGGTGGTGCTTATGATGATGATGATGAAGATGATGGTGCTCATAAGCCAATGGAAAGAAGCAATGGAGCTCTTGCTGTTTTGCCATGAAGTGCTATAAATGAGAATTCAGCACAGGGCATTGTAGAATGCACAAGACTTATTAGGCACTCTGTAGACAAATGTGACTACAACATGTAGGCCTGAAGGAAAAGCAAGGGGAAACAAAATCTGAAAATTGGGCTGCACTAGAAGGCCATGGTGGTCATCAGATGAAGATGTTAGTGGATTTATTAATGATGGTAGTCATGGTGATAGCACTGGGAAGATAGATGCTCTCTGGGACTATCTATTATGTATCATGTATCCTATCCTATCTATCTATCTGTCTGTCTGTCTGTCTGTCTGTCTGTCTGTCTGTCTGTCTGTCTATCTATCTATCTATCTATCTATCTATCTATCTATCTATCTATCTATCTGTCTATCTCATCTCTGTATTTGTGTTTATCTATGTCTAGCTTTAGCATCCATCTTGTATATCTAATATTGAAATCTGAGCGCTCTCTTTTTCCACATATTCCCTGTAACCCCACTCTGATGTACCTTTTCCCTTTCACTATCCCCATTTAAAAATTGAGTTGATCTGATACAGTCAAAGGCAATTGACACAAAATGCTTCAAAAACCAGCTTAGAGACATTTACGCTGAAAAGGCACTTGAAAGGGATCTTATACCCATCAGAGCACTAAAATAATCCCAAGATTTCCTGAAGAAAGAAAAAAAGACAATGCATGAGATCTCATGATCCATAGTACACAGTAAGAAGTAAAGAATCCGCCTACATGAACATCCACAAGCACTGAGCGTTTAGAAGGAGGGGACTCACATTTAAGGAATGTATCTCAGAATAGAAATGCAGTATCTCAAACAAAAGAATCATAACCCCAGCATTTCCTGACCCTGTCTGTTGCCAATGCTGAGGTCACAATGCTAAATCTTAACTTAGTTAAGGCGGTTTCCTAAGGGACCGAAAGCAATGTGGTCCAGGTGCCTGTCTTCCTAACTTAATACAAGACTGGAGCTCAGAGAATCCCAGGCAAGAGGTGACTCACCGTCCATTATGTTATCTGCCTCAGATATTAGATTTCCCTGTTGAGCCCTGGAAGCTGGAGCTGGATCTCAGTCAACTCATAGCAGGGCTCCAGCAAGTGCCAACCTCTTTGTCATTGAAGAGGAAAATATATGTGCTTGAAATAGCAAGGCTGAGGGGCCCTCTTTATTTTATTCTGAAGTGATAGCTTGGCAACTCTATTTCCATTCTTCTTGAATTGGAGAGGGGACCAATGTGGCCTGATGCATAGAAAGCAGCTTTGGGGATGACAACAACACGGTGTGACATTTCAACAGTCAACGTGTTCTGTGGCTCCGAGCAAAACTGCCTCTTGTTGATTTCATCACTTCCTTGTTTACCATGATGAAGTGTCATTTTGTAGGGTTGTGAGAAGGATTAAATGGTATAACATATGTTAAATACCCGAGACACACATCTAGTACAAGTTAAGTATTGCTAGCTTTCTGGTAGTAACCCAAGAGCCCTTTTATTGTTCTGTTAAACCTTTACTTTGACTTCAAGGTATGATCACCATTTACTAGGAATGTTTCTAAATCAAAGAGAATGGGAAAGCTGCAGTTATATTCTAGGGCAGGAGGATCTGGATACAGATCATCATTGTGCAGAATGCCCCATTGTAGGCCAGATATCCTGAAATGCAGCAGCAAAGGGAGGATTCACTGCTCTTTGGAGAAGGAGGCTGAAAGAGACATAAAGAAAGAACAAGGGCTGTGAGATTGCTCAGTCTCTAAGGCCTGACTTCTAGTGCTAAGGAAAAGGAGAGGGACTAGTGTGGCCAGTAAGCCTCAGATCTGAGAGAGAGACTTTTTCCTGAAAATGAGGGGGAAGCTCCTAAGGAGTGACATCTATGGTTGACCTCTGGTTTCTATCCACACTCCCTACCTACACAAACACCTCCTACAAAAATGAACACACACACAAATGAAAATGTACACATGGGTAAGAAAAAAGAGAGGAAAATGACTGAGCAAGAACTCAGAGGGTTCTAGCTGTAGAAGGAGCACCAGGAGAGGCCAGGGGACTCTTAGGTGCAAATATCAATGTAATGTTTGTCTCATATGGAGGTAAGGGGCCAGGATCTTTCACTCTCCTGCTGCTGGCCAAGATCTGTACACAGAAGGAGATGCAGGCAATGCTTTTGGGGTGCAATGGTTTCCACTTGGAGAAGGTATCATATTCCAGCCTCTCTGGACTGGGTCTTTTGTAAGGAAGGACAGGATATTGTTGGTAGTTCTCCAGTTCATCTAGAAAGGCTGACCAGCCATTCTTAGGGCTTCCACTCTCTCTGCCTCCCTCCCCAGTGTGGGATGGAGGCATGTACTCCATGTGTGCCTAGCTTTTGTGTGGGTCCCAGGAAACAAAGCTCAGGACCCCATGCTTGTGTGGCTGCTTGTATATTGAGATGCCAGAATTCCCTGATTGAGAAGCAGACCTGGAAAGAAAGGGTTTATAAGGTTTATAGTTACAGAGGAATACAGTGCATCATGGCAGAGAAGGCAGGCAGCACCAGTGTGAGGCTGGCTTGATAATCGGAAAACACCATGATCACATTTCTTCTGCACACAGGAAACACAGAGAGGGGAGACAGGCTCTAAAATCTCAAAGCCACCCATTATCAAGTGCTTCCTCCGGCAAGACTCAACCTCCTGAAATCTTCCTACCCATAATCTTCCTAAACAACACCACCAACAGGGACCAGGAGTTCAAATACATGAGTCTCTGTAGAGATGTTTCTCACTCAATCACAGCACCTGACAAACCCTTTCCCAGTGGAGCCTATTGTCCCAGCCTCAACTCCTTTCCACGATGCACAAAGGTCACTTGACACCACTGAAAATCCACACAGCACTTTGAAGCAGAGCAGTTGGCCCCTTCCTTTTCTACTATCCTTCTCCAAACTCTCAGGTATTCAGTGTTTAATATTTCACATTCATATCATTGTTACCTCATGGGAAACATGCAGGAATATCACTGTTATTTTAGAATACCAGCTTTGAATGCACAAAATTTGGGAAAATAAAGAGCAGGCAACCCTCGAGGTTTGGTTCACTTACTAGAAAATAAGAGCTGGTGAGCATGCACTTCAGCACCTGGGACAGTGCTGAGCCAGGCTGGTCTTTGCCTATGTTCCAATCTTATTGTTATATTGCTGAGAATAGAGACCATGACCACAGGCACTCTTATAAAGGAAAACATTTAATAGTGTTTGGCTTACAGTTCAGAGATTTAGTCCATTATTATCATTGTGGGAAACATGGCAACATGCAGGCAGACATGGTGTTGAAGGACCAGAGTTCTACATATTGACTCGTAAGCAGCAGGCAAAAACAGTCGGAAAAAAAAAAGAAAAAAAAAAGACAGAAAGAAAGAAAGAAAGAAAGAAAGAAAGAAAGAAAGAAAGAAAGAAAGAAAGAAAGAAAGAAAGAAAGAAAGAAAGAAAGAAAGAAAGATCAGTTGATAACTAGGCATGGCTTGAGCTTCTGAGATGTCAAAGCCTACCCTGTCACACTTCCTCCAACAGAGCCACACCTACTCCAACAAGGCTATACAACCTAATATTGCCTCTCTCTATGGGCCTATGGGGGCAATTTTTATCAAAATTACCACACTCCCCCAACTTCTGTTTTCAGTCCTGTCATAGCAGTATGTGAGAGTATACCTAAAGGCAACCAGTACATGTTACATTACTTCTCTGCAGAAGTGCTAAGAAGCATCTGTTATTGTTAGAGAAGGGACCAACATACTGAAGAAAGGATTCCATGAGAGGCCATTATGGTGAACCAGTGAGTTTATGGGAACCTTCACAGAGTAGGGAGTCATAGTTGAACCTCAGCTGCACCACACAAGTACAATGACTGTCTACTCCATTCCAACATAAGTGACAACCCAACACAGCATTGGTCATAAGAGCTGCAACATTGGAGTTCCCACCCTGGGTCAGTTTCCACCTGCTGCATGTTTTAGTGCCCCCACCCAAGACAAGTGGAGCTGTAGAGCTAGAAGGGATGGGTGACTGGAATTGCAGGTGAGAGACTAATGAAACCCCTGTTTTAAGAGGATAAGCTAGTAGGCCACTCTTGGGAAAGTGTGATGTGGGTGATCACAGCTACCTGCTTCAGGTCATATACAACTCAGAGATACAGCTACCTAACCATAAATTGTGCCTTTCGTTGAGATACCTTTAATTCCTCCTTGTACACTGCAATGTTACCTGTTTGAGCTTTGTGACTCTAGGTGGTCTCCTTCCCTTCCTTCCTTTCCTTTTTATTCCTTCTCTTCTCTCTGTGTCTGTCTCTGTTTCTATGTCTCTGTGCTTCTGTGTCTGTCTGTCTGCCTCTCTGTGTGTGTGTGTGTGCATGTACATGTTCATATATGTGCAGGTACACATGCCTTCATACATACCTGAGATTACAGGTGTGCACCACCATGTCTTACTTTTTACTTGAGGTTTGGCATCAAACAAGTCCTCATGCTTACAAGACAAGTATTTTTCCAAGCAAGCCATCTTCCCAGATGCCAATGGATTCTTTTCATAATTCTTTAAGATAGCAGGAATTTAAGAAACATTTCCAGTGCATTATGGAGCAAGGTGCTAACTTGCTGTTTATGCATAAACAACTAGACCTTTTTCTAGAGAATGATAGAGAAGTCAGAGGCCAGAGTACAGCGCGCCTTCCAAGAGGGAGGGTCAGCAATAGGGTTCAACAGTAGCAGGTGTTTTTTAGGGGGGAGGCTAACCTATGTGAAAAATTGCAATGAAAATTTTCACATTTGTGTAGATGCAATTCATGACACCACTTTGCAGATGAGTAGTTTAAAGCACAGAAAGACTGAAAAATTCATCTCTGAATTTTTCCCATCCGGGTAGAAGACAGACAAGAATTTGTGTCCAAAGCTTTTGAAAAGTGGTTTTAAATGCATTAATCATACATGAAGATATATTATATTTTCATATGTGTTCTCAGTCACCCCTGAAGCATTTCTTGTTCTCCCCCACTCTCATAACTATCTTCTTTCCAACCAGTCTCTCTTCTATTTTCACATTTTTTCTTTTCTTTCCTTTCCTTTTCTTTTCTTTTCTTTTCTTTTCTTTTCTTTTCTTTTCTTTTCTTTCCTTTCCTTTCCTTTCCTTTTCTCTTTCTCTTTCTCTTTCTCTTTCTCTTTCTCTTTCTCTTTCTCTTTCTCTTTCTCTTCTCTTTCTCTCTCTTCTCTTCTCTTCTCTTCTCTTCTCTTCTCTTCTCTTCTCTTCTCTTCTCTTCTCTTCTCTTCTCTTCTCTTCTCTTCTCTTCTCTTCTCTTCTTTTTGTCTTTCTTTTTTTAAAAAAAGTGAGCCAATGCACTTCATTAGGGTTTCTTACAGGTACATGAGTGAGGGATTATTCGTCAAAATGTAAGCATCTTGCTAGTGTGTGGATCAGTGTGAGAAAATGTCTCCTCCTCCCTCATTAACCATTCACTACCTATAGGAGGAGTTCAGCACCAAGAACACCTCTGTCCTGCATGGAAGCACTCCCGTCCTGCATGGCAGGCCATCACCATGCCAGATTTTGTGTAGCTCGTATGCAGCTGTTCTAAGTTCAAGACTATCACAGCCACAGTATGCCTAAAAGACAGCATTCTACAGCACTCCAGCCCATTCTTTGGCTTCATACTTCCATTCTGACCTTTCTTCTAAGATGTCACCTAAGTCTCAGAGAGGATGATAGGGCATTTGAGGGATGGGCGGGCACATTTTTAAAAAGTTAATGGCAGATACTGTAGTAAGCTAAAAATCATAGCTTTTCTGTCAAGGAGAAAGCTGACAAGTCTTCTGAACCTACTGGGTTTCTTGGAGCAAATGCATCAAAAGGAAAGAACCAGAGATCATTCTGGTGTCGGGCACCTGGTGGGTCTATAATCCCCCCTTGTATCACCACAGCTGGAATACATGTGAATGAGCATGCTCTTAGGGAAGAAGAGCTCTCTACAACATTAGCCTAGCTTGTAGTGGTACCTTTATTGGCGTTGTCTAGTGACTAATATCTAAGTTTGTTCTAAATTTCAGGACTGGAGTGAGAATATGGCATTCTCCTTTTTGTGTTCTTATTATATAGCATGGGCTGGGTTCAATATTGTAATCCTCACACCTCTGTCTCTGAGTCTGCTTACAGTACACATGCACCTCCATGTCTGTCTGACATGGGGTGCTGTCACTGAGAGGTGCCCAGCTTCAAGCACAATGCTATACACAGGGTAGATCTCCATGCCCTATTGATTGCTTCATGGATGTGTGAGTTTCTGAACAAAGAGAGTGAAGAGAAGAGGGTGTGTTTTCCAGGTATAAAGAATTGCATGCACTAATTCAGAGAGAAAGCTAAAGCCAATTTTTCCAAACAGTGGCGTTTCTGTACAGACTTTCATTTCAGTACCTATGCATAAGTAGGTGGAGATTTCATTTCCTCCTCTGACCCTCCTGCCCCGACGGGAAGTCCACCAGGAGACATTGGTGCAGGCTCGTTCATCACAGCCTCCCTGCTCTCAGCCCATGCAGACATCTCCATATCCATATTCTCCCAAGTACAGGCCTCCAGCCCAGCAATTTGTTTGTGTCCTTTAAAGCAGCCAACGGGACAAAAACAAATCATTTCTCCTTAGCAAGTAATATGGAGTTCTTGGGGAGCAAGCGTCAGGCTCCTGAGCTCCAGGGGAGTCACAAGAGGAACAGTCAATAGGAAGAATGCCAAGTTAGTGTCTTCTTCCTGAAAGATCGCAGCCAGATTGGAATCTCGACAGTTTGGGGACCCGGGGGACAAAAGAAAGAGACAAACACCTTCTTGCTGGAAGAGTCTGACAGTGCTGGGGTCTGTTAGGGAGGAACATAAGATACAGGAGAAAGAGACTCCAAATCATCATCACTTTGGGGACACAGGATCCTTGCCTCCTCCTCTGCTGCTGTGTATCAGGAGAAAGTGAGGCACGCATAGATTAAGTCTCACATCTCAGCATTGACTGAGCTACACTGGTTCTCTCTCTCTCTCTCTCTCTCTCTCTCTCTCTCTCTCTCTCTCTCTCTCTGCTTATCTTATCTGAAGCCTGTAGACTGAGACTTCCTCATGCCTGTACTAGCCTCTTCATTGTCATTGATTTCGATAGACTTCAATTGTTGCTCTTGTGTCTTGTTCAGTTGTCAAGCCCTAGTTGTCTGATGTCTTTACTGCTGGGATAGCCTCTCATAGGTCATTTTATCCTGATAAATAGTCATGCCTATGTGGAGCTAGCTATGGTGTGTTATAATCTAAGGATGAAATGCAAGCCCATCTGGCATTGTTTCAATGATGGTTCATGTAGATGTGCCTTTTCAGGTGTGCTAACCAATATGGTGGCCACCAATTGCTTGTGACCATTGCATTTAAACTGAAAGCAGTAGAAAGGGCTCATGGCCTCAGCCATGGCAGCCCAACATCAAGTGTTTTATTCCAGGGTGTTTTGGGCTAAGATAAGTGCAGAAGTACTAACCTGGATGACTAAACAGAGGCTCAAAAACAGTCTGTATACATTTTCACAATCTGTAGTTGTCGAATGGTACAAGCAGAATTGGAACTGAAGCTCCAATAATTCCAAACCTTGTATTTCTCTTAGAATAATGCTATGGAGTCAGTCTCTGCAGTAATATTTCCTCATTGTATTTTGTACTTTTGCTGTATGAAGGACTTCATCAAGCCTATCTCCCATTCCTGCTCATTCTCTTCCATTCCAATCCCATGGTCTGCTCTGGCATGTCTTTAAACACAACATAGAAAGCTTTTACCACCTACAAAACTCCCCAAGCTGCTGCCTTCCCAGCCTGCTCTTAAACCCATGGAGCCTGGAGAGGGTTCAAGAGCAAGAACACTCTGTTGGAGCTGGATGTTGGCCTTCCAGTCTCCATTGTAATAAGAAAATTATTTCTGTTGTTAAAGCTATCAGTCTGTGTGACTTTGACCCAACCTCAACAAATTGATACATCTCCATAGGCCTCTCCCAGAACATTCTAGATTTCTTCATTGGGAATTCTAGGCTTCCACCACAGAGGGCACTGGGTTCGTAGACTACTGTTACAATTCTTTGATATGGTTTATTACTTGTATGGGATGTGCATATGGGTGAATATTGTATTTGTGAAATATACTCTTTAATAGAAAATAAAGGCCAAAATTCTGCACATTTATAAGTGTAGTGTATACAATGTATGCACTCATGGGTTTGGCTGTGTGTATATATGTATACAGAGGTGAGTGTGGCCATCAGAAATGATTGTCAGGTGACCTCCTCTGTCTCTGTCACTCTGTGTCTTAGTTTTGAGACAGAGTCTCTGACTGAACCTTGAGCTTGTAGATGCAGCTAGGCTGGCTGCCAGAAAGTGCCAGGGATCTTTCTCTCCCTGCTTCCTCAGTGCTGGGGTCACTTGTGTGCACTCTGGGCTGCCACACCTGGCATTTTGGATGGATACCTGGGATCAAAATTCATGTCTGAATGCATTCAGCAGTTTATGAAGCTATTTTCCTAGAACCAAACTCAGCTTTCCTTTGGAAGAAGTTACCTAACAACAAGGTGCACCAGGGTAGTCTCTACATCTCTCTGCCCTTCCATCTTTCTGGAATGCCAGTTTTCCACCTACCCCACTGCTAAACATGGCCTCCCCATTGCACCTCACTCTGCCCTTCTTTGAGAACTGTGCCTGGCATCCCCTTGTGTTCCTGATGCTCACATACCTGTGGAAAAGGAGATAATTTTTGGAAATGCTCACTGGATAGTTCTCTTTTCCACTTAGTTCACAAAACACCCACTATCATTTAGACAGAAGCAAATGAAAAGTAAGTGGATAGGATAGAGGTAGGGAAGGACCCAGCTGACGAAACAATAGTCCTCATCAGCAGTCAAAATAGACCACAGGAGTCTCAAGGGACAGGAGTGACCCTGCCTGCACTTGCTGGAGCCAGTACCATCTTTCCTTGCTGCTGGAGGCTGGCAGAGGCAGCATGTGCCTCTAAAGCCAGACATATGTCACCTTTGGGCAAAGGATGAGCTAATAGAATAGAGATGAGCATAATTGGCAGAAGGTCAGCAAGGGAGCCCTGTGCGTCTGGAGCTTCCTGAAAGGCCGGCCTGTTTCCTGTTCCCTTGTCTGCCGATTAGTATGCAGGTAAGGCAGACCAGCCTCTGCAGAGTAATTGGATCATTCGGAGATCGTTGATGCCTGGTGTATGTACAAAGCCTCAGCAGTGATTAGATCCTGCCCGCTCCTCTCAGCAAGCCTTGAAATTCTCCCCACTGTGAAAAACTAATTTTCTGTGGGAATTTATTAAATAAGAAATCTGCAAGCCACTTTACCTTGTAAGTCCAGCTGGCAGAATACAAAGGCACTCCTCAACTCTGATGCCTGGTTCCCACAGAGCCTTCTCCCTCACTTGGGGACAGGTGTTGAGAAGCAAGCTTTGTTTCAGGATGAGTGTGCATTTTCCACTGTCCTCAGGGGACAAACAATGAAGAAACCCATTTCCCCAAAAGCCACCAAGAGAGAAAAATTGAGACGAGCTAAGTGTTGGGTGGGTGTCAGGTAACAGATTTGACTGTGGCACGGCCTCCTTTCCTTTGATTAGATTATATCACACCATGCTCTAACGCTGATGTTGTAAACCCAGCATCTCAGAACATGCTTCTCTTTGGATACAAGATCTTTAAGGCAATGATAAGGTACAATAAGACCCTAAAGCAGGTCTATTCCAGTTTGGATGGTGTCATTATACAGAGAGAATGGAGCATGGGTACACAGGGGAGGGGGAAAAGGGAGTGCACCAGGGACCGTGTCTGCTGCCATGGAGAGAACTCAGAGAAACCACCCCACAGAGCTCTGGGCTTGGACTTCCAGGCTCTGTTATAATGAGAGGAATCATCTCTGTTGTAGAAGACGCTGATCTGTGGGCTTTGTCACAGCAACTTCAGCAAATAAGTATACAGGCCTCTACCAAAACATTCAGGAACTCTCTGTTGAAAATTCTTCTCTCTTTCCACAGACACAATAGAAGGTATCTTTTCTATATCTACTCTTACACTGGTAGATGGTCACCAGCAACTTTGCACTGGGACATGACTGACAAGTTGAGTGACAGCAAGGACACTGGTACAAATGTGAGTGAAAATGCTTTGGCCATGAAGAGAGGTGGTAGGCACCCATAAAACATGCTGGCTTTGTGTCATGCCTGGTACCTAGTACCTAACTTGTGTTGGCCTTGACAGATGATTCATATGTTAAGTCACATCCATTTAGTTTTCTCACATGAAGTTTTAGCCCCCCAGTGCCTCTGAAGTTAACCTTACTTAGGGTCATTGAAAATACAATTGGATGAGGGCATATTGGATCAGGAAGGGCCCCTAACCCAATACAACTGATTTCCTTGTGTAGAGGGAACATTTATTCATAGATTAACACAGGAAGTAAAGGCTATGTGGAAATGAAGGCAAGAGTCAGATAAATGATTCTTCATTGAATTCCAGAGATGGCCAAAAAGAGCTAGAGGTTTGGGGGAGTCAGGGCACAGGCTTCTAATGCAGCCTTCAGAAGGAGCTGGCCCTACCTATACCTTGGCCTTATACTTTCAACATCTCAACCCTGAGTGATGAGTTTCTGTGTGAATCTGGGAAGACGGTTCTCTTGGTAAAGCATTGCAGTGTTACCCTGAGAGCTTGAGTTAAAGTCCTGTATAAAAAAATTAAAATCATCTATGGTAGCATGTAAGGTGGGAGACAGGCAGATTCCTGGGGGCTCTCTGGACACTCAGATGATCTACTTGGTGAGTTTCCAGACCCTAGTAAGACCATCTCTAAAAAATACTGTGAGTCACACCTAAAGAATAACATTCAAGACTGACCTCTGGCCTCTGTAGACATAGACCTGCATCTGTACACACACACACACACACACACACACACACACACACACACACACACACGCACACGCACACACAGTATACACTATTTCTGTTGTATGCTTGTTCCCAAGTGTATTAAATTATCTCTGACTGTCTAACACGGACCCTTTAATATACAGAATTAAACCCCACGGGGAAGGCCATTGTTAGATACAATAAAGGAAAGCTGCTGTGCCTGGGGGGCAGGGGACCTAAGCTCCCCCAATCCTTGTCAGTAGCTCCACATACTTGCAATGGGGCACCTTCTGTGCCTGGAGTATATTTTACAAGGCATACCTCCCACTGGTTGGTGGAATCCCTGGGAACTACTCCTAACATCACTCCTAACTACTCCTAACATCACTGTGTAACCTTGCTTCTCTCTATAGAGACCAAACTAACAAGTCAGCTGCAGGAGGTGGCTGCACAGGTGGCTCACTCACCAAGAGCAATGCCCAGGTCAGGTATAAAATCTCACCACTGAATAAGCTGACAGAGAATCACCATCTCCAGCCACCTGTGTATATCCCCAGCATTACCACTTAAGGTCACCCTGGCTGCTCTCTAGGGTCACAGGGATCTTTCTATGCAGCAGCCTAGGATTGAGTGCAAGAGTCACTGAAAGGCAAGTGGAATTGGTAGAGACTCTGTACAGGCTCGTTCTGTTGGTCCTGTTCCCCTACCCCCACTTTGGGCAGGCAGATTTCAATTACATATAGGGAAGGGCAGTGTCCCATTGTCCATATACTCACGTAGCTCACTGTAGCATCCACTGGTACCAACGCCATCTCAAGTGAAAATCACTCTTCTTCATTCCATGCATAGCTGAGTAGGTCAGCCTATCTACTCCGCTGCTTTCAGTAGGATAAAGGGCTGCCAGGCACTCCTGGGCCTGCCTAGTAGGCACCTCTTCTAAGCATCCATGAGAACAGGTGAGGCAGGAAGAGAGAATAAAGGATAACTGGAAGCTGAGTCAGAAGGAGAAAATGGACTTGACTGGATCAGGGCTTGGCCACTGAAAGGAAGGGACTTGTCCAGAGTAGTTACTTGGGTAGAACAAAAGGAGTTGTCTCTCCACTGATGCCCCGCCCCTGTATTTACCATGGGAGTATGCATCACTTCAGCTTCAAGACATCAGAATCCATCCCTCTGCCTGAGAATATCCCTTTTATGTTTTGAGGGGTGCTTTTCATTGCCCATGTGCAGTGAGGGCTACAAGTGTGAACTTGGGAGTCTGAGAAGAATGACACTGTGTAAGCATGCAGGTCCCTTCTCCACTGTGCAGAGGGCCATCCTGACACTGGCTGCCAGTGTGCCCTAGTGGGTCAAACTGTTCTGCCCCTCCAGTGGTTATTTGCTATACATGCAGATCATGTCCCTGCTCCCTTTCCTGACCACAGCCATCTCCAGGGTTTAGTCCTTGAAGTTGGGTCTTTGCCTTAGCACCTGTTTTTCGAGAACAAACCTGCCATCAATCATCTGTGTGAGAGCTAGGGATGTTGGCAGAAAGAGGACCCACCTGCAGATGGATCTTCTTAGCCCATCTCATGGATCACCCTATTCTGCAGAGCCTTCATTTATTCTCTGATGTCTGTTCTCATCCCTGGAAGAATTCCCTCTGCACAGCATCCAGCAACCACAGAGGAAGTGGATTGTCACTGGTAAATCATGGATTGTCTGCTGCAAGCAAGGAGGTTGTCTTATGTTGCAGCAGAGTCCTATAGTTAGAGACCTCCAGATACTGAAATAAGTCCTGCCTTCCTGGGCCACTGTCCCTGTCTCTCAATCTCTAGCCACTCAGTGAAGTGCTGAGCACATTCTAAGTTCCTCTCCAGAAAGAGGGATTTAGAGCAAAGATGCCAGCTGGAGCACTAGAGTCTGATATCCCAGCCACTGCAGTGTATACCAGTGCTGGATTCCATTGAGGAATTCTGGGTGAGAGGCTGAGATGGCAATCTGCTTATTCCACATCATAAGTGTTTTCATCTAAGTAGGTGAGGGGCATACTGATGATGGCTGATGAGAGAACGTGTATTTATTTCCAGGAACCCTGCTTCACATAGAGTGAGTACACAAAAGCATCCATAGTGGTAAGAGTTCATTTCAGTTGTTTCCTGGACTTGGAATTGCCTAGGAGACACATCTCTGGGCATGTCTAGGAGGGTGTTTCTATAGAGGTTTAGCTAAGGTGATGAGACTTACCTTGAATGTGAGAAGAATCATACCATAGACTGAGGTCCCAGACTCAATCAATGAGTAAAAGGGAGAAGCCAGTTGAGATTCAGCAGTTCTCGCTTGGCTTCCTGACTGGATGCAGAGTGACTAGCTGCCTCAAGCTCTTGATGCCATCCTCTTCCACCCACAGTGGAGTCTATCCCATGTACCGGGAGTCAGAATGAGCCCTTCTCCCTTACGCTGCCTTTTGTCACTGCAACAAAATAGTCAACTAAGAAGACAGTGGTTCTCTTTGTGTCCCACTGATGCACACACCTACATGGAACACAGCCTCCAAGAAGCATCTGGCCCAGAAACAGCTTCTCCTTCATCATACTAGTGACTTCTCTATGAACAGTATGGTTTGTGGGCTTGCTGGCCACGTCCTTGATCCCCCCAAGTCCTTCCAACTGACCCCAAGCCCCCATATGTGCAGGAAAATGGCCCATGGCACACTGGAGAACTTTCAGGCAAAGTCATTCATCTACTTGTGACCTATTGTTTCTGTAGAATTTAATGGGTATCTGGCAAGATGTCAGTCTCGACCCACATAAAAGTATAATTATTTCCTATTTGCTTGCTGGGGTTTTCAAATCAGTGAGGTAATTTAAGCATGACTCTTGGAGGCTTACAAAAAGATGTTATGATTAGTTTTATCTTCTTTGTTAAGGAAAAATAATTACACTGCAATAATTAGAGGCGGCAGAGTTGACATGAGATTAGGCAAGCTGGCTTGGCAAGGAAAGTGAAGTTCTAATGAGGAAACGAATTACAAAGGGAAGGGTCCATGGGGGACATGCAAACAGATTGTCCAGTTCTGGCCTTGGGACCCAAAAGCAGAAGGGACACTGGACATGTAACGTGATGGGGTGGGCAAGTTCATGAAGGACTTAAACCAACTGAGAGCAGTTACTCTACAGGTGTCAGAAGAGCCAAGGCCAAGGTCAGACACCAGCATTAGAGAAAGCACAATCTCAGAGAAGCTCCTTGACATTTCAAAGCCACATCAGCTATCAGTGTGATGATGGTTCTCTTTCTTTTCATAGAAATCAGCTCATGGAAGATACAATAAGAGTTCCAGGAGAGTGGCCTTATTTAATACGTTTCCACTCACAGAGGCAGGACACCATCCTATTTATGTTACACAGGATGATATTGCTTATTTAATTCTTTAGTTTTGTAAAGTTTTATTCCATTTGGTTTATTTCATGTGTGCACACATGCATTTGTGTGTGTGTGTGTGTGTGTGTGTGTGTGTGAGAGAGAGAGAGAGAGAGAGAGAGAGAGGGAGAGAGAGAGAGAGTGTGTGTGCGTGCACACATGCGAGTGTGTATGAATGTGTGTGATGCATATGGAGGTGAGAGAACACCTTGGTCAGTTCTCATCTTGCACTTCATGGTTCCTCAGGTTATGAGGCCTCACAAGCAGGGGTTTTACTCCCCAGGCATGTCCTCAGCCCTTGTGTATCTCTTTCTACACCTCCCTGGCTATCAAGTGTGATAAGGTTAGAGGTACCACAAAGGTGTGCTATGAAGGTTTTGTTTCAGAAGAACAATATTATGGATACAGTGATAATTAGATGCAATCTGAAGGGTTCTGCTCTCGATCTTTGCTAATATTCCAATAAAGGATAAAAATAGCATCCGACGTGGAATTAGAGCTTACCATGTAAGTACCGAGTACTTGGCATCATATATACCCACCCTGAAAAGATGAGGTAAGTGCCACGATCCCCCTCATTCTGCCTTTGAAGGAAGCCAAGCTCAGGAGTGTTAACTGACTACCTCTGGTCCCACACAGCTTGCAAGGGTCAAAGTCATGTTCCGACCGATCTCTGATTTAGAGATGGAGGTAGGAAGGCTTAAGTTTAATGATGTCACTTGGAGATCTCCAAACCGTCTGCTCAATAATGACAGCCAAAAGCAAAACTGCAAAACAGGCTGAGAAAAATATAGGACAATTTCTGCATTCTGGGTCAGGCATCCATTCCTGCAAAGTGGCATACAACAATTGCTAGTCACATACTGCTGTGTAACAAATGATCCTAGAACACATAGGGCCAGCAAGATGGCTCAGTGGGTAAAGGCATATACCAGCCATCTGTGAAACCTACTTGGTGGAAGGAGAAAGATGGCTTTGTCAATTTGTTCATGGACTTACCCATGCATACCCATACCCAGCCACACACACACACACACACACACACACACACACACACACACACACACACGCACACACACGCACACATACACACACACACACATGCACACAATTCACACTTACATACACAGAGAGAGACAGAAACAGACAGAGACACAGAGACAGAGTGGAGTGGGAGGAAGGAGAAATTTAAAAATTATTATTTTATTAAACAAAATACAAGTGTTTATTTTCTTGCCAGAATCAGAAGGTGGGCTAGCTGGTGTCCCTATCTCCCATAAAGCCATCATCTGAGAGCTTAGGTATAACTCTAGAATGTACTTCCAGGTTCAGTTCACACTGTTGGCAGAAGTGCTTCTAAACTTTTTCAGTCACTTCATGGCCAGCCTCAGTGTGTCACGACGTACTCTGTAGAGAAGGCTTGAGTATTGCCACAACATAGCACATGTGTCCTTGCATGTACACACAGAGAGAAAGAGAGAGAGACAGAGAGACAGATAGACAGAGAGACAGAGATAGACAGAGTGAGACAGTGAGAGAGAGAGGGGGGAGGGGGAGGGGGAGGGGGGAGGGGAGGGGAGGGGGAGGGGGAGATCACATTAGTGTGTCCAAGTTGAAAGTTACAGTCTTTTAATAACCTGATACAAATGGCATGCCTTTATGTTTCTTCGTATTCTTATAGAGATAGCTCATGGTGTGATCCCTGGAAGGGAGGGATGAGGAGAACCTCTGTCCACCAAAACACCCTTCCTGTCTATTCTCTTTGCTCTTTCTATGCATCTCCATTGTAGATGGCTTTTTAGAATCTTCTAAAACGTTCCAGAAGCCGAAGGCAGGATACTCAGGAATGTGCCTATGTCTTTCCTGTCCATCTATTTCCCCATGATTTCAGGATGGTCTAGATGGTAAAATTAATTGTTGGCTCATTGGTAATTTAAGTTTCTTGAAATGGCTAATGAATGCCAGAGATTGAAATACCATCTAACACTTGGGGCCTATTTGTATTTTGGTCTTTGCACATGACATCCATGTGTATACATGCCCTCACCTATGTGGAGACCACAGGCTGACAACAAGAATTTTCTTCCCCACCTGATCCCTCCTCTTCCTGTCTCCACCTATCCCCAGTCCATCTACAAAACCTCTTCTCTTTCCTCTTCCCAGAGAGATTCATACATCACCTCTTGAGTCCTCCTTGTTACTTAGCCTCTTTTGGGTCTGTATAGATTGTAGCTTGATTAACCTTTATTTTTCTGTTAATATTCTCTTATTATAAGTGAGTTGGTGCCTAGCCAACTGAAATACTGAAAGAATTCATCCAGTAACTGATGGAAGACATGCAGAGACCGACAGCTGAACATTGGGCAGAGTTTGGGGAATCCTGCCCAAGACGGGAGGAAGGGTTGTAGGAGCCAGAGGGGTCAAAGACACCACAAGAAAGCCCTCAGAATCAACTAGCAGGAACTCATAGGGGCTCACAGAGACTGAACTGACAATCAGGGAGTCTGCATGGGTCTAACCTACGCCCTTCATATGCATACTATAGTTGTGTATCTTGGTGTTTTTGTGGGACTCTTAACAGAGGTAACGGAGACTGTTTTTGACATCTTTGTCTGCTTTTGGAACCCTTGTCTTCCTACTGGGTTGCCTTGTCCAGTCACAATATGAGGAGAGGTGACCAATTTTATTGCAAATTAATTTGCTGAGTTTGGTTGATATCCCTGGAAGGCCTGCCCTCTTCTGAAGGAAAATGGAGGAGTGGATAGGGAAGGAGGAGGTGGGGGCAATGGATGAGGTGGGGGCAATGGGTGAGGTGGGGGGAAGACAGAGGGGTTGGGATGTAATATGTGAGTTAATAAATTAGTACAATGAAAAACTATGGGTTAGTAAACAACAAAGCATTTTCTACTAGCAACCTCCACCTTGTTTCTCAGTGTGGGGTCCCTCACTGAACTGATATATCCTTATTGCAGCTAGGCTGACTGAGTTCCAGTGAGTTCCAGGACTCTGCCGAGGTTAACAATGTTCTCTACCACACTTGATGTTTACGTGGGCGCTGGGATCTGAACCAAGTTCCTTTTGTGTATGAAACGGGCCTTTTACACATTGAGGCATCTTCTCAGCTCTCACTTGTGTCTTAAATGATGCCTGTTCACCTATGTCACAAGCAACCCATTGTGTACTTACCCATTGACTCTAAGAAGACATTTGCATAGGGCTGTCAAGGTCCCCAGAGACATGGTGCCCACCACATCACAGAAGAGGAAGACTGGCCACAAGCAAACAAATAAATATAATTCAGTGTGTAGTGAGCATTATAAAAAAATCTAAATTACTACCAGGGAAATCAGGGTTTTTTAGAAGACAATGTGATACATGACCAGTTTGAGCCAAACAAGTTGTCATTACATTAAAACTCATGATGTCAGCATTGGCAATGATGTACTCCAGAGTGTTTCAGTGCACTGCCCTGTGAACCACACAAAGGAGCCCCAGCAGTATTTCACTGGCCTCTCCAGTCTTCCAGGGAGCTAACAGTGCCTGCTCCATGGTAGGTGAGACTGTGAAGTGGGATTTTAAACTCTATTTTAGGTGCAAATAAAAGACACCAAATAGCTTGAAATGGAGAGCATGCCTGGAAGTCCAGCAGTGTTGGCACCAACTCCCCAGTGCTCTAGGAAAGCACACAGATGTAGGGCTGGCTCCTGTCTGCAGAGTGAGCCACATGGCCAACCTGTCCAGCAGTGTTGGCACAAACACCCCAGTGCTCCAGGAACCCAAGCAGAGGTAAGGACTGGACCCTGTCTGCAGAGGAGGTCACACGGCCAAACCCAACTTTCACTGTCCTTTGTCCCTGCTTCAGGAGGAACTAGCTTTTCTTTAAGTTTGTTTCCAGGGCATGTTCATTCTTGTTCTCCATTTATCTCGCCCTTCATTGTTTCCCTCTTTTTCTACTCTCACTGTCTCCCCCTTTTTTCTCCTTCCACGTTCTCAGTTTCCCTCCCTCTTTTTATCTCTCTCCTTCTTTTCTATCTTTCTGAGTTTGTGTCTTCTTCCTCTCCATCCACACTACTTTTTCTGTTTCTTCTTTATCCTCCCACAGTCTCCTTCGTCTCTCCCTCTTCCCCTCTCCCTTTCCATTTTCCTCCCATATCCTTACCTTTCCCCTCTCTCACCGCTCTCTCCATCTCCCTCTCTTTCTCTTTTTTATTCCTTCCTCTTCTCTCACTTTCTCTTTGCCTCTCCTCTGTACCTTCTTCTTTGTTTTCTCTTCTCCCTCTTTTTCTTCCCCTCTCTGTCTCTTCTTTCTCCCCCTCCCCAACTCTGCCCCCATCTCCTCTCTCTCTCTCTCCTTCCCTCCCCCCTCCTTCCCTCCCTCCCTCCCTCCCTCCCTCCCTCCCTCCCTCCCTCCCTCTCTCCCTCCTTCACCACTTTGCTTTCTCCCAGTCCTTATCTCCTTGCTCAGAATAAGCACAGCAGAGAATCACTGCATCTGACTAGATCAGGCCAGTTCCCAAGCCATCAATTTTGGTGGTGGTCTGGATGCCTGGCCTGCAGAGCTCTCCCACTATAATTAGGAAGCTTCAGTCCCTCGGGAAATCCTGGTCCTAGAATTCATTTCTGAGGAGGCTGTCTTTGTGATGATTCTCTTTTTCTCTCCTCCAAAATCCCACAAGTGGTTGTCAGGTGAGGGAGGTGCAGGTCCAGCACTGGGCCAGTGCTAAGCCTCTTATCTCAGCCTCCACACTGTGGGTTTATTAGCTTAAGTTCCCCAAGGCAGAACTCCAGGGCTGAGCTGTGAGAGTGGGGAACAACAGTGTCTGAGCCAGGAAGAAACAGGGGTATGATCGTCGGTGATGGAGGAAGGAAACTTTTGTGTCTAGCGGCTGAGTCTGTCTCAGGTGCCATTTAGCTGGAAGTGAAGGATGAGCCAAAGGGCTTCTTTGCTCTTTTGGATCCAGCTATGCTCACAGGGAACACCCAGGGGTGTTGAGGAAGAACCAAGGCAAACAGGCCATCAGAACCTCCACATTATCCTGCATTGCAATTTGGAATTTATTTCCAAGATGTCCACCTGTTTTTCAACATCAGACTGATTTCAGAGTGTCTGCGGGGAGCTGAGCTGGGTTCCAATCTAGATTCTTGTGCTTGCAGCCCACACCCCAAAAGTGGAGCTGCTGGAAGGTCTCCTCTGTTAGGGAATCATGCCAACAGCAGTAACAATGGAGTTGGAAGAGTTCAAGGCTTTATCTTCAGCAAGAAAGTACTGCAGCTCTTTGCCACATATTGTTAGTACAATCATACTTGGTCTTCCCAACAGCTTCTGAGATCTGGAACTTTTAGTGCACACACCAGATAATGGTCTGCATCAAAGAGAATGAGAATGCCCAGGGATTTTGAGCCTTCCTATGGGACAAAGGTTTTGTGGGAAGTAAGGAAATGGAATATGAGGAAGTCCTACATAGTGTTTTCTGTACACTAGGCATACACACAGGAGTCTTGTCCCCTGGGAGTCAGGAATTGGTGCGAGTCCAGTCTGGTCCATGTCAACAGCATCTTCTGGGTGAACACAGCCTCTCCAGGGCCTCCTCCTTTGGTCCCTCACATGTATTTTCTAACTTATTCTCATCCTACAGCAAGATGCCCTTATCAAGTGCAGACTGGATTGGGGTTGTTCCTTCCCTAGTGTCACCCAGATCTCTAGTTCTCCCATCTCCTCCTGTCCCTCCTTTCCTCTCCCTTCTCCTTTTCTCATCCAGCCACTGCCTTCCCTTCAGTTTCCAGGTGGAGTCATCTTTCTCTCCCTGGACTCCTAAAACAGTCTGCTCCATCCTCGACACACTCTTCCTACTCTGAGACTATTCTCCTTAGCTTTTCATCAGATTTTGAGTTCAGGCATCTTTTAGGGATGCCTGCCTGGATCTTGTCACCAAGTCTCTGTTTTAAAGTGTGCAGTTCAGTGCCAGAAACCTTTCTACATAACTCATTATCACCAGTGCCTGGGAGAGAAGAAGAGGCAGTTAGTCAAAATGGGTCAAATTAATGGATCAGCCCACCAGGATTAATTTATTCATGCATTGAAATCTTCCAGAGATATGCAAAGTTAGAACCTCAAAACCCAGTCACAGTCCTCTGAGCTCTTCATTGATCATGGTCAAGGGTGGTGGGTCTGTATCAGTTACCTTTGTGTATCTGTGACCATAGTACCTGGAAGAGAGGACTCAGAGATGAAGGTTAGTTTGCCTTAGTGTTGTAGAAGGTTCCCTGCAAGCTATGGTGGATCAGCTCAGCCAGTTGTAGAGGGAGGATCTGGTAGAGGCACAGTGTGGTCATCAGGCAGGAAGCATAAACCAAACAGGAACCAGTGTCTTATAGCCTCCAGCAAAGCCCTACCTTCAAAAGGTTCCATGGCCTCTCCAAACAAAGGATCCCAGCACAACACCACACAGTCACAACATGAGCCTGAATTATTAGTATTAGTATTATTCGTATTAGTTTTAAACCATAGCTGGTCCTACATTCAGTGACTCGAGGCCCAGGCATCCTTCAAGCATCTCAGAAAAGGGGTGTTGTGGCTGCAGTTCCTGGGAAGAGACTTTTCCTGTGCTGAAAGAAGGAGAGCCATCGAAGCAGGATACACAGTCATCAGAAGAGCCACAGGAACCTGGGTCAGAGGCCACTGTGTGCCACCGTGTGAGGCCTCCAGGCACAGGCTACCCTATTCTTCAAAGTCTCAGCATGAAGGTGATTTTGAGCAGTACCTGGTGTCACATGGGTGCCTAAGGGAGGCCAAAGCATTTCTTTTCTATTCTAGATGGTTGGCATTTTACTGAAGGCTGGGCTAACCCCACACCTCTGTAACATTCCTCTCACTTAATTAGAGAAACCATGCTATGGTTTCCCAGGTTGAGCAATAAATTGCATAGGCAAAAAGTTATATGGGGATTTCATCAATAGCTAAAGGTGAAGACAATAGCCTTTTTGTTGTTGTTAATTGAAGAGAAATTCAAAATGATATGAAATTCACCATTTAAGTAGTCATTTAACTAAATAATTGATTTACTTACGGTCTCCTATATCCAAGGCTGACCTTGAACTCATGTCTTGATAAAAATGACCTTTAACTCTGTCTCCTTCTGCCTCTACCTCCTAGGTCCTGGAATTTTGGACATGCTTCCATATGCTGTGTTTATGCTGTGTGGGCAATGGAACTCAGGGCTTTGTGCGTACTAGGCAAGGACAGTAGAGCTAAAGCCCCCACCCCAACTCACAGTTTTAAAGTATGTGATTCCGTGTTATGTAGGGCAATCTCAGCGTGCAACTGTCGCTTTGATTCAGTTTTGAAATATTTTTACAGCCCCCTGAAAGCACCATTCTCATTAGTGATCCTTCTCTCGTTCCCTTGCTCTACAGTCTCTGGATCTGCCTCTCAGCTTCCGCTCTCTTGATGGACACAGGGCTCAGGAGAGAGGTCCCTACGGTGTGGAACTTCCAGACCATTCTGGCAGAAATCTATTGCTGGCTTAGGGCATTGCATTGAGAAACCCCACCCAACCCCTCCACCCTTCAGTGTTTGTTTATCTAGACAGGCTCCTCACCAGATGTCCATAAACTCCTCCAACCCCATCGTGTATTCAGATGGAAATAAATGGGTTTAATTACTTAAAGTAGATTTGGAATTCAGGGACGAATGGTTTGCCTTTCTCTAGTCTACATGAACGCCCGGTCACAGGAGGAATTGTAAAATGCTCAAGTCTGTGAAAGATTGTAACTGCTGGCCTTGGCAGACAACAGCATTTGGACCGGAGGCTGGCTCTTTCCACCTCTTCAGTTCTGGCAGCCTAAGCAGGGACAGGGACAGCTCAGCCAGTGCCTCAGTCCCTTCCACCTCTATTCAAAGGACTCCCTGCCAGCTCCCACATGGCCCTCTAGGATCACCCACTGGAGCAGCCTGTATTTTCACTAACCACCAAGTGATAGCTTGGATACCAGGAAATCTGTAACGAGAGGGGAGGGCGGCTGCTAATAGAGCAGTAATGGGGAAGTTTAGGCAAGCCTTCCAAGGGAGGGAAATTTACAATTTAAATAAGAAATTTAATCAATTCTAAATGGACTTAAAGAGGAGGCGGAGGGTGGCTTTGTGTGGCTAAGACTGTGGTGTGAGGACTTGGCCAGGTCCTCAGTGGGTGGGGAGGAAGCCTAGGACTGGTGAGTAAGAAGAGCCAGTCTCAGCACAAGCAGGGGTGTGGTATTCAGGGGTCAGAGCATCTCAGCAAGGGCACGCCCAGGGCAGGTGACAGATGGAGATGTCAAGCCATGCTTAGCTACCATGTCTTCTGCTGTCTCTCTTAAATGATGCCTGGAGACCTTTCCAGCCATCCCAGGAACCACTCGGATCCTGTAATTCTGTTTTTATCTTTCTTTATGCCCATCTTTATCACAGAGGTAACATCCCTGGAGCTACTCTGATGCTGTGAACTGCAGGAATGCCAGAGTAGCTGTCTGCTCAGCCGAACAGATCTTCGCAGAGAGGAACCCCTTCTAAGCAGAAACCTGATGGAACCCCCTAAGCCAGTGTAAGGGGCCTGCTTTTCTCCTCCACTGACTGGATTGCTCAGTTACAGTGCAGGGCCATCTTAATTTCTGATCTTCATCAGCTGGTTCCACTAAAGCTAAGTCACCTCTCATGGTCATGGTCCTCAGGCCCCTGTGCCATTGAGCTGAGATCCACCCCCCTGCACCCCCCCATGCTTCCCACTACTCCAATACAAAGGTCTATTGCAGTGCCATTCACAAACACCAACATGTGGAAGCAGCCTAAATGCCCATCAGTGTGTGAATGGCTAAACAAAAACAGGCTCTGTCCTACAGCTAGGCTTTATTCCACCTTACAAAGGAAAGGAGTTTCGTTCCAGGAGCAATAATGGGGATGAACCTTGAAAACAGGTTGCCAGTAGAAAAGCCAGATCCGAAGGTCACATACTGTAGGATTCCATTTGTATAAAATGTCTAGAACAGAAAAGGGCAAAGGCAGAAAGCAGACAAGTGGTTGGCAGGAGCTAGAGGAAGTGTGGGTGGAGCCACTGTTAATGGGTGTGGGTTTCCTTTGAGGTGAGGTGCCTACTTGGCAAGCACACAGAAGTGGTAGCTGGGCAACCTTGTGAATGCACTGGGGGCCCTGGGGCTTCACAGTTGAAAATTCTGAATTTTATGTTATGCAAACATTACTACCAAACTATGCTTTTAACGTTGTCCTAAGGGCTAGAGGGATGGCTTCACAGTGAGGAGCATACACGGCTCTTGCATAGGACCTGAACTCAGCTCCTAGCACCACCCTGGGTAGCTCACAAACACCTGTAACCGAAATTACAGGGGATCTGACAACCTCTTCTGGCTTTAGAGGGCACTTGCCCTGAGGAGCACACACCCTCACACAAATGCACATACACACATAACTTCAAAATAAAATAATATAAAACAAATTAAAAAAAAGCCACAGTTACTTATCTTTCCAGAACCATGTTCCTGTCTTGGTCCTGGTCATGAACAAACTATAGGGCCTCTCTTTATCTATATAGAGACAAGACCCACACTATAGAGGTGTTCTACTTTGTAGCCTAGAAGAAGCAACACTTGCATCAAGAGGCCATGAAAGCCCTGTCTGAGAGGCTCACTGGTTTCTGCTTCAGATCTCTCTCACTACCCCATGCTCTACTCACTCACATTTCTCTGGAAATGACTAAACATAGAACAGACATTTCCTCTTTGAGCCTTCATTATGAAGGCTCTAGAGTCAGATGAATCTATTAACTTGTCTGGTGATAGGAGTGTTGGCTGTGGTCATCATGGTGAGGAGAGAAAAGACCTTACTCTCTCCCTTCTTGCCCTGTATCACCACCAGCTTCAAGCTTGAAGTGGCTGCCTTGTCTCCTCTTAGGCAGACTTAACCGCTACATGTGGACACTCAACTTCTACCTTCTTAGCTCCCTTGCTGATGTCACTCTGTAACATATGCACAGTGACATCTTTGGCCTTCCCCAGTTGTGATACCCTGATAGCAAGGTCAGGCAGGGATACTGAGTCCTTGTGCTCATGGGATAAGGTCTAACTTCAGAAGCTGTAAGCAAGGTTGAGGGACAAAAGTCCGCTATTATGCAAGTCTCGGGTCTTAAAGGCAGAGGGATCGTTGTGATGATTTGTTTCAGTTGTCATCTTGACACAATCTAGACTCACCTAGGAGGGAAGTCTCAGTGAGGGATTGTCTAGATTAGGCGGGTCTGTGAGGATGTCTTTAGAATTATATTGAATATATTAATTGAAGGGATACTTTTTTACTGTGAGTGGCGACATTCCCTAGGCAGGGCACCTGGAACTATGTAAGAGTGAAGAAAGCCAGTATGCATGCTCAGTCCAGTCCTCGCTGCTCTTGATTGCAATGGGATGTGATCAGCCGCTGCCACATTGCCTTGAATTCCTCACAGCAATGGACAGCAATCAATCTTACCTCCTGTAAGTGCTTTTTGTTAAGGGTATTTTATCATGGCTACCAGGATCCAAAACTAAGACACTCTTTCCAAAGCTGGAGGGAAGTGTTTGAATAGATAGCATCCTATTCAAGCCTGGTGCTCTTTGAAATGATATTTGTGTATAATTAATAATTAACCACGTGACACCTTAGAAGAACTAGGTCTTTCTGAATCCACTCATGAATACCACACCTCTACATGGAAATTTTAGTTCTAAAACATTCTTGGTGAGTACCATGAGGGGTTGGGAAGGGAACAAAGATGGGTAATATTTCTTTATTAAAACCAGGTACTGCCTCCCTAGGGTATCTCTAGAAATGTGTCCTGGAACTTGGAATTATCACATTGATGTGAGAGAGTGTGTTTTGGAATTTTGGGAAAAGGAAAGGGAATAGGGAAAACAATTATTCCACCTCAGCCTGTATTGGAAAATAATTAAACATAGATTTAGATTCTACTATATCTGTGACCCAAGAGTGTGTTTTGGGATTTGGGCTGATTTGTATCCACCCAAGTCTTTTCCTTATTTGCAAGGCCTGGACCTATAGTGAAAAAATCCACTCCTCAGTCATATATGAGCCATAATGTTCACTCATATGCATATCTAAAGGCTGTTTGTTTCATAGGGTAATTGGTAAATCACTGACCTGTAGTTCTGGGGATAGATCCCAGGGCCTTCTCTATACCAGGCAAGACCTCCATAATGAAACTTTAGCCTCAGTCCACCTTTACTTTTAACCTTGAAGAGAATCTTTTAAATTATTCTATGTTTTCCAGGCTGGCCTTGAAGTCAGAAGTCATTTAGTAGCCCAGGAAAACACCAGAATAAAGAATCTCCTGTATCAACTGCCTGAGGAGCTCAGACCATAGGTCTCTACCACCAGGCCCTACTCATTCTCTCTTTGTATTGTATGGGTATGTGGGTGGGAGAGACTGAGCAAGCCTGTGCTATGACAAACTTGTCAAGGTCAGAGGACAACTCCAGGTGTCCACTCCTTACTTGGCACCAAACACCATTCCTCACACTTGTATGGCAAACACTTTGACCATTGAGCTACTTCCACAACCCAGGAAATCTGCACACTATTTAAGCTTGAGAAAGACAAAGCTCTTGGGCAGTACCAGTCTCCTATAGGCTAGGCAAGTGTTCTACAACTAAGCTACACCATAGTCTGTACTTTACTTTCCATTTTAAAAACAGGATCATGCTAAGTTACCCAGACTGGTCTTGGATTCATTCAGTAGCCCAATCTGCTGTCAAGTTAATGGTCTTCCTGCCTCAGCCTCCTGAAAGCTGACATCATAGACATTGACTGCATGGTAGCCTTCTGTTGATGATGACCAGAGTTTGCCAGTCATCACTGATTGTTCCTTGTATAAATCCCAGAACAGCCTCTATGGTAAGTTTTTTCACTGCTTCCCCTTACAGAGATGGGGACTGAAATTTGGACAGGGTAGAAGAGCTAGCTAGCAGTGCTTGAGTTGGGGTGAACAGCCCTGAGCAATAATGCCCACTCCCCAACTGTGTTATCCATCCAGGACATGTTCTCAAGATCCCGTGCTTTGCTTTGGTCGTATCCATACACCAATATGACCTTTACAGTACTCTGTGCCCCAGCTCTGTTGCTCATTTAATGTCTGCAATGGCTTTCAGTTTTAAGGAACATTGAAGCTGGGATGGTTTTCCTTAATGTAGAGTGGAAATAAAAACACTATTGAATTCAAAGCGGGTTCCTAAGAGTTCCTAGTGACAGACTTGCTCTATATTACTTGTACTTTTCTTATCAGTGTGACCAAATATCTGACAGAAATAACCAAAGAAGGGTCAACTTCAGCCCACAGCTCAGGGTCCAATCCATCATGGCAGCAGGTAGCAGATGGTCACATTCTATCCTTAGTCAGGAAGTGGGGAGAGATGAATTCTGGTTCTCAGCCTGCCCTTCCCTTATATACATTCTAGGACTGCAGCTTGCCAAGCAGTACTTCACACATTCCAAGCAGATCTCCTGTTCCAATCAACCCAGTTTAAAGATTTCCTGATAATTATGGCCAGAGGTTTATTCCTTTGGTGATTCTAGATGCTTTCAGGTTGACAATCTTTACTGCCCATCACACTCTGTGTTTGTTGAAAAGGGAGATAAGGTGTTAGAGAATAAAGATGTGTAGGTAGCAAGCAGTGTTGCTGGAAGGTTACCATTAACATTGTGAGCAAACTGAGTTTAAGGTGACTTACTGACTTCAGGCACTGACAGCTTTTCATCTCTAGCTGTTGCCAGATGCTAAGGTCTGGAGGCCATTTTAACTTCCCATAATATTGAAAGATATTGAGAGTGGTGGTCTAGAAGTGTTGCATGAGATGTTATTGAAAAGATGGAGGGTCCAGCATGATGGTTCAGTGATAGTTGCCACCAAACTTTATATCTTGAGTTCAAATATAAGAATACAGATGATAAAAGATTGTTGTCTTATGGCTTCCAGATATATGAATAGATAGATGATAGATGATAGATAGATAGATAGATAGATAGATAGACAGACAGACAGACAGACAGAAAGAAAGAAAGAAAGAAAGAAAGAAAGAAAGAAAGAAAGGAAGGAAGAAAGATAGATAGATAGATAGATAGATAGATAGATAGGTAGATAGATAGATAGATAGATAGATAGATAGATAGATAGATAGATAGATAGATAGATAGATAGATAGATAGATAGATAGATAGATAAAAAGGAAGAAAGAAAGAAAGTTAGATAGATAAAAATCTAAAGAAGTAGTGGTAAAGGTACGAGAGTATATCTTGTTGATGGGAAGGTAGTGTGTGTGGAAAATGGCATAAAAGTGTCTCAAAACAAAACAAAACAAAACAAAACTACAAAAATAGAATAGCCAGATTGTTACTGGCATGGTTCTGAGTTCAGAAGCATCCATTGGAGTACCCAGGATTTTGTTATGCCTAGGACCCATGTCTTTTACACCAGACAGATGTTGGCTGAGGTTCTAGCTATTCTTTTTGGCTGTATTTCCCCAGGTACCTTCTTGGCTGCCCTCAATCCTCTTGTCCTAGCCGCCATTTTGTTTCTATGGTCCTCAACCCAGCTCCTTCCCACCCTGGCTTTAGAAGGTTAGAAATCTTTTGTTTTTTCCTCCTTTTCAATTACAAAAGCCTGTTTGAACAGCCTCTGTGACAGCCCATGTTCAAACAAGCTTTTGTAATTGAAAACAGAGCTGGCAATGTGGCTGCAGGGACTCCTGCCTCAAAAGAAGGGTGTGCAGACCATGCTGTGAGCTGGTCCCAGAGGCCACGTTCAAAGTGTTTAAAGCTCCCTTCCAATTAAAAAAAAAATGGAAAGGAAAAAAGAAAATCCTGTTTAAACACAAAGTCCAAACCGGTTGGCTTGAGTGATTGAAAATGGGGACTGTGACCAGGCAGTAGCTTTACTCCACCTTCTTGGAAATGGAGTAGGGAAGGGACACCTCCTCCCCAGGCCCAGACTGTTGTAGGATGTCTCTGAGATTCCCAGTGATCTCCACAGTTTAGATTCATAATCAAGTGCAAATGCCCCCTTCCTCTCTCTCCCTCATTATCTCTTTTTCTGTCTTTCACTACCCCCCTGCCCTTGTGTGTGAATGTGTCTGTGTGTGTGTGTGTGTGTGTGTGTGTGTGTGTGTGTGTGTGTGTGTGTGTGTGTGTGATGAATGCAAAGACCAAGAACAAAAAGAACTGGGTTCTTATTGCAGCTGTGTGACCTTGGGTAAATGTGGAACCTCTCTGGGTTTTTTCCAGGTTCTTTGTCTCTAAAACCCCATCACTTGAGCACTTGCTTTTAAAGACTGCTGTGAGCATGGAAGGAATCTATCTATTTAAAGGAATGCCCAACTGCATGCTAAGATGCAGGCTCCTTTGAGTAATGTGTAGTTGGTCTTACCATGTAAGTGGATCACAGTCTTTATAGTGATGCTGTAATGAGGAGGAGGCTTCTCAGGGCTTAAGAGTGCTGACTGTGTTGACTGCCTCCATGGCATCTCCGTGAACTCTTAAACTAAATGAGAATGATGATGGGTGTATGTCTCTGCCCATCTCTCCTCAGCCCCAAATATGCACACATAGGTGTGTTCTCACTGTGTGCTGAGCTCTGTGATGGGAGATGAACATAGAGAGCTAGGAAAAACCAAAGGTCTGGGTGTTGACACGCTATGCCATTGCACTGAGATTTGGAGAATCATTACTTCATCTTAGACACACAGAGCCCTGGCTAAAGGAAGGAGTCTGACCCCAGTTCAGTTTGGTGAACCAATGATTGTTGCTTACAGGAACATTGTGAACTAAAGGCAGCCACATTATGAGTTTCAACCAAAGGCATCACCCCCAGTAAACTGTAAATTTTGTTTCTTTAGGAGTGCTGAGACAACATCCATCCTCAGCCTGGACCCCTCCTCAGCCCGGCCCCCTCCACCTTTTAAAAATATTTTTGTGTAACCTTGAGGAAGGAAGGGGCTGCCTGGGGAATCTTCTGATTGGTTATAAGCCTCCCGAGCCTCCTCCTTCAATTTATGGAACACAGATTTTTGAGACAGGGTCTTTTGTAGTCCAGAATGGCCTCAGACTTGCTGTGTACCCAAAGGTGGACTTGTGGTCCAGGTCAGCAGCACTGAGGTTACTGGTATTGCACATGTGCTCAACCACACCCAGTTAATGAGGTCCCAGGAATTGGACCCCACCCAGGGCTTTCTGTGAGCTCTACAGAGGAGCTGCATTCACTAATCTCCATAGGGAAACGTCTGTGGTCCTGATGTTGGGTAGGTGATCCCAGATATTCCAACTCAAGATGGCACTGGCTATGTCCAGAGGGAAAAGCTGGGTGGTATAAGTATCCCAATTTTCTATGAATGGGGTGTGGCAAAGAACCACTAAAGAATCTGCTCTTTCCTTTCAGTAAGGAACTTTGTGTGTGTGTGTGTGTGTGTGTGTGTGTGTGTGTATGTATGTGTGTTGCTTGGTTGCAATATCCCTGAGTTGCCACACCATACCACATCATGCCACATCATGGTATGCTACATTGTGACATGACACACCACACCACACCACACCACACCACACCACACCACACCACACCACACCACACCACACCACACCACACCACACCAAGCTCTTCTCATCTCCATAACACCACCGTAAGGCTGCTGCTGGGCCAATTGGTCCATTTCTCTTCCTTGGCAAAGGGAAAAAAAGTAAAGCGCTCAAAATTATTAGGTAATGATATCACTTTAAAAGGCGACACAATATTTTACCAGCGTGATGCCACTTAGCTGTGGTTTAATAAAATCCAGAAAGCCCGGAGCTGAAGAAGCCAGCGTCAGGTGGGGGCACACAAGCAAGCTCTCAAAACTCACATCAGGAAAATTACTTTTTCTTCAAATGGAAACTTTTCAATTGCTTTCAAATAGCTGCTGCTGATGGAAATAATTCCCTTTCCACGTTTGCATACGCTGCCTGTGTCTTCTCTGCATGGCGCCAGGAGCTTCCTTAATAAAGATGGCTGCAAGGCTCTGATGTTGCCAGGCTCATTATTTAGAAAAGGCACCAAACCAAGTCAAGGGGAGTCAATTGATTACTAAATGCAATTCCTGTTTGGTGTCCCCTGAGGCAAATAGAGGCCACTGAGGGACTGTGAGGATATGTGTTCACAGGACAGCTAGGAACCATCAGCCTTGTTTATCCATTTGGGGTATCCTGTTTGGATAACAGATACTAATGGGGACCTTTCCTCTTTTATTTATTTTCCTTCTGGTGTCCTAGTATTGTTAATCTAGGGCCTTGAGCATGTCAGACAAGTACTTTACCACTATGTTACATCCTCAGCCCTTTAAAATAAATAAGCTAATTAGTGTGGGTAAGTACTGTGTAAGATGTCTCTTTCTTCCAGTGCTGTGGCTACAAATACCTGGCTTTGTGTGTGTGTGTGTGTGTGTGTGTGTGTGTGTGTGTGTGTGTGAGAGAGAGAGAGAGAGAGAGAGAGAGAGAGAGAGAGAGAGAGAGAGAGAGAGAGAGAGAGATGTTGGTACAGGCTAATACATTCCATGTTGTACACGTGGAAGTTAAACAACAACCTTGGGTGCCAGTTTTTACTCTTTTACCTTATCTGAGACAGGAGAGCTTCAAATGCTGTGCATATCAGGGTAGCTGGCCTGGGGATGCTCATGCCTCTGCCTCCCTCTCCTTGTAGAGGTGAGCTGGCATCGCAAGCTCTTATATGCGTTCTCAGGATCTCAGCTCAGCTCATCAAGCTTGAGTAGCAAGAATTTTTACCCCACTGAACCATCTCAGCAATCCGTATGTTAGGAATTGAACCCAGCTCTTCATAATTGCATGGCAAGCTCTTTCCTGACAGAACTATCTCTGCAGCCCTTCCCTCAGCACCTCCTTTACCTATTATTTTAAAACAAGGTCCCATTAAGCTATCCAGCTGGCCTTGAACGTAATCCGTTGTCCAGACAGACTGTACATGCAATTCCCCTGACTCAGCCTCCAGTAGCTGGTACTACCTGCCAGACCCATTAGACCTAGCTAAAGTTTCCTTTTACTGATGGGGGAAGAGACTGAGAGGCAGTCATAGAAAACCAGAGATCATGTCCATTTGGGGTGGCTAAGCCATTGGGGATGTGATGTCTACCAGCCATTGCTGTACTATTATAGTGAACCAAGATTAAGAATTCATCTTCGTCTCCCCCATCCTGCCCACAGTCCTGAAATAGAATGCAGAAATCAAGGCTGAAAGATGAATGTGCTCACTGTTTCCAGTGCTGAGGTTTGTGAGTGCTGGTTGCTGCCCAGTGGTTTTTGTATGGATATTGTATGACCCAAGACACCAGACCTCACAGTGAGCCACATCTTCTCAGTCCATTTCCTTCTGTCTCTCTTATCCTGTCATAAAGAATGGCCCAGATAGGTACAAGTGGCCTTAAACTTCTTCCGAGCTTGCCAAATTCCTTTTGGCACAAAGAGGCACTGACCTGGGAAAAGCCAGTCAGTCCCAGCCCAGTGTGGATATTGGAGCCCTTTGTTTTTAGGATTGCCTGTTGTTGGTGCCAAGTGAGGGTGATTTTGCATTGGCATTGGCTTCCTTTTTAGGTCCATTATTTACTTTCAAGAAGTAAGTCTGGTTAAAGGAATGTGTAGAGTCCAGTTCAAATCAGAAGTTATTACAGTGTCGCCAAGGTGCATAGACTCAGCCTGTGCTCTCGGACGCTGAGACAGGAAGTTCTCAACTTTAGTGTCAGACTGAGCAAATTAGGGAGAGCCTGTCTCAACAGTAAATGCTAAGAGGGCTGGAGCCATAGCTCTATGATAAAATGTTTTCCAGGCATGCATATGGACTTAGATTCAATTTCCAACAATGAAAATAAAGAAAAATAGAAAGATGTTGGCCTTGTCTAATATGATTTAGGGCCCATGATTTAGGGCAGAAGACTCGAGCCTGTGGTAAGGATGTGTGCACCCTTGTGTGCTAACAGAGTGTCTGAGGTAGGTATGAACAAGCTAACAGGTCAGGTGATGTCTGCCATCAAAATGTAAGTGGTTATTCACATTTATCAAAAGAAGAGGACATGCTATACCATGGAGAGCTGTACAGGCCAACACTGGGTTGGACAGGAGTGGTAAAGAAGTGGGGCAGAGACCCAGGGGCAGTCGTATTCACATGTAGAACATACTTGTCTCTGCCTCCCCAATGCAAGGATTTTACAATCCCACCCACAGTGGGCTGGGCCCTTTTACATACATTAGTAATCAAGACCATCCCCCACAGACATGCCTGTGGGTCAAAGTGATAAAAACAGTTACTCAATTGAGACTCCTTTTCCAGGCAGCTCTAAGCCATGACAAGCTGCCAGTTATTGGTACCCGGGTTATGACTGCACCTTAGAAGACATTTTTGTTCCAAAGAAAAGCATGTAAACTTGGTAGGAATTTCTCAAGGGGAAATATATGTTTATTCATATGACTAAATGCATACTTCTCATATAAATACATCTATTGTTGTAATGATATTTGTAACATACAGATCTGTGATATGTAAAATAAATGTGGTTATCCATATGATATATAGTTGTATTTATACGAGAGTATTTTTATGGTCTAGGAATATAGTTCAATGGATAAAGTTATTGCCACATAAGGATGAAAACTTGGATTCAAATCCCCAGAGCCTATGTAAATCTTGATGTATTTGAGGTGCCTGTAATTTCAGCACTCCTATGGTAAGATTGGAGGCAATGGCAATCGTGTCTCAAACTAAAAGAGGATGTTCTCTTACTTCCACACATTCATGTGTCAAATATGGGTTCACATACACACATACACACAAAGATAATAAATAACTATGGTCTATACCTGAAACATATATACTTAAAGCTATAGGTAAAAAAATAATAAATAACTGATACATATAATTTCATACATGAAACATATATACTTGTAATAATAGGTAAATACACATAGATAATGTTCATATATACATATATAAACTTACCTATAAATGTGTAATAGACATGTTACAAAACAGAACTTTCAGTTGAACATCAATTTTTTTCTATTCATTTAACATCCCAATCACAGTCCCCCTTCCCTGCCCTCTTCCCAGTCCCACCCTTGCAGATATCAAAACATGTTACAAAGGAAAACAGCAGCTGGACAGTGGTTATTCCATCACCTGTTAATATGAATCATATTCTGTTCTTTACTATGTGTCTTCAGTCAGTCAAGATCATTTGCATGAGTATTTTCTTTTTACAAACTTCTGTGCCCAAAGGCAAAGTATCTCTATTATTCTCTGTTATTGTTTTTTTTTCTTATTTGTTTCTGTACTTTACCAATGAATGCCTGAAACATAGCTTTGCTTCTGGAACAATCTCCTGATGTGTTTTCCTGGGAATCCATTAGCATTCTGATCTGTCACTGTCTGTAGTCAGAGCTAAGACAAGTTCTCCAAGATTTCTCACCCCTTCTCTGACCTGTGCATGTGTTATTTCATATTCAGACTATTTCAATCCACAATTGAGGATAAAACCATAGACTGCTTCTTAATGGTGACGGTGGCCCTGCTCCTACATCTAAAATAATCCCAGGTTCTGCAGTGGACCACACACAGCTACTTCTCTCCACACCTTCCTCTACTAGTGACCTTTGCAGGGTAGCTGTCGAGTTTATCTCCCTAAGAGGTAGAGGCTGTTTATTGGTTCCTTGAATTCTAGCTGTACCTAATGGGATACATCACAAGTGACTCTCAGCCACAGGAAACCCAGAGGAAAGACTTCTAAAATGTTTTCTTTTTCCTCTGGAGCCCAGCTGAGCAGCCAGGTGGCCTACTTCCCAATGGTCAGCTGAGCAGCCAGGTGGCCTACTTCCCAATGGTCAAGTTGCAGCCAAGGATCCCTAGACAGACTCACACTGTAGTTCACACTAAGAGAAAAAGAAGCCATCTGAGAATGACAGAAATGTCTTTTAAGCCCATCCCAAATGCCAAGTCATTGTTACTTTAGCAAAATAAATGGTTATCATTTAAAGTCAAGTCATTTTGGGATGGTTACTCTGTAGAAAAATGAATCCCGTTAATTATCTGTGGTTAGTAAAAATATCAGAGTTGTTGAAGGCAGATGGCCCGGTGGGGAAGTGCTTGCCTTGCAAGACCATGGTTGAGTTAGATACTAAGAACCCATTTAAAGGAGGAAGGAGAGAACTGATTCCATGAGGTTGATCTGCATGGAGGTACTGTGGCACACATGCACACACCACACATACACACTACAGTGAACACACCACATATACACATACTATCAGTGATCTAGTTCGAAGAGGAGGCACAAAGGTTGTAAGAGCCAGGATTGATAGATGACTCCAGGAGATTAGCATCTCTCACGCCCAACAGGACTCATGCATGTAAGACCTCATGGAGACCATGACAGCACACACAAGACCTGCACAGGCTCTGAGCAGACAAAATCTCAGCACTGAGAGGAGGAAGTAGTTTCCAGATCCCACCCCTAACCAACAGGCTATTTGCAATTGAGACCTTCTGGAAAAGAGAAAAATCACTTTTCTCCAGTGGAGAAAATGAGCATATCAGCTATACTCTGACAAGTCCCATGCCCTGGAAGAGAAAGTCAACACAAAACAGACTTCATGTTTTTATTTTTATTTAGTTTTTGTCTTATGGGTTTTATTTTACTGAGGGCAAAACACAGAAAACTAACTTGAAGTTGGGTCAGTAGGTAGGAAGAGATATGGAAGAACTGGGAGAAGGAAAATATCAAGATCAAAATATATTGTAGGAAATAATTTAAATACAAGATAATTTAATTTTTTAAAAAGCACACACACTCTAAAAGTATAGCATGTTGTGATACTAGAATAGTTTAGGAATCCAATTGTAGTGGCATGACCTTATGACCTTTCTCCTTCTGAGTTACAGATTATACCAAAATAGCTGTTTGGACTGCTGGTCTTTAGGGCTTTCATTATCTCCAGATGAAGAACCTGTTTCTCCACATATTGACTGAGAACTGAATGTTCATCTTCCCATGTCACCCCTGCAAGCCAAGCAGCAATATTTAAGTATTGACTAGGGCCCTTTTCTAAGGTCACCTACCGAGGAAGTCAGGAAGGGGCCCCCGAGTCCAGGCCCTTGGGGATATTAAGGTGCCAAGAGTAAGGGCTCAAACTTTAAATGAGATCTTGCTTGGGGAAATTATAATTCTTTACAAATTTGAATCAGGACTCTCAGGAAAAAAAAGACACTGAAAGACTATTAACCTGTCTCTAGGCCAGAACGTAGAAGAAATATGAAGTCACTCCAATTGAGGGGAGGGAAGATGGCTTCTTTGTAAGCTAACAAATGGGGGAGTTTGGATGGAGGGGAACCCTATGTCATGGTTTGGTTTTAGGAGGTTCCTGAAAACTCAGATGAAGTTAGATTTCATGGGCACAGCTGAAGTGCAATGAGATCTAGCATTCCACAGAGTATGGGATGAGCCTGGGCCTGGTCCACATCTTCATTGCCTTCTGAAGGGCTCTAGTCATGATGTTCTTTAGAGATGTGAGAAGCCAGGTCCTATGTGCACAAAGCAGTGGCTAAATAGGACCAGAATCCAGGGCTGTGCCTAAGCACCTGCACCCCTCAGGAGAGCACTATGCTCCTCCGGCTTGGCATCTTCCAATTCCTGCTGTCTCTCCAGACTTGTCATCTACTGCTTCATGCTGTCTTCCCAACCCTGGGCTTTACAGGATATAAGTGGTTGGCCACTGTGGCTTTGGGATTCACCAGTGGCTTCTCTGGGTGTCCTTTCTCACTAGTCTTGTCTGTCCATCAGTATTCCCAGTTCCCTTCTTTGGTACTCCCAACTCTGTATTACAGAGAAGAGAGCAATGCACTTGTCTTATGCCATCCATGCATATCCTGTCTTCATCCTTTCTCCTGAACAGACACCTTGCATTGCTGGGGTGAGAGAAGGTCCCCTGGTTACTCTCAACACAAACCTGTTTCAGCCTATCTTGGTAAGACTACATCTGAACTATGAGGGTGGTCACTAGAGCAACCATTATCTGGTCAATGATTGAGGACTGACAACTCCATTCTGACATCTAGGGTGTTGCAGAAGAGTAAGCCAATTCCTAGTAGCCAGTGATGTAATCAGTTCCATCTAGGTCATGGAGCATCCATGGAAAGCTCCAGCCTGGTTGTGAAGGCTTTGTGTGGGCACAGAGCAGACTTGTCCTTCCTTGTTCTCTGCGTTCTGCATCCCTTCCACATGGTTCTTCCTGCATTACAGTCTTCAAAATAGATCAAGAATCCATTTGTCTTCAAAATAGAGAACACATTTCTCGAGTTCTATGCACATTCTAGCAAATTATTACTTCCAAGGAGGGGTATATAGGAACGCTGGATTCACCACTGTCAACTAGAAGTCAGAATGAAGGTCCACACATTTGGTGGCCACTTGATATGTGGCCTTGCTGTGGATGGAGTTCCTCACTTTTGGAATGGGATGCTCACTCTGCTTACATGGAGTCAGAGCTGAAGGGCGTGGCATGGCACAATGAGGTGATCCTGGTGAGACAGCTCAGTGGTAAAGGCTGCCTAGCCTGAGTTTGATGCTTGGAACCCACATCACGGAAGGAAACAACTGACCACTAGAATTGTTCATGAAACTTCTTTCACATGCCTCCCACATAAATAAATGAATGTAAAAAAATTGCTCAAAAAGCAGGAAGATTAGTCATGTGGTACTCAGGGACTGGTAAAGCTGAGGGCAGAGTGGATGGGGAACGATAGAGAGAAGAACAGTTTGGCTGGCACAAGCCTCCATTCTGTGTGTTCAGTGTTTCTCTTTGCTCCTCTGTCTCCTTTCCACATTTGATTCTTCACCTCCTGGAGAGCATGGGCTGGAAGATTTCTCTACACCTTTACTCTGTGTCAGTGATCCTGGCAGAGTGTCTCTGCCTGGCTACATGGGGATGGATCTGCCTCTGACTTTCTTTATGCAGGGGATGGAGAGCTTAAGTTGCTTTTTGCATTTGCCAAAAGTACCTGCTGTAATTATGGCCACCCGTAATGAGAGCTTATGTAATTATTAGTGTGAATGGCTCTGCTCATTATGGGATGCATTTTTAATTTGCAGATGCATCACTAGGGTCATGGTGATTGGATTCCCTTTTTGACCATGAAGCTGGGAACACATGTTTCGCCATTTTCATGGTTGGACTTCTGAGGAAAAGGCAGGGGCAATGGCTGGGGGAGGGGCTGCAGAAGATCATGGATTTAGAACAAGTAAGGAAGCCAAGATATAGAGGTGCATCTTGTTCTCCCCTCAGACCAGCTCCAGGAAGTGCTAACCTTACTGCTTCCTTGGACTCAGATTTCTGGCTCTCAGAATTGTACATGTGAAGACTGTAGTTGCTGTCGGTGCTCTGAAAGAGTCATAACCATCACCACATTTCATCACTAGGGTAAGATAATGCCGTTCACTTACCAGGCAGCTTTGCGTGGTATATCTTAAACCACAGTTGTTTTGGTGTTTGCTCATTGTCGTTCACACACACATGCACACGCACATGCACACACTCAGACACACACATGCACTCATGCATGCACACGCACATTTTTTAAAATGTGCTCTTTGAATAGGAAGATGGACTTCATAGATGACACACCATCTCTAAATATTTGAATCTGCACCATTTAAAAGGCAGGGTGTTCTCCCTCATAACTGGCATTTTGGGTGGCACATTGATGTGGTGCTCATGTAAAGACTATGCCAGGTTCTCCCTCTTGTCCTGAAGCATCCTTATACCTTTATTTTTCAAGGATTAAATTGAATATAGGCATCATGCTCTTCATTCTCCTATATTCTGGATGCACCCACCTGCACTTGTATTGTTGATCTTTTACAACTCTGGCATTTTAGAAAACTGAGCCAGTTGTGTTGTGGACCAGCAATCATCAAAATGAGGTTCCTCTACCAATGGCATCAGCATCAGATAGAAATTATTAATTCATTATCTGGAATATTCTCAGGCTGTTGTCAGACCTATCAAATATAAACCTATGGAAATGGTATTTAGGAATCTAAAATGTGTGTGTGTGTGTGTGTGTGTGTGAGAGAGAGAGAGAGAGAGAGAGAGAGAGAGAGAGAGAGAGAGAGAGGGAGAGAGAGAGAGAGAGAGAGAGAGAGAGAGAGAGAGAGAGAGAGAGAGAGAGAGAGAGAGAGAAACAGTAACAGACAGACTGACAGAGACAGAGAAGGAACTTGTTCTGTAGATGAAACACTCTTATGTAAGGGAGCTTTCTACTTCTGGTTCCAGTCCACTGTGGTGGTGAAGATGTGGCAACTGGAAGGGCTTAGACTATTGTGGTGGTAGCTCTCAGTGTAGCTTGTACACATTTTGGAGAATAGAACATAAAGAGCTATGTGTGACCGACCAAGGGTATCAGACCTCAAGGACACTCCCAGTGACTTACTCCTCCAGCAAGGCCTCATCTCCCAAACCATCAACATCACTTGTGGGCCAGTTTGTTCAAATATGTCAGTCTGTGGGGGAAATATCTATAACATGTGGTGTTATACTTTAATTGGAAATGGCTTGAGAGCCTATCAAATCATTTTAATATTCTATTCGTAAGATCAGGTGCTCTGGGGCTGTTACTTAGCATATGAGGAATTTTAACCCTTAGGTGGCACCACCAGATAAGGTCTATGATACCCAGCTAAACTTGACATCCCAGAGCAGCACTTTTTTCCTTTTATTATGTGTACGTTATATATATATATATATACATACATATAGTGTGTGTGTGTGTGTGTGTGTGTGTGTGTGTACATGTATGAGGTGTATGTCTGTGTGCCTGTGGAGGCCACAGTTGGTGTTGAGAGTCTTGTATTTCTTTTTCATAGTTAGCTACCCATCCTTAAAAGGGGTTATTGGAAATGTTTGCAGGTCAATCTGCTTATCACCACTGGATCGACAATTTCTCCTGGCATCTAATGGGTGGAGGACATGGCTCTGTTCACCATTCAAAATTGCACAGGACAGTCCCACAATAGAGGCTGATCCATCTCAACATCTCAGTTTGAGTAATGCTATCTACATTCCCACGGCTTCTCTTGTTTACAGAGGGAAAGGCTATTTGGGCTTGTGACAGGCCCAACAATTATGTATAATTAAGGAGAGATGAGGTATGCTCAGAGTGGGTGGAACACCCTCGGGTTTAACTCAGACAGGTGGGGCAGGGAGCAGTCATGCCTCAGCAGATGGTAGCAGGTCTCTGCTTTTGGTACCACAGCCAGACTGCTGGGATGACTGAGTTAAACCCAGCAGAAAATGACCACAGCAAAGGTACCTAACAGGGAGATTTTTCATCCTAATTTCAGGGATGCTCACAGTGCCCTTGTGTGGCATCCTGAGTCCTCCATTATTAAAGCTGTTCTTAATTAAAGTGCTTTATGACCTTCCGAGGGGCCAGGCCAGAAAGGGCATTGTGATGCGGTTCTCAGCAGACTCTTTCAGCTCCAAGAAGCCTAATGAGGACTCATAAGTTAGATGAGCAGTCAGTAATCACCCCTCGCCTCTCAGCAAGTCGCTGATCGTGTGCCATGAGCCCGTATTTAATCTCTGCAACCCGGACCTCAGCCAAACTGCCAAGCCAGGTTTTAAGTGCTGCCTTCGGCTGCAGCCTGCAGTCTTGTCGCTTTCCAGCCAAGATTTTCCAGCCATGATGGAGGAATATGGCACTCCCAGAGCAGCAGGGTAGATGGAGCAACTGGATGGGAGAGGGAAGGCTTTGCTGTTTCTGAAAATGTGGCACCATCCTACCCCTGAGTACCAGGAGATAAAGGAAGTGCATGGACCAATGGCAAGCCAGGAAAGGCTCCTCAGAGTCTAGAAGTCATTCTCCTTCATGCTACTTTTAGGGAAACCAAGGAAGAAATACCCATTAACCTTCAGAGATTAAAACAGCAAGAAGATAAGTAACAGCTGAGGTTAGGAACACATAGCCCACAGCAAATTCCACCCCAGCAAATTCATCTCATCTCTTTGGTTTCAGTCTTTAAATTTCGAGGAAAGACGTGTTGATATAAAATGAAAGAGTGGTCATCTGGATGCATTAAGGGTTTAGAATTATGTTTTTGTTTGATTTATTTCTGTTTTGTTTTTGAGACAGAATCTTGCTGTGTAGGGCAGACTGCATCCACAGTCAATAATCTGCTCCTTTGCCCGCAGTGATGGGATGACTCTAATACCCTACCACAACCAGCTAAGAGTTTAAAATTCCTCTGGGTGAAACCAATAAACAAAGCTTACGAACATTTCTATTAGGTAGTGATCTCATAGAAAAACAGGCAGAGTAGTTCACGGGGAAAGTAAGGGTATGAATGAGATCCCAACACAGACATCATGGATTCGAGATGGTGATTTTCTATTGCCTAGCCTGGTGACGCTAACACCTGATGAATAACAAACAGCACATGTTGAAGAAGATGCTGAGTGAAATTTGAATTTTAGGCAGACGTTGGATAAACCTAAATGTAAATGATAAATATGTGTATATGAAAAAATGTAGTAATTATCCAGAACTTACAACTAACAAGGAATCCTCTATTTTAGTTGGCACCTATAAATACCAAGACATTCAAGTTCCTTTACATGGGAATCTATGCATAAGAGTCACCCAGATTTCTGTTTTGGGGGTAACTGCCTGACTTTTTTAGTAGGGACTTTGGTTAAACTAGCTCTAGGGGCCAGGGGAACCAGGAAGCAGCCAGATGGAGCCAGATTTTACCATCTGGTGACTTATGACTGATGAGATTTTTCGGGCATTTCTAAAATAGATTTTAGGTATTTGGTGGCCTAAAATCAATATAGTGGAAGCATTTACACCACAGCAATTGGCAAGCATTACACGCCAGAAATGTAATGTTTTATAGAAAAAGGCAGCTTTGGAACCAGGCATATGCCTTGCCCAGTGTCTGGGAGACTCACATATAGAAACTGGGTTGGGAGAAGTGACTTCTGGTTATCTCTGGTCGGGGACCCATTGGAAGCCCTAAGCAGAAATGGAAGCACATGTCTCTCAGACTCTTGTTTGGAACTGATTCACTGGTGTGCTGATGTGCAGTTTGTGTGTGTGTGTGCACCCATGGTGCATACATGTATGTGCTCATGTATGTATAAACAGAGACCAGAGGTCAACTTGGGCTGTGGTTTTCCTCATTTTTGAGAGATCTCTGACTGACGTGCAGGCCTGTGAACTCCAGAGGTCCTCTTGTCTCTGCCTTCCCAATGCTAGAATTACAAACATGCACAGGCGCAACCTTTTCATTTTTAATGAGTTTGGGGGCAAGTCATTGTGCTTGTGTGACAGAATTTTATTGACTGAGGCATTACCCTAGTGCTTTCCTGGGCAATTTTATAGAAAAACAAACATAAAAACAAACAAAATGACAGAAAATCTAAACAAACAAACAAAACAACAACAACAACAACAAAAACCTTTACTGAGCACTGGATTCCTCCTTTGTGCCCTTGAAATAATGATGGAGCCAGCTGGTATTACTGTGTTTGGGAACAGCATCTGAGGAGTCCCCAGCATCCATCTAGCGAGACCTGCTGATGCTATACAGAGGCAGAGCTCCTCCTGGCCGATCTTAAAGAAGCATCTGATACTTGCTTGGAATCAGCATTAACTGGTTACTCGATTTTCACGTCCTACTCATCCTTCCAAAAAGAGACAAATATCACAGAGATGTGTACAGTGTCACCTGCCCCTTATTTGGGCAGTAGTCATGGCCATGGGCTCTGGTGCGACACCCTGGAGGCCCAGGCCGTGGCTCTGGCAACTTTTAGCTGTAATTGGCTTGGTTTCATCATACCTCAGTTTACTCATCTAGGGAAAGGGGATGATGGTGGTGGGTGGGGATTTAAACAATACTCAATTGCATTCATTTCCTGTCGTTGCTATGACAACCACAGCATGAGCAGCTGAAACAACACAGATCTCGAGTTAGAAGTCCAGATTCAGTGCTATGAAGCTGAAATCAAGACTCCTCCTGAAAGCCTCGGGGAAGAATGCATTTCTCACTTTTGTGAACTTCCAACAGCCATGTGCACAGTCTCCTGGCTTGTGGCCCCATCTGTCCGTTCTCTGCTTTAATGTTTTCCACACACGTCTACCTCTGACCCATCTGCCTCCCTCCTATAAGCATCCCTGTGCTTCTATAACTGGTGCTGCCTCAATAGTTGAGCCCCATTTCAGGATCTGTAACTTCTTCATATTTCCAACAATTCCCTTTCCTGGGAAGCTGGACCAGTTAAGTGTTCTAAAGGGTTAATAGAAGGATATTTTTGAGATTTCTACAACAGCTAAATTGACAGCATTTGTTACAAAGAAAACCATGGATATGATCCACTTTCTGTCTATTTCTTTGTAGCCTAGACAACCTCTAAATTAACTACATCGCTGTGGACAGCACTGATCTCCTGATCCTCCTGCATCCACTTTTCAAGCACAGGGATAGTAGGCATGCACCACCATACTGACTTATTCAGTGATGGGAATTGAATCCAGGCCTTTGTGCACATAAGGCAAGCCCTCTACCAATGGAACGTCATCTCCAGGCTAGCTGGTTCTCAGTGGAGAGCATGAGGAAGCCAAAGGGAAACTGGCTAATCTCTGCAGTGGTACTGGGTAGTAGCTCTGTGTATTCCTAGAGCTCAACCATTCTCTCAGGAAGCACTTTGAGAAGCCATACTTTTCTTTCTGGCCCCAGAATACAACTGTGCAAGTCTAAACCACAGAACAAGCATCCTTCCTCAGCTTCACTTTCTGCTTTGTTTGTATCAAGTCATTCTCAGGATCAATAAGTCAAATCACATTAAAATCTGAATGCAGACTGGCTTCGATTCCTGACTCCAGGGGCCTAGTACCTAGTTTATTTTCTCATTCAGACATCAATTTAGGGTGTGTCCCAAGAAGACTGCTCATCACCTAGGAAACAAAGGGCAGCAAGAGAGGACTTTTAATTTAGCATCCCAAGCAGAACTTCTTCCCCCAGGACAAAATGTCTGTTTAGTAAGGGAGTTACTGGCGATCTAAATGATTTAGTGACGTTTTCAGAACTAGGGTAGTTTGCATCTCTCTACTGGAACATTGTTTCATATACTGATCTGATCTTGTCTTGGAGTTTGAAAGAGTCACTGCTAAGGGAACAATGGACAGAGGCCCTCCCTTACTCCTTCCCCATTGAGCTCCTCTCTGTACAGGCCAGCATCAGAGGGTCAACATAGGATGTATTTAATTAGAGTTTATAATGAAGAATCAAAAAGTTGTATGCTGAGCCTAAAAACAAATGTATATCAGTCTGGATTCAAGACTTCTGTGTTTCAGTTCTTAGTTTGGATTTTCCAGACAGGCTATCACTCTGTAATCTGGATTCATCTCAAATTCATCCGCCTGGCCTAGCCTCCTTGGTGCTGAGATTACTGACAGATGCCAGCATGCTCAGCATGGATTAAGGTTTAATGGGAATTTCACCAGGAAGCAGAGGATGACCTGTAGACCCAGTAGATCAAACTGTGGTTTGTCTCTAGCCCCCTGCAAGTCAAGGAGAAGCATTCTGGAATGTCCTGGCTCCGAGTTTCCTAAGCTGCTTTGCCACTAGTACGTGTGATGGTTAAGGAGTTTTGGTCAACTTGACCCAAGCTGGAGTCATCTGGGAAGAGGGACTCTGTGATCGAAGTTAATCTCAATAGGGTGCTTTTACCCCGCCTTTGATCATATATAAAAGAAACTCAACTTTTATTATTATAATAAGCCTTAATCAGCACTAGAGCTGGGAAGATATCTGCCCTCTATGCTATCGAATCTATTTTTCCATCAATGACCCTGGGTTATAATTTGCCATGTTCCATCTGGGCTGCTCTTAACTTCAATTGGCCAGCCCTCATGGCTGTGCTTTCATGATTCACCTAATGGATGGTGTTTTCCTTCTTTCCTCCTTTCCCTCTCCTCCTGGTTTTCTTCAGACCCAAGCTCAGGATCCCCAAACCCCACATGCCTCAATTCTGCCAAGCTACAGGTTGTAGACATCTTTATTGACCAATCAGGGATACCTTGAGGGGCAAAGTCACAGAGCATCACATGGGTCTATGTGCTGATTCTCCTCTCCTTCAGGCAAAGAGGCCTTCACAAAAAGTGTTGAGCATTACAATACAAAGCAAAAGACCAAACCTCAACAGGACTCTCAACTTGGAAAATGTCTTCATAAGATTTGTCTGTAGGCAAATCTGTACTGCAGTTTCTCCACTACTGATTTGTATAAGTGAGTCCAATACACTGTGGCTTGTGCCACCCTTGGACACGTAGTCATTGGTGCTTTAAGAAAGCAGGCTGACCAGGCCACTATGCCCAGCAAAACTCTCAGTTACCATAGATAGAGAAACCAAGATAGTCTATGACAAAAACAAATGTACACAATATCTTTGAACAAATCCAGCACTACAAGAGATAATAGATGGAAAATGCCAACACAAGGAGGGAAACTACACCCTAGAAAAAGCAAGAAAGTAATCTTCTTTCAACAAACCCAAAAGAAGATAGCTACACAAACATAAAAATAACATCACAAATAGCAGGAAGCAACAATAACTATTCTTTAATATCTCTTAACATCAGTGGACTCAATTCCCCAATAAAAGAAGACATAGACTAACAGACTGGACACATAAACAAGACACAGAATTTTGCTGCATATAGGAAATGAACCTCAGTGTCAAAGACAGACACAATCTCAGAGTAAAGGGCTAAAAAACAATTTTCCAAGCAAATGGTCCCAAGAAACAAGCTAGAGTAGCCATTCTAATATCAAATAAAGTCAACTTTCAACCAAAAGTTATCAAAAAGGATAATCATACTCATTAAAGGAAAAATCTACGAAGAAGAACTCTCAATTCTGAACATCTATGCTCCAAATGCAAGGGCACCCACATTCATAAAAGAAACTTTACTAAAGTTCAAAACACACATTGAACCCCACACAATAATAGTGGGAAACTTCAACACCCCACTCTCAGCAATGGACAGTCACAGAAACAGAAACTAAATAGAGACACAGTGAAACTAACAGAAGTTATGGACCAAATGGATTTAACAGGTATCTATAGAATATTTCATCCTAAAACAAAAGAATATACTTTCTTCTCAGCACCTCATGTACCTTCTTCAAAATTGACCATAGAATCCATCACAAAACAAGCCTCAACAGATATAAGAAGATTGAAATAATTCCATGCATCCTATCTGATCGCCATGGACTAAGGCTGGTCTTCAATAGAAACAAAAACAACAGAAAGTCCACATACACATGGAAGCTGAACAACACCCAACTCAATGATAACTTGGTCAAGGAAGAAATAAAGAAAGAAATTAAAGACTATTTAGAATTTAGTGAAAATGAAGGCACAACATACCCAAACTTATGGGACACAATGAAAGCAGTCCTAAGAGAAAACTCAGCTCTGAGTGCCTCCAAAGGAAACTGGAGAGAGCCCACACTAGCAGCTTAAGAGCACACCTGAAAGCTCTAGAACAAAAAGAAGCAAATACACCCAAGAGGCGTAGACAGCAGGAAATAATCAAACTCAGGGCTGAAATCAACCAAGTAGAAACAAAAAGAGCTATATAAAGAATCAAAAAAATTGGAGCTGGTTCTTTGAGAAAATCAACAAGATAGATAAACCTTAGTCAGACTAGCCAGAGGACAGAGAGATGGTATTCAAATTAACAATATCAGAAATGTAAAGGGAGCCATAACAACGGAAACTTAGGAAATTCAAAAGTCATCAGATACTACTACAAAAGCCTATATTCAACAAAACTGAAAAATCTGCATGAAATGGACAATTTTCTAGACAGATACCAAATGCCTATGTTAAATCTGGATCGGGAAAACAATTTAAACCCCTAAAGATATAGAAGCAGTCATTAAAAGTCTCCCAACCAAAAAAGCCCAGGACCAGAGGGGCTTAGCGCAGAGTTCTATCAGACCTTCACAGAAGATCTAGTACTAATATTCTTCAAACGAGTCCACAAAATTGAGACAGAAGGAACACGACCCAATCCATTCTGCGAAGCCACAGTTACACTGCATATTTCTCCTTGGAGAGTGAATGGTTTCTGTCTAATCAAGAACCTGTCACAATTTAACTATTATACATTATATATTATTTTGATGACTTAAAATGTCAATACTGAATTGTGTATTTTAAAATAAATTTTATTAGTTTAATTTAAAATAAGAAAGCATGCTGAACAAGCCATGAGGGGCAAGCAAGTAAGCAGCATCCCTCTATAGACCCCCTTCAGTTCTTGCTTCCAGGTTTCTGCTTTGAGTTCCTGCTCTGACTTTTTCTAATGATGAACTGTAGTCTGTGAGATGGAATAAACCCTTTCTTCCCCATGTTTGGTCATGGTGTTTTACCACACCATGAAAAGCCCTAACTAAGTCAGGATTTCATTTACGGGTGTGCAACTACATCTATGTGCACGAGGACATACATGTGCAGGCCAGAAGGAAGTCCAGAGACTGTCTTCTAACTCATTCTCTTCTCTTTCTCTCTCTCTTTCTTTCTTTTTTTTTTTTTTTTTTTTTTTGGGTTTTCGAGACAGGGTTTCTCTGTAGCCCTAGCTGTCCTGGAACTTACTTTGTAGACCAGGCTGGCCTCGAACTCAGAAATCCACCTGCCTCTGCCTCCCAAGTGCTGGGATCAAAGGCATGTGCCACCACACCCAGCTCTCTATCTGTTTCTAAACCTCTAACTCATTGATTAGCCTAGACTGTTTAACCACTGAATGCCAGGGATCCACCTGTCTCTGCCTCACTGGTACTGGGATTGCAGCTATGTATCACTACACTCAGCTTTTTAAAAAATAAGTATAAGGGATTTGAACTCAAGTCCTTGTGCTTATACAGTAAATACTTTACCAGCTGAGCCATCCCCCCTGTTAACTCTGGTCATAGCTTACATTACAGTTCATACATGGGACTCGGAGAAATTCTCCCTCCCTCACTGACACAAGAGCACGAAGTGGATGGATGTGACTTAAATATGTGAAATTTCCTGTGAGTTCCAGCACTGTACCTCACATGCATGCTATTTTCTCTCATTTCTCCCTCATCAAAAGTCTTCCATGCAAACTGTCAGGCTGGATCGGTGACAGTATCATCTTCAGACATATCCCCACATGGAGTTATAAATACATTCCACTTTCAGTTAAGCCATGCACAGTCCCATCTCCCCCTTTAAAATCTCTCCTGCTGTTTCAGTGTTAATCACATGCAAGTCTCTCATAGTGCAGTCATCTCTTGGAAGCTTCCAGCTTTCCATCCTATGCTGGAGTCATTAAGACATGGCCTGGTTTCCCTGTAAGAGTTCACAGTATCACTACACCCCACCCCACCTCTTCCATCATCCGGCTGCCTTTTATCAGCCTGGACATAGTGAAAAGCCAAACGTCTCTTTGAGTTAAGCAGACCCTTTTATGCAGAGGTGGAGCCAAGCGCCTCTTCTTCTGAACAGCACAGCATTTCCTGGAACTCAGAGATCAATGGTGTTGATAGACTGTTGACAGAGTGTTGCCGGCAAGCCCATTAAACAGGACGTGGGTCTGCAGCTGTGTTCACTGTCCCTTTAAGGGGCTGAAGCTAGTAGGAAATAGAGTCAGTTCTCTGGCCTCTTCTTTTTCACGTCCCAGAATTGATATGGAAGATGAACAAGAAAATTTAAGAAGTATGTCATCCATGCAGCTTTAGAATCTTTCCCAACCTATCTAGGAGAGGCTCACATCCTGCTTCCTTGCTCATCCTGTATCCCAGAGAGGCTCACATCCTGCTTCCTTGCTCATCCTGTATCCCAGAGTGTTGCTTTATTCATTGCTGTGTGACATTCTGGTTTGTGTGCCATCCATGAACAACTTGAAAAAAAAAAAAAAGCACCACCTCCGCCACCACCACCACCAAACAAACAAGCAACTCCCCCAAACTAAGAGGAGGAAAAGCCCAATCCTAGGGAGATGGCTCAGTCAGGAAAGCGCTCACCAGAGAAACAGTTTTGTCCCTTAGCACCTGAGCACAAGGCCAAGCATGGAGTGGCCTGCTATGGTAACGTTAGCACTGGGGAGGAGTGGACAGAGTGGAATAGATCCCTGAACTCAATGGCTAGCCAGTCTAATCAATTTTTAAGAGTCCCAGATCCAGTGAAAGACCCTGGGTGCAGTTTACAGTGACCTTGTGTTTAGTATCTCTTTAAAAAGCACCAGTTTTCACAGCCACTGAATGACAGTGACAGAAACCAAAGGCAGGTGATGGGGTAGAATTCCTTAACTCAGCTTCCTACTCTATTTGGTTTTTTTAGGGTCTCCTCTTATAAAATGATTTAAGTAAGGACAACAGAAATAAAAGCAACGTTTATTTTCCTTGACATACAATGTATTAAAGGCTTAACTTTGCCCTAACCCTCTTTGCACATAGCTTCTGGTATCCAGTGGCACAAAACTGCTGCTGGGGATACAGCTATGACTTCTCTGGTGCCTTAGTATTTTTTTTAATCCATAGCTGTTACAATGGAACACTGGGCAAGAAACAACTTAAAGATTTACAGTTTGAGGGGATACAGTCTATGATTGGGGTACAGGGGAAAGCAGGAGCAAGGGACAGGAGGCTGGTTGTGCATGAGTCATAAGCTGTTAAGAAGCAGAGAACAGGACATAAGACTGGGCTATAAAGTCTCAAGCCATCCCCTTCCCTCAATAACACACTTTTCTTCAGCAGAGCTCTGCCTCTTAAGGGTTTCACAACCTTCCACAAGAGCATTACCCTCTGGGGACCAAGTGTCTAAATCCTTAAGCCTGTGGGGAGTGTTTTAGACTCCAAACCCCTCAGATGCTGCAATGAATGAAGGGGTGAGTGGAACACCCCACCCCACATTGAGATTTCTTGAGGTCTACCATACACTTGTACTCTGGAGCAGTGTCTTAACTCGTCCTCACCTGTAACATCTATCCGGCAGGGTATTCATGTCATCAGAGAGCCACTATTGCAGACATCCCCCACTGCTCCCAGACCCAGGCCCTGTCCAGAATGCTTTTTCCTGGACTGCTGTCAGATGGGTTTGAAGAATGCCTGTCATCCCATAGTCCACTTCCCATCATGGGATGTCTTCTTTGGACTGCCTACACCTATCCAACAGAGTCCAAATCCTGTTTCTTGCCCTCAAATCCCACCCACTCTTCCCTTATGAAGAATACAAATCCTCACTTTCTTTCTGCTGCATATGACATTCCATGTGGCCACAGGCCTTGTGTCCTGTGGATATAAATGCTATACTGCCTTCAATATCCTTTCCCATACCTGACTCATTCATTCATTCATTCATTCATTCATTCATTCATTCATTCATTCATGCTACAACTACTTACCTATATGGAATTCTAGCATCTCAGCTAACAGACTGAAAGATGACTTGTTAATTATCATCATCATCATCATCGAAATAGATGAGGCCAGAAAGAAGGATCAGTGGGTACCACTTGCTACCAAGCCTAATGACTTGAGTTTGATCCCAAGAACACACATGTAGAAGAAGAGAAGCAGCTCATGCAAGTTGCCCTTTGATCTTCTTCATACACGTACAGAGGTATGAGTGCACACACATAAATGTAAGGGCAATTGTTTAAAATGACACAATAAAAATTGTTTAAGATGGAAATAGCACGCACATTCTTCTCCAACCACTGGGCAATAAATGACACACTTTCTTTAATAGTGACCCAGCAGCCTGGATATCAGATGTGAGAAATGTCAATGATTTCACAAAGGTGAATGTATCACTTTCCATGGAATGAATTTCCTTTTCCTGATGAGCTTATCATTGGCACTCCAGCTAGGGGTCTGAGTTCAATACGTTCTTCTAAAGCTTAGGAAGTAATTGCCTCCACTTGTCCCGAGAACAGGAAGTGCACCTTACCAAGACAGAGTGATGGTGTACCCACTGACGGCTGCATTATGTATCTCTGATCTCAAAGTGCATGAGTCAGTTTCTGAAATCTGTCTTTGTATTTAGAGGATTCATTCGAGCTTTAAAAAGACTCATGAGGGGTTGAAGAGGGATTGGTGAGAAAAATGCTTGCTGTGCAAGCTTGAAGACTTGAGTTCAGGTCCTCAGAACCCCTATAAAAGCTAGGCATAGAGGCACACACATCTGTAACTTCGGAGCTGGGAAAGCAAAGACAGGAAGGTCCTGGAGCTCACTGGCTCTAGCCTAGGAAAATAGTGAGCTTCAGGTTCATGATGGGCCCTATCTCAAAAAAATCTGTTCAAAAACCGGGGAGGCTGACCTCTGGCCTCTGCATTCACACACATATGCACATATAAACACATACCCTCTCACATAGACACACATACTCTCTCTATACACACACATCAATCATACATACACATAAATGTATACATCAGCACCAGAAACACACATATAAACATAAATATACACAGGATACACATACTGCTACACACATATACATATATACATATACCATGCACTCATATACCACAAGCACACACCACACAGATGCACTTACACACATACATATACCACACATATCACATAACCACATACAGCACACATACCACACACTTGCACACATACTACATGCCTATATACATACATACCACCCATGAACAAAACCAAACACAGTACATACATATACTATACACACAGAGATGCACATATACTACACACATGCATTTACACACATCATGTATACATAACACATACTACAGAAATGCACATACAACACATTCATATATATATACAACATACATGTACACATATACACACATACCACAGTACTGAAACACACGACCAGAAGAAGACATCTGAGGCAGCTTGCCTAGGCAAAGTTTCTGTGTCCACCTCAGCTAGTGAAAGTCATTTAAGGCTGCCTTGCCTAACAAACCTACAAGTCCACTAAGAGGCAAACTTTAGTAGGCATTCACAACACATGTGCATGGTAGGTTGGTACCCAGCCCACCTCAAGGTGACAGAGGAACTGTTACTATCAGCATTGAGAACGGGGAAGTTGTGGGTTGAGGGGAGGGAGGAGAACATTCTGGAGGGTTGAGCCAACAGCTTTAAAGAAGCACCTTGTGCTAAGAAACAAAAGACAAAGCCACCATCGCCACCAATCACAACAAACAAACAAACAAGCAAACATACTGCAAATGTGTACAGAACTACAAAAGCGCCTGCATGGTTAAAGCAATCAGGCAAGAGCAACAGCAAAGCCCATGCCTTCCTGTCATAGTTGAAGCCGTAGCCATCAAAGAAGCACGGTGCTGACATAAATATAGACACCTCAAGCAATGACATCTGAGTCATCACAGAGACGATCTTTCATTTCTGTGGTCAGCTGCCTTCCCCAGAGTGTCAGGATGAACAAGTGACAAAGGGTAGGCTCCTTGGTGTGTGGGGCAGGACACAGGATGTCCATGTGCAGAAGTCTGGGGTGTTGTTCCCAGCAGCTGTGGTATCTGGACACAGGTTTGTTGTGTTTCCTAGCCATTACCCCGATCGTCTGCACATCCCCTGCTTATGCCGGAACGGCTGACAGTTGGTGCAGCTGTGAGATGACAACTCTTCACTGTCACCCCTGGTTCGTCTCAGTTTGCAAGTCACTCTGTAGTTGCTTCTGACTGCCTGTCATTATGTTTACAGCCACCTAGTCATTTGAATGTCTGGTGTTCATTTTCCAGTAGGCTGTTCAGGGCAGACTCAGAACTTGTCAGCTTTCCTCAATATGTGAGCCAATTTCTTATAATTATAAAAATGCAGGACTGAAGATGGATCAACCATAAAAATGCTTGCCTTGCAAGATAAAGGTCAGAGTTTAGTCACCAGAACCCACAAACAGAAGCTGTGCATGAGGGCGTAAGTCTACGAAGCTGTGCATGAGGGCGTAAGTCTACAATCAGTCCCAGCACTGAGGAGGCAGAGACAGATCTCAGGGACACTCACGGACGACACAGAGACAGGGTCACAGAGGACAGGCAGCCTAGCTGAGTTAGCAAACTTCAGATTCATTGAGGGACTTTGTCTTAAAACGATGAGGAAAGAGCAGATCATTAAGGAAGATACTCTACTCTCCTGTCCTTCACACACGTGCACACACACACACACACACACACACACACACACACACACACACACACACACTTAAACAATGTATAGGCACATCACAGGTTCTTCTTTTTTTCAATACAACTTTCTCCATGTAGCCCTGGCTGTCCTGGAACTCACTCTGTAGCCCAGACTGGCCTCAAACTCACCTGCCTCTGCCTCTCCAGTGCTGGGATTAAAGGCATGTGTGACCACGCCCTGGCATCCTTACCAGTTCTTTTTCCCTGGAGAGCCTCAAGACAGATGCTAAGTGAACTCTGGGAACACATACTACTTCCATAGATTCTATAAGGAACGCAAATCCAGAATCAACCTTGCAGCTGGACAGTGCAGCTTGGTCTCAGTGCATGAGCTGGGCTACTCTGGCTCAGGACCCACCTCACTTCATCTGGTCAGGGCCTGAGAAGCCACTATTCAGTCCACCCAGCATTCTAGAGTCTCTTTTCACAATGAGAATACTTCTGAGTAAGTATCAGGCTGTCACCTGTCACATGACCTCTGTGGACTCAAACCTTGCCCACGTTCTGATGATGTGTGGGGTCCCCCACAGTGGCATCCTGTAGTTCACAGCCCTCCTACACTGCATACTATATTGTTGATTAGCACTCCTGCTGGGTTCCACTCACCCTGGCTGTTTAGGTTTCTCTCCTGTCCTCAAGGTCAACTTTGAGAGACTGAAGACATTAGTGTGATAGAAACCATCTCCTAGTTCTTACACAGATGAAACCAAAGCTTTCTGTCAGTCATCACTATCTTAAGGTCCTATATGTTGGGGGGTAGGAGTGGCGAGAATGCCTGGCAGCGTCCATGCCATCTGGCAGCAGGTTAAAGAGTCAGTCAACTGTCCCTAGAAAGAGACAGCACCAAAATTTTTATTTTCTATTATATGTTATTGAACAAAGTGACTACTTATATTTAGAAGTGGACAGGAGAGTTCCACTGCCCGTATAAATACAATACATATATATAAAGGAAAGAAGCATTGGAAGATCTGTGAGTGGACTCTGAGCTGTGCATAGGGATTAACACTCTCATTTCATTTTTCATAGACATTAAAATACATAGGTTTTTTTATTACATCATGTAATTTGACCATGAAGGAAAGAAGAGAGAAACAGACAAACCAAGTGCATCATGCTGAGTCAGGAAGAGAATAGGTGTTCAGAAAGTGATGGCTTAGGAAAGATCAGGCTGGGGCTAGTCTTTTCTGCCAGTCTCCTTTCTTCCCTGGGTCCCCTTTCTGATTTCACATCATGTATAAAAAAATGTTTGTGTGTGTGTGTGTGTGTGTGTGTGAAAGTATGTATGTATATTTGTGTGTGTGTGCACAAGTATGTGTGTGTATATTTGTGTGTGTACATATGCATGTTTGTGTGTGTACATGTGTGTATATGTATGCATATTTGTGTGTGTTTGTATGTGCATGTATGTGTGCATATATGTATATTTGTGTGTGTGCATATAACACTCACATATGAGCTTCTTCTATAGTAGCATAACATCTGGGACCTGTTCACCAGATGAGGTCACCATGCTGACTATTGCCTTTATCCATTTTCCTGAATTTCATTTTTCTTTATTGATTAAAAAACTGCATTGTGTACATACACCATATCCTCTACCCATTCACTTCTTGGTGCACACCTATGCTCATTCCATATTCTGGCTGTTGTGAACAGGGCCCCAGTATCCATGGATGGGCAGGCACAGTTGTGATATTTGATCTGGTCTAGCTGGGTCATATGGTCATTCTAGTCTTAGTTTCTCTTTGAATCTTTATACCAGTTGCCATGATTTTATGTTTGAAGCATTAGTGTGTAAGTCTTCCTTTTCCTCCAACATCCTCACCAATATCTTCTTTGTTATCTTGGTAGTAGCCATTCTGGTTGTCACTAGATGGGATCCTAGTTTAGTTTTAATTTTCATTTCCTTACTGGCTAAGGATGCTGAATGCTTTGTACATGCTTGTTGACTATTTGCGCTTCTACTTATACTGCAGAAAAGACAAGGTATACTAGAAAACCTGGATATCTGCATGTAGAAGAATGAAACTAGATCTCTACATCTCACCTTCCACAAAACCCAGTGCATCAAAGACCTTAACGCTCCATGGAAAACTCTCAAGGTGATAGGATAGATGATAGGTGAGGACTTTCTGAAAAGGTACCATGTACTGGCAAGTGGGCTTGGCAGAAGCTAAGACGCCTCAGCACAGCAAGTGAACAGACAGCTTGCAAAACAAAGGAAAGCCCTTGCCAGCTAGACATCTGGTGGGTTCTAGATTAACGCCTAGAATATATAAATAACTCAAAACAACCTACTCAAAACTAAACAATCCAGCCAATAAATGGGCAAATGAAAGGAACAGACAGTCCTCAAAGATGAAATGGTCCATCTCTTTGATGGTTCAAGGCAACAAGTGCTACATTACAGATGAACTCCACCTTCTGACTGTTGGCTATCAGTCTGTTGCTCTGGGTTTTGAACTTGGGGCCTCATGCATGCTATACCAATGCTCTAGCAGCTGAGCTACAGCCCCAGCCTGCTCTTTCCTAATACATAACGTTCTTCACTCCTACTTGTCTTACTGTGACTCTGTCATACACTTGGTTTGGCTGCTTGGATAGTCGTTCTCCTTTCCTTCACTGCTTTCAAGATAGGATGAAGAATTAACTGTTGAGTTATTGAATTATGGACAGCAGCAGAAGGCCTTCACTGCTATTATCTGAGGACTCCATCTCCTGTATCTTGTGTTTAGAAGATTCAGGAAACACTCAGAAAATGAATACTGATATCACATAGACCTGTGTTTTCACTGGCTGCTCACTGTGAAAGCTTGTGTTCTATGGTCAACCTCCTCCTTCCTGAAACAAAGAGGACACTGTTTTCATGGGATAGTTATATTACAGACAGAATGAACATGTGTAGGAAGTACATAGTCCAGTGGTCAGGAAGGAGTAACTGACCATAGTAATTTTCTTCTATGGCCATATTATATCTGTTGTCCTGCTGGCAGTGCAGTGGCGGCTCTGTTTAGATCCTGGTGGTGTCAGTTGTTCCTGGGCAGTTGGAACCTCCAAGAGAAGAAGTGGTGCAGTGTGTACCTTTCATTGCTGTGGCAAAAGTCCTGACCAGTACATCTTGCAGAGAGAAGGGTTTATTGTGGTTCTTAGTTTATGGGTCCCTCATGAAGGGAGAGCAGGGATGTGCTGTGGCTGATCATGCCGACCACGAGATGTTGCTGCCCACCTTTACGGTTATTTCTTCCTACCTCAATTTACAAAGTCTAGGAGCTCCTTTACAGACAAGCCCAGGCATCCTGGGTGACTCTTTCAGCACAGGTCATCACAGGGAGCCTCTGATGCTTAGCTTGGGGAGGAGTGACATCCCTTCCCAGAGAGGTGTTCTGCAGGGATTTCCTCCCACTGATGTAATCCTACTTGCAGCAACGTAGGTATTCATTAATTAACTTTAAGCATGCGCACACACAGGACCAGAGTCAGTTCCCAGCATCTACACCCACCTCTGGGGGACAGGATACCCTCTTCTGGCATCCATGGATACTGTATGCTTGTGGTGCACTTATTCATATACAGGCAAAATACTCACACATGTAAAATTTTAAAAACATAATAAATAAAATCATTTAAAAAGTTAAAACCCCAAACAACCAAGGAAAAGTTTCTTTTCCTTCTTTTTTCAATAAGTTAAGCCCAAACCACTGCAACAAAAGTGCCTTTGATGCCTTTGTTGCTCGGTACTTAATAAATCACAGCACATAATTATGTTGATAAATTCCAGCAGCTGGGCTGACTCCTCTCTCCTGATGCTGGCTGGGGATGTCTCTGATAAATCGACCCTGACTCCCTCGACTGAGCCGCTATCCTGCCTGGGATCTGCTTGGCTCTACCATCGCAGCTGCATGGCCATCCATCACTCGGGCTCTTCATCCTTCTTCTGTGTCATCTGAGCAACAGCTGGTTCTGATAATGCATTAATGTAATACATCACTGAGCGCCACGCTCGGCTGCCGTGCTACCCAGAAGCCAATATGATAGGGATGTAAATGGGGCGCAGGGGTGGGGGAGACTACTGTGCTGATGAGTCTAAAAGTTTGGCTTTTTGTGGAGAGTTTTGGTTGCAATTCACTTAGCACTTGAGACTTCAGAGCTAGGATTTTTCTCCTGAACAATCTGTTCTCACTGATCAGCTCAAGGTCATAGCTGCTGTTCTTGCTGATTTTGGAGAGCATGTAGCATAATTTAAGGTCAGGGTCAGCGTGTGTGGGTTGTGTCCACCTGGATGGAGCTGCTGCTTTGGACATTGTCTCACACTAGTAAATTGAGTTTATCTTCCAGCCCACCACCTAGTAAATTTGGTACTTGAGAGATGGAGTTAGCTGAGAAGGAGCGAGAGAGAGAGAGAGAGAGAGAGAGAGAGAGAGAGAGAGAGAGAGAGAGAGAGAGAGAGAGACAGAGACAGAGACAGAGAGAGACAGAGAGAGACAGAGAGAGACAGAGAGAGACAGAGAGAGACAGAGAGAGAGACAGAGAGAGACAGAGAGAAAGTTCTGGGACACCACAGTTAGGAGACAAGTATTTCAAAAATTCAGAGATTCTGTCACTACATGACTAATTCTAATAAGTTAAAGCCATTTATATGTATAAATTAGGCACAGTTTCTATGTGCAAAGGGATGGGCTAAACAGATTCTCAAGCATTGTTTATTGTCTTTTCATTTGCTCTTGAGACAGGGCCTCATATAGCTCAGACTGACCTTGATCTTGCTATGTAGCAGAGAATGACCTTGAACCCTTGATCCTCCTGCTTCTACCTCCTGAGTACTGAGAGTAGAGGTGTGTGCTGCCATGCCCAGAGCTGGGAATAAAACCTGGGGCCTCATATATGTGAGGGTGGCACTCAGCCAACTAAACTGCGTCTCCAGGTTCCTAGAACTGCATTAAAGGGGAGTGCCTCTTGTTGCTTAGAGCATAGTGATATCTAATTCTGGTTGTCAACTTGTCTGCACCTGGAATCAACTCAAAGCCATGCTGCTGGGCTTTCCTGTGAGGGGCTTGCTTGATCAGATTATTTGAAGCAGGAAGACCCCACCACCACTTATGGGTGGTACCCTCTGCTTCTGGTGGCAGCCCAGACCAAAGGACAAGAAGAGGGAGACTCAGTTGGGCGGTGGTGGCGCATGCCTTTAATCCCAGCACTTGGGAGGCAGAGGCAGGCAGATTTCTGAGTTCAAGGCCAACCTGGTCTACAGAGTGAGTTCCAGGACAGCCAGGGCTACACAGAGAAACCCTGTCTTGAAAAACAAAACAAAACAAAACAAAACAAAACAAAACAAAACAAAACAAAACAAAACAAAACAAAACAAAACAAAACAAAACAAGAAGAAGAAGAAAAGGGAGACTCAGCTTTTGTCTGCTTGCCCTCAGTCTCTCTGGCAAGTTCATCTATCCTGTTGCTGTGGCATTCACTCACTAATATTAGCACCAAGTTCTTGGGATTCCAGTGGAGTCTGAAGACCAGCAGTTCTCCAGGAATCCTGCAGGATTCCAGTGTCAGACTGGGTCTTTGAGACATGTATCCTTATGGTTTAAACAGTGGCTGGATTCTTGGGTTCTCTCCAGTGTGAGAGAGTCATTGTTGGGCTTCCCAGACCATATTTTATGAGCCAACCTAATATATCTTCTTTTAATAATATATTCATCCTATTAGTTCCATTTCTTTAGAGAACCCTGCCTAGTACAAATACCACAAGGGACCCCCACCATGATCCAGGTCTCCACTAATATTCTTGAGGCCTTGGTCAAGGCACTTCAGCATATAGGGAGGAGCTGTGAACTCTTAGACTCAGGTCCTCCTCTTTTTCTTTGAACATCAGCATTCACA